>NC_055964.1:29477076-29639576 GCF_018492685.1 Alosa sapidissima | reverse complement strand
CAACCACTCTCTTTCAAACTGTTTAATACAGCATGTGTATGTTTAGTGCTTTAAAAGAAAACACGATAAATCGAAGTGGAATGAAATACAACCCATTGAAGCAATCCCATGGTATGTGATCCGTTGACAATTATTTACATATTGTATGAAAACTTGTGAGTTCCGACATGAATTCCAAACGTGAATATAATGTCCTCAAACAATAATACTAAACTCAAACAATGAAATCCATCCTTCCTTTGAAATCCGTGCAACAGTTCCTGTTCACCTGTCTGAAAAACTGGTTATGCGTTCATTCCGTAATTCAAATGATAAAATATTATGCATTTATTGTTTGTGTTTAGTATTATTGCCTTATTCTTGGGCAGCACTCAACAGCTTGTTGAAACTGCAAGGAAGTCTATAAGTTTACCCTTTGTTTTAGAACTTTAGAAACTGGTTTGTAAGTACCTTGAAAATGCAAGAACAAGGTAACCAATGTGATTACTTACCTCTGCTGTTTTGCGTTTGTCAAAGTCCCTTCTCTCAACAACTGGCAAACAGTCGAGGCACAAGAGAAAATGAAGGGCGAAAGTGTTCGAGAGAAGCCAAGAGATCCACATTGTGATGAACCCGATCGAACCTGCTGCAGTTTAATTCGCACAGTAAAGCCAACCGTGCGTTATGGAGAGAAATGGCTATCAGCTTTGCGCAGAGACAACGCGTCAGATCAGAGGACTGGAACTTTAATGTGCTATGATTTCTTTGTTCTTTCTTCAAATTACACTCTTATACCCCCACTTCATGGCCAGGGTGACAATATCACCCGCCACCACGTGACGCTTAACCCTTTCCCGCTGCAGACAGCATACTACAGTAGCCTAGAAATTCTCTGCTTTGCCATTTTGCCGCTCTTTAACCATTTCTATGCACGTTTCCTGAGAGCCATTTATGCCCACATAAGAATGAGAAACGAAAATGCTTAGACTTAAAAGTAATAAGAAGGCACTGAAATATAATATGTCTAACATAATAATCAACTAATTTATTAATGTTAATGGTATGTTTTTTTTTTTTTTAAGTCACCTGCTGAAATAGGGTTATCTGCATCCAACAGTATTTTCGTGTCAATTGCCGAATTAAATCTTCCTCTTTCATAAGCCTACTCTTATGGTGGAAGCACCTTATTGTTCTCCTCAAGTCAGGGTTTGGTCGCATCTGGCCATATGGACAATTGAAAAATTGAGATGAAAATATAATCTTGCAATATAATTTCCTTCTACTTCTGTAAAATATACTATGGATGTAATGGAGATTATGTAAAGATATCAAGCAGATATTGGTATATTAGTCATTCTTCAAAAGGGGGGGGGGGGGGGCTGGAAAATTTGGAAAAGGATTAATTAAATTGTAATTAATTAAAAACGCTTTAATGGACATTTACACCTCTGGTGTTGACAAAGCATAGCCTACATAATACATAGCCTGGGTGAACCCAGACGAACTTTCAAAAAACTGAATTTGCTTTGCAGTTCTGTCTGGAAAGGATCCTATTGACCCCATTTTCAAACTTCCTGTTTTAGGACTTCCAGGGGCGTAGACCAGCAACTTAAATCGGTGCATTAAAGTCTAATAATTTCGCATTTATTTATTTAGCAGAAACTTTTCTCCAAAGCAACTTACATACAATATGTAAGGGATAATGTATTGTCTGCTGGTAATTATCGGAAAATAAGTCCCTACAGGGCTAACAGGATCCCGATGCGCCATTATCACGCTTATTATACGGAGCCTGCCAAAACGAGAAAAGAAACTTCAAACAATGCGTCTTTTAAAAACATTTTGTTATCGTTTCGTGGCTTCCAGTGACAAAATAAATAATTCGCCACACATACAGTATAGAACTTGACAGTTTAAGGTGTTGCGTGGCAACGTGTTACTTGCTGACTTTCACTTTCAATGAGCTTCTGTTGCAATAAGCGAACAGGCTACTTGCGGAATTATATGAAAGATGTGAATCAAAAGCACAAAGCCAGTTGCCGTTGACAGCGGTCATTATATACTTTGCAGTGGTAATTGTATAGTTTTAGCAGACTTCCGAATGTTGGGAAGGCCCATTCATGTGTATGGAACTTTCTGTAGCACTCTAAAGAGCCATGTAATAAATCAATTATGTTACAAGGGCTATTGCCCTCAAAGACTCATTAATCAGGGTTAAGTGCCTTGCTCAAAAGTTGAACCCACATCTTTCCAGATAAGTGCATGTCATCCCAGCTCCTTAGCCACAACACTATCACCGCCCTTATTTCAGAAGCGCAGCAATCACGTCTTCCCTGTAAACAAATGTTTTAAATGCTTCATTTACTTAATTTCAAAGAAAATACACATTCCAGGGATATTCAAATTCAAGTCACTAAGGTCACTAAACTCGAGTTGCTACAGCCAGCTGCTTAATGCAGCCAGGCAGCTACAGCGCTACACTCTAGGTGACCTTGAGAAACGGAGATCTATGTGAAAACTTGCTGGAAGCACCACACACACACACACACACAAACAACACACATACACACAGACGCACGCATGCACGCACACACACACACACACACACTGTACCACATACATGCATACACACACACTGTATCACATAAAGGACTGCATGCATACAAACACACACACACACACACACACACACACACACACACACACACACACACACACACTGCACCACATGCACACACACACTGTAGCACATTAAGGATGCGCACACACACACACACACACACACACACACACACACACACACACTGTACCACATACATGGCTGCACACACACACACACACATACACACACACTTTATTTCACTTACACGACTGTATGCACGCACGCCCTGTAGCACATTAAGGATGCACACACACACACACACACACACACACACACACACACACACACACACACACACTGTACCACATACATGGCTGCACACACACACACGCACACATACACACACACTTTATTCCACTTACACGACTGTATGCACGCACGCCCTGTAGCACATTAAGGGATGGGCAAAAATACATTAAAATGTATTTTCAAATAAAATATCAAATACCCTAATTTTAAGTATATCAAAATAAACTACAAAATATAGTAACCACAGCATGTATCAAAACTAAAATACTGTATTTTTGTATTTTGAAAGGGAGCATGAAAGGGAGCCTCACTTTGTAAACCTTCTATATGTGTCTATTTAAAGGTACTCTAAGCAATGTCACACGGTTACATTAAAGGTACTCTAAGCAATGTCACACGGTTTCTGTGTGTAAGCTCTAAATGGGGTTATATTGACGCAATGGTCAGATATGGATGATACCTGGGGCAACTTTTTGAGCAATGTTCCAGGGGAACCGTTTCCATGTGTTCTACTGATTAAAGTTGTTAAGAAGCTCATGGGTAAAGTTCTCAAGAAACTAGAGGTTGGTATGAGAGAGGGAGTGTATTGTAAGTAAATGTTTTTTTAAATAGCACATTTTTCATGCAAAGCGTTCCACACTCAAACAGCATGTCAGACAGAGAGGCGAAAGACACCAGCGTGCCTGTGACTAGGCAATCAGGGCCAGATGTACTAACGCTTTTGCGCCCACTTCAGGCATATTTCAGGCTACACCGTTCAGTTGTGGACGTCCGTAAATTGCGGTAGGGGGTGGAGAAAGGCGCAGATTACCCGATGAAGTGAACGTTTGATAAATACCACGTACCACAGCGTTCGCAATCTGCGGTTTGTCCATGGCGCTGATAACGCTACGTTCGCAAATGTACTAACCAGTAGGCCACGGCTGCCCCTTATAAATACAGTTTTTTACAACTGTTTACACACGTTTTCAAAACTCTGTGTCTATTTTTCAAAACTCCACACACAAAACCAACAATTGCTCACACAAAATGCAAAATGCCTCAAATCTCCAGCAAAATGACACACAACATTCAAAATGTCATAAACACATCTTTAAATCAAACATTCGCCTCACATTACAAACACTTTTGTCATAATATGACATTTTGGATACATCATGTACACACTGTTGCTCAAAACCTAATGCTCTTCTGTCTTTCATAGGCTATATGTATTTCCATACAAGAGTGAAAGTTACGGTACAGAGAAAAGTTGAAGTACACAGTAAAAATGCAAGCAATATTGAAAACAAAAAATAGTGATTTTTCCAAAATAATTTGCTGTTGCAAATAGAGTATTTTACAGTCAACAAGAACAAAGCAAAGCAAAATACAATGACCACCAGATGTACATGGAGTTCTGAAAAAGCTGATTTTGCCTATGGAAATGACTGACTACTATCAAATTACATTGCTTTTTCCAAAGAAAAGTGTGTGTGTGTGTGTGTGTGTGTGTTTATGTGTGTGTGTGTGTGTGTGTGTGTCTGTGTGTGTTTGTCTGTATGTGTATGTGTGTGTGTGTGTAGGGGGGGGGGGGGGGTGTGTATTCATAGGTCTATAGAAAAATGTATTGAGCTAATGGTAACTTGGGGAGACACAAAAATATAGTAAAGTAGTTTTACTGTACATAAAGTAAGGTCGACATTTTGTAGAACATTCCTTTCAAAGTATCTGCATTGGTTCTGAAATCCTCTAGGGCCAGATTGAAAGGGTCCATACCTACATATAGAGTATCTATTTATAGGCCTATACTAAGGCAATGACTGGATGGTGTTCCGTAAAGTAATGAGTATTTACACATGTGAAGAGAGAGAGTGAAGCACTGGTGATTTAGTGTGGCATTTTGATAGGTTGTGTTTGAAAAATGAAATAAAAAGTTACTTCCTGTTCGATTTTTGTGTGTTAAGTAGAAAATTGTGTGTGGTGTTTTGCAAAATGTGTTTTAGTCAATTGAAAACTGAGTCAAACACTGAGAATTAGTGTATGGTTTTGCAGATTTGGTGTGGGGTTATGATGTTTGGAAGACATGTTTAGAAAATTGTGTGACAAGCAAAGATTTAGTGTGTAAGCATTTGAAAAAAACTGTAGTAAACATTAGAAACCCAGGTGCTGGATGGAGCAGCATGACATGCCATCAGACTCGTAACCCAGGACACTTATTTGAAATAATTAGGCTATAACAAATAATAATAAAATGTAAAATAAATCTTCCTGAATCTCAATATTCTGATCACATATGTGGGCAAATTACTAAATCAGCACCAGTCAGAAGCTACATTCATTGTTGTGCATTTTTTATGATGTCATCACATCATCAAAAGTATTGGTTTTACAAAAAATATTTGGCTTACACACTACATCTTTGCTTGTCACACAATTTTCTAAACAGGTCTTCCAAACATCATAGCCCCACAACAATCTGCAAAACCATACACTAATTCTTAGTGTTTGACCAATTATCTAAAACTCATTTTGCAAAACACCACAATTTTTTACCTACATGTAACACACAAAAATCTAACAGGAAGTAACTTGATTTCGGTTTTCAAACACAACCTATCAACTGCCATACTTATTCGCCACCTATTCACACTCAGTCCTCAATGTACAAACACTCATTAATTTACTGAACACCACCCGATCATTGCCTTAGTATAGGCCTATGAATAGATATACAGTACTTCATAGGATAGACCATCTTAACCTGTTCCTTGAAACAGGTAGTTATAGCAATACTTTTAGAAAAGCAATAAGCCACTCGAGTGCGTAGGTTACACTGATTATCCGCTAGCGCATTGTGCCTAACAACGCCCCTTAGCTGTTGTAGAATCAGTGTAACCTACGTCCTCTCGGGGCTTATTGCTACATTTTTTGTGTACTTTACACACAAAAACTGGTACTTGAGACACAATGACCACAACATATAACTAATGCACCAACCCCCTGAACCATGTCCATGATAAGGTGCTGTGGCCAGACCGAAACAGAAGAGAGGATGCAGCATAGTTTTTTTTTTTTTTTTTTTACTGTAACTGTAAACAGTAAATTCTTCTGTTATTGTTTTATGTAGAGCACTGTATGTGCAACTTTATGTTGGTTGGGATGTACACTGTGTACATTGTTTTGTGGGGGGAAATAAACTATATTTGTTACAGTGTATTTGTGTGTTCTGAGTATAAAAACAATATTCTCATATATTTTACAACACACTTATGTATGTAATGTCTGAAGTAAGAACGCTGAACAAAAAAAGGCCCAAGTCATTATGATGAATGGAGAAGAAGTGTTTTCTATTCATCATGTCTTACATTGAGCACGTCATTCAACTGTTTCTACATTTTGAGAAGAAATAACATTGTGTTGAATGTAAAGTTTCATTTTGCAGGATAATTGAGGCGTTTTGCACATTGTGTGTGTGTTTTTTGATTTGTGTGTAGAGTTCTGAGAGTATAAGGCATGCTTTCAGAAAATGTATGTAAACAAGCAACAGTGTGATGTTACAGACATGATGTATTCAAAATGTCATATTATGACAAAAGTGTTTATAATGTGAGGCAAATGTTTGCTGTAGAGATGTGTTTATGACATGTTGAATGTTGTGTGCCATTTTACTGGAGATTTAACGCATTTTGCATTCTGTGTGAGTAATTGTGGGTTTTGTGTGTAGAGGTTTGAAAAATAGACACAGAGTTTTGAAAATATGTGCAAACAGTCGTAAAAAAAAACCCCTGTAAACTACAGAAATACACACCTATAAAGTATTTTGATACAAAATACAAAGTAATTTTCTTCAACCCAATAAAATACAAATGTCAAAATACTATTTTGTACTTGAATGCCCATCTGCCCATCCCATCCCTGACCACATTACTGAATGCACATCTGACTAAACTTGAGCTGTGTGACCTTCTCCCAAACATGGTGAAGGTTGAGACATATGTTCTGTCTCAATGAAAAACTCAGATTATATCCTTCACAGCAGGATATCAGGATTTAGTAAGCATGCTTACACTAAAATGAACCAATACACCGCCACATTAGGAAAATATTTACACATAAGAAAATGCTGTATACAGATCGGATGAGGTTCCACCACCTTAAAAGGCAGCGGTCTAAACTTCAGAGGGAAACAAGCTAACAAGCAACCTTTTAACAGTTTATTAAAAGTGTTTACAGACATTCTGGATGTAGGTCTTATTTTGTTTTCAAAACTACACAAAGGACACAACAACAGACATCAAATTTGGAACACTTAATATACTGCAAAATGAAACTCTGCCGTCACAATGCTATACATACATTTGCATCAAATGGAAAATACAACTATTCAAATAGTTAAATTAATGAGTTATAATATTTATAATAGATAATAATTAACATCAGTTAATGAATGGCTTAATGTTGCAGTTGAAATGTTAAAAGTGCAATTCACAGAGTACATTTATTCATTTATTGTATAAATAGACACAGGGGAACTTTCACAAAATAATGTCTGTCCAGTGTTCCAAAAACACTGCTGGTCAACGGGTTGTACATGCACCATGTGCATTTGCAACATTTTAGGCATGTCTCACAAAACTAGATGTACTATGTACTGTAATATGACACCGCTCAGTCCTGCATATTCTCTCTGCAAAATAAATCACTCTTGACAATTTGTTTCCATCTCCTACTCCATCGCCAACTCTTGCAACGTTTGTGTATGTAAATCAGTTTGTGTGTGTGTTTGCTTTTATGTTGCTTATGTGTGTGTGTGTGTGTGTGTGTGTGTGTGTGTGTGTGTTTATGTACGTTTATGAGCGTGTGTGTGTGTGCTTGTGTGTATGTGCATGTCTGTAATTTGATGTGTGTGTGTATGTGTGTGTGTGTGTGTGTCTGCATGTGTGTGTGTGCGTTTGTGTGAGTGTGAGTATGTGTGTGTGAGTGTGTGCTTGTGCATGTGTTTGTGCATATGTGTGCATGTGTCTGTGTGTGTGTGTGTGTGTGTGTGTGTGTGTGTCTGTGTGTGTGTGTGTGTGTACGTGTGTGTGTGTGTGTGCGTGTGCGTGTGCGTGTGCGTGTGAGTGTGCGTGTGTTTGTGTGTGTCTGTGCGTGTGTTTTTGTGCGTGTGTGCATGCACGCATGCTTGTGTGTGTGTGTGTGTGTGCATGTGTTTTTGTGCGTGTGTGCATTCACGCATGCTTGTGTGTGTGTGTGTGTGTGTGTGTGTGTGTGTGTGTGTGTCTGCGTGCTTGTGTGTGTGTGTGTGTGTGTGTGTGTGTGTGTGCGTCTGCGTGCTTGTAGAAATGTAATCAGTACTGGCAACCCTTCGCTCAACTCCACCATCTACTGGCCGATTGGCATACAGTCACTAAATGTACACATACATTAATATATGGTCCCATGAATGGAATTCCACGAAACTTGGCATGAGGATGTCATAATGATCACTTAATATGTTGTGCAACATGTCAGCCATGTCATGCCACATTTTTGCTTTTTTTGTTTCAACTAGGTGGCACTATATAAGGCAAAAGAGTGATTGTGATAGTTCCAACCACCCAATTTTGAAACCATGCTTTGATTCACTGGAATTCCATTTTAGTCATAACATAGCAGTATGTCTCCAGGTGCTATACAGTAGGTGGGCAATTCCATGCAAAGGTCATCCTTACCATGGAAAAAAAAAGTTGTGCATACGCAAATAGAACTGTTGTTAACGTCTTGTTAGGTCTATATTTTATTATTTGTAACTGATCTGATTGAATTTGATGGAGAATGACACTCTTTTTACATCATAAATATGGTGTGCAACCATACAGAAACAAAATTTTTCACATGGTAATATTCACAGGTGGGACCAAGTCACTGTTTGGCAAGTCACAAGTAAGTCCCAAGTCTTAGCACTCAAGTCCAAGTCAAGTCCCAAGTAAATACAGAGAAGGGCAAGTCGAGTCCAAGTCCAAGTCTCATCAAAGCCAAGTCGAGTCCAAGTCCAAGTCCCAATCTTTTTCAAATCCTGAACAAGTCATCAGGTACTCTTCACTTAATAATGGCATTATTAGACTATCGATCATAATTTTAACACTTCCATCTAATCCACAGAATTTTTTTTTATAAATACAGATTAAAATATGTTCAATGTTTCTGTCTTGAAATCTTTTACGATATATGCATGCGCATACAATATACACATGTGCATACCTGAGTAATCTGTACAAAACGGATAGCTACATGACAAATATATATATTGTTTTTCCAAATTTCGGAGCCCACTGTAAGGATGAGTAATAATTTGACTGATGGCATTTCACTGCGCTAGGCCACAGATTTGCCTGCAAACAATTTATTAGGCTGTCTGCCAGTGGCGACTCATAAGGGAAGCCAAGGTCAACACTTTTGTATTATTTAAAAGATAATAATGACACAGTAATTTTGTTTTAAAGTCCCATTGTGTGCCACTGTCCACACATTCTCATAATGATCTTTTTTACCAGCTCCATTCCTATGGGTAGTCCACAAACTCAAACATTGTTTGTGCCACATGTATAGCACAATATTAACAATGATAAGCATGATATTAAGTTGGCACAAACAGCTTTCATTCCTTTGGAAATAGATGCATGTATGACATGATGCTTGCTTGACATTTTCTGTTTGCAATTAAATGTGAATTATGAGCCTGGTAGCCAGTAGCCACCTAGCTAGCTGAGTGGAATGCGTTTCAATCGGCTTATCAATGTGCTTCATGTAAACAAATTATTGAATAGGCCTACTTCAAGACTCACCATTTCCATTACACAAAGGCAAAGACAACTCTTCATATTCTTGTCCACTTTCCAAATCACAGTGAGTGCAGCCTATGTCATAGTGACCTGGATCTCATAGTTTATAACAGTAGTGAGAACCGGATAAATCCGCAATTTCCCCTAATCTCGTATTTGTTGCCTTCATGATTTCCTTTTATACGTTTCTTATATTTAAAAGAAAATATCAATCATCATCAACAATGACAAGCCAGCTGGAACCTGCCACACATGTTTTTTCTTTTTCGCATGCCCGAATTTCCGTCAATGATTCCCGGGACACTGAAAGACCGGGGTACACGAAACTTGGTGGGCATGTAACCCCACATGGATAGCATGGAACCATCGTTTTTCGTTTTGATCTGTAGCCCCCCCGCTGGACCGGACCCCCGAAAGGAGGGTAGGGCAGACACAGTTTTCTGTGAATATCTCGAAAACCGTTGGGTTTAGGAGGACCATTTTTTTTTTGTATGTTGATCTCAAGGGGCCATGTCAACCCATTCCATAACCACTCATTTCATGTATAGCGCCACCTAGTTAAACACAAAAAAGTAAAAAATGAGGTGTTGTAATTGAAGGTATCTGTGACCTAACATAGTCAAAACTGTACAAAATTGGACGTGTAGGATCATTATGACACCCTCTGTATGCACGCCAAGTTTTGTGGAATTCCGTTCATGGGGGGCCACACAATAAATTCATTTATGTTACTATACACCAACTGGCCTGTAGGTGGCTGGAGACAGTTTTCTGTGAATATCTCGAGAACCGTAGGGCCTAGGAGGTCCACCTTTTTTATGTATGTTGGTCTTAAGGGGGCATGTCAACCCATCCCATTACCACTTATTTCATGTATAGCGCCACCTAGTTAAAAATTAAAAAGCAAAAAATTAGGTGTTTTCATCACAATATCTCTGACAAGGTCAAAACAAGGTCAAAACTGCACGAAATTAAAAGTGTAGGATCATTATGACACCCTCCGAATGCATGCCAAGTTTTGTGTACTTTCGTTCATGGGGGGCCTTACAATAAAATAATTGATGTGTACATTTAGTGACGTACACCAACAAGGATTCCCAGGACACTGAAAGACCGGGGTACACAAAACTTGGTGGGCATGTACCCCCACATGGATAGCATGGAACTGTCATTTTTCGTTTTGATCTGTAGCCCCCCCGCTGGACTGGACCCCCCGAAAGGAGGGTAGGGCAGACACAGTTCTCTGTGAATATCTTGAGAACCGTAGGGAAAATTTTCATTTCGTCCCCGGGGACCAACACCCCCCGCCCCCCCCCGTGCTGGGCCCCCCGAACCGCAAAAAAAAAACAGTTTTTCCTAAATAACTACCTGAACCGTGGCACTGAGGATGAAGAATATTTTATGGTATGTTGGTCTCAAGGGCCCACATCAACCTGGCTCATAATCACTCATTTGTGATTTGCACCCCCACCCGCCCAGTAAAAAATGAAAATGCAATATTATTCTGCTTTAGTGGTGCGTTATGGATGTGACGTTATGGATGTTACATAATGTGAATTTACAAGACTGGGGACTTTATTATACCTCAAAGCTGATAAAACGTCTGTTCTGGTGGCATGTCAGTTTCAACGCATTTCAACTTAGTGTTTACAACTGACATTTCAAAGATTATTAGGTTGATCAAAAGCACAGGGAGGCCTTGCCTAACCATTAGCAAAACAAACATAATATTAAAATACCTCCAGTAATTAGCCTAGCCATAGCCTATTTTCAAGTGGCCTAATAACGAAAATCTGAGCGATTATCTTCCTGTAACTGTCATACTAATGTTGTACAGTAACTGGATTATCGTGTTAGCTGGTGAAGATGGCTGACTTTGCAGCTGGAGTTAACATAGCAACCTCCTTCTGTTGCAGATCTGTTCAGCCTGCCGTTCACGTCTGCTTAACACAGTTTAATTTTAAATGTGACGCGATATGACAGCATTTGAAGTGTCAGGTCCTCAGTAGCTAATACCCACAGAGTAACATGAGTAAGGACAGCAATAAACTAGATGTACCGCATAGCGGTACAAAATATGACCGCCTCTCAGTCCTGCATATTCTCGCTTGTCAATTTGTCTCCATCTCCTACTCCTGCAACTCATGTGCATGTAAATGAGTGTGTGCATATGTGAGTTTGCTTTTGTTTATAAGAGTGTGTGTGTGTGTGTGTGTGTGTCTGTGTGTGTGCATGTGTGTATGCGTGCCTGTGTTTGTGTGTTTATGTGTGTGTGTGTGTGTGTGTGTTTGCATGCCCACATGCGTATGCGTGCCTGTGTGTGTGTGTTTATGTGTCTGCATTCATGTGGGTGGGTGTGTGTGTGTGCTTGCCTGTCTGTATGTGTTTATGTGTGTGTGTGCTTGCCTGTCTGTATGTGTGCGACTGTGTGTGCGTGCATCCGTGTGTGTGTGTGTGCGCATGTGCGTGTGTGCACGTGCGCGTGCATGTACTTTATGTGTGCAAATCACAAATGAGTGGGTATGGGTTAGGTTCATGCGGGCTCCTGAGACTAACATACCATAAATATTTTGTCATCTTGGGTGCAATGGTTCAGGTAGGGCTAGTTATTTAGGGGAGTGGCCACCAAGTTTCATGTTCCCTGGTGTTTCTGAAACCCGGGAATCACTGACCAAAATTGATGACGGTAAAAGAAAAAAGTTAATTTCTTTTTTATATTTTAAATGACTTGTTGTCCTAATTCTTCCTGTGGATCATAGTGGGCACTGAGGAAGCAATAATTTCATCGCTAGTTTTTCATGATTACTATTTCAATTTTTTCATATCAAAATTCACTATTTAATTATGTGTTTTATGTAGTTTGTCGAGGACTGGTTCAGACACGTCACATCCATAACGTGAAACCGTCACATCCATAACGCCAGTTTTTCCTACATAATGCATTACGAAAATGACGCATAGTTTCAAAAACACACTTTTTGTGTTCATTCAAGTCTCCTTCATGGGACATACAGTATATCATAGTTTCGGCAGTTTCCTTCAAAATTCACAGAGTTTGTAAAAAACCTGTAATCTCTCACAAAAGTGTTTCCATTTCATCTCATATCCATAACGCTGATAAAATGCCTTGTATTCTTAGGATGAAATTGCTTATATGAAATTTGAGGATTTATCAGTATTCAGAGGACAGAGGTTGCATTAAAAGTTATGCAAATTAATTCACTGATACTAATTTTGCGCCCACTCTAAGGCATTTTGTTTACCAATATGAGTCCAATCCATAACGCTGGAACTGCCCAGGTATATAAAAAAAAAATTCAAATTGGGTACAGGTTCAAGATCAAGTCTATAGCTTTAGTAATAACAACACACCGGCTATTTGAATATTGCAAAACGTTGTCTTATTTAGTCCTTTGTTTTCCATTGAAACGTAACAAACAGCCGTGACTCAAAGCGTGAAAATATGTCTGTGTTTTGATTTGGATTCGCCCAGCACATGGTTTTAAGTTTTGAATAAAGAGCTGTGTTTAGCGTTTTGCAAAATGTGTGTTTTATAATGGCTAAATGATTGCAAGGCAGAGAATGTGCTCATGATTTGGCACACCAGTGATCAACAAGTCAAACGATACTGTAGTTTTCAACCATTGTGCCACAAGTAGGCTATCAGTTTCTGAAATAGACACTGGCAATAGACTCTGAGACACTTTAGGATAATGAGACACTTAAGACATTTAGGATAAGTGTGTTGCCCTATTGTCTACTTGTAGGTTTTGTATATCGTCTTCATTCTGTACAGACATCACTACAACACAGTATTACAATATATTTCAAGCATAGATGTTAGTGGATCACTTTGGGACATGAACAATAGCCCACTGTCAATGCTGTATTGCGTTTACATTTTTGAGCCATGACACCATAATACATCTCCTGTGGTAACCGTTCAAATTCTTAGAAATTTCACTTTCTTGTAATTACGCCTAAACTAAATGTCTGGTGTAGTTTATGCTGTTATGAATCCCCTTCAACCTTTAGAAACAATGACCATTTGATGACCACAAATTGTTCTGTTGAAATTGTTCAGCTGTTCTCATAAACACACGTGGCGAACTTGGAATTAAATCATTCGAAAAGGAGACACTGTGTCTGCGTGTGTCTGGCGTTTGTGTGTGTGTGTATGTGTGTGTGCGTGCGTGCGTGCGTGCGTGCGTGCGTGTGTGTGTGTGTGTGTGTGTGTGTGTGTTGCAAGCCAATTGGCATGGTGGGGCAGTTTTGGGCTTGGTGTTCTGTTGTCGCAGTGAGGGTGGAGTTGAGAAACACTATTGAACCATGGTTGTAACAATAATAGTGTTTTCACAAGGATGCTTTCGAGAAATCCAGCTGTACAGTACTTGCATGAAATGGAATGATCCTGCAACTAGAATGGTTCTGAAACCTGTCCCGTCAGTAATCAGTATGCCATTGCAACCACCTGGTGTTTCATATAATGCATAACATATGACCATGTGACATTAGCAGATTCCACAGCGTGATTACTTCATGATGCTTTGCATGTGGTGTACTGCACAACTTAGACCCACACTTTACAGACACAATTAGAGGGCAGCAATAACCTCAAAATGATCTTAAGTGGCACTTAAGTTGAATGTGTCATTTTCTAAATATATTTAGGCCTAATCAATTGGCCTTTTCAGACATGCCTCTGAAGGGAGTCATCCCTAAGGGAGTAATCCTTATTGTGTGTGAAGATATTGAAAAGATATGTAGATGGAACAAGGCAGGTTGTAAGATAAAACGGTAACACTTTACTTGACAGTATCAACATAAGAGTGGCATGACACTGTTATGAACACATGACACTGTCATGACATATGAACCCTAACCCTAACCCTAACATGTTTTCTAATTTCCTAACCCTAACCCTAAACTTAACCCTAATCCTAACCCTAACTTGTTAAGACAAAAAAACGAATGTTACTTAATAACAGAAGCATTATGTCATAAACGTTTATGACTTGTTGATGACACGTTCATGACAGTGTAGTGTCACTCTTATGTCGACACTGTCAAGTAAAGTGTAACCATACATTCATTTCATAAAATGTCTTCAGCTATGAGGTTAATGTACTGGGGCGAGTTTAACATGGGAATGCATCTATTTTCTTCATTCTTCTTTATGGATAAAGCACAATCTGATTCTGATTCATTCTGAGCTATTGGGAACTGCAGTTAATACACCATTTTTTTTTTTAAATTATCATGAAACACAATGCAGCTTATACATGGGAAATCACTGAAATACCCCGTTCAGCTTACTACTTACAACCATTTCCTAGCACAAAACACAGTGTCTGTTTTGAGTTACATCTGGTCCTGATGTTCTCATAAATCTCGCCGTTTCCCAAGCCGGCCAATAGAGTTTTAACCCTTTAGGCGCCAGAGGTTTTTTTCCGAAACGATCAATTTTGACATCTTCATTTCAAAAGGCTATATCTTAAAAGTGATAAGAGATAGAGACTTTCTGTAAATTAGAGAAATATTAAGGATGACCCAAAGTGTATGTAGAGATTAAATGTTTATATCTAATTTGCATATTATGACGTCATATGGTGGCGGCCATCTTGGATTATAGAATTTTCATGAAAAGTTGCATGTTTGAATGATAAAATGCACCACTTCTTTTCCCCCAAAATGTCCCTCACCTTCTGTATGCTATATTGCACAATACTGAATGCTCAGGTAAATAGTAAGTAGTGAACAAACTGTGTAAATCATTACTAATAAATGGCAGAAACAAACCAAATGCATGTAGCGGTAGACTGGCCTTTTGCTGTAGAGATTTTCCATTTACTACATACAGTAGGCACTCTGATTCCATGTATGGGGCACATATATATTATTCAGATGACACACAAACACAAGTAGACAAGACCTGTTTAGTTCAAAAGCTCATTTGCCACGGCAAGGCACAGATCAGGAGTGAGATGACGAGACAAGACAAGAGACAATGTTAGTATTTTTTTTCTTTTTGTTGTTTTTGTTGATGTTTTTTTGTTTTTTTTCTTAGCTGACAAAGACACACACATCACAAGGACATGAACACACAAAAAGGAACACATAGTGTACTGTATGTCCTAAATGATCAGGGAAGTAGATAGCAAATCAACAGTGTAAATCATTACTAAATGGCTGACTTTTTTTTTTTTTAATGTAGCAGGCCTTTTGCTGTAGAGATAATGACTCCCTATCCCTATCCATACAGGGCCGGCATTCCCATCATCTTGTGATAGACTATGCATGACCTAATGTGTGTGTGTGTGTGTGGGAGAGGGAGAGAGCGTGTCACCACCTCCACCATGCGAGCAGCATGGCCAGATCTGCCTCGCGCGCGCCGAGTGGAGAGAATTTGCGCAGCTCGGACTAGGCCTACTGTCATTCTCATTGCGACTCCCCACACTGCCACTACGTTCCCCCCTAACTGTCCTATGAGCACTTCGACCTCGTCTAACATACCCAGTGGCATTAGACAAAGGCTCCACCACGTTACTGTCGCCGCGATTGTGGAGAGGCACACGTTCAGAAGACAGACGCTAGCGCTATGGATATTAGGCTACCTCCAGCCTCGTTCGCCACACCACTAACACCCTGCTAACTTCCCGATGAACACTCCGAACCCGTGAAACATTATTCCCACCAGTGACATTGGGCAAACGATTCAACGTTTGTGCTTGGTGTAAGCTAAACTATGGAGTAAACTCTCACTTTGTCCAGCTGCATCATTGCAAGGCAGGGACGCATCTGAAGCCTCACTAAACGAATCACCGTCATTTTCTGAAGGCAGATATTCCCCTTCAGAATCAGGGTCCGCGAATAGAAGACCCAACACTTCATTTCAGGTAAACTTTTTTGATGCCATTAGACGATAATCTAATGCAAATACTCGCTGACGTTGACAATATCGCTCTGACAAAGTGGCTCACACGCACACTAGCTCCGGTATTTCATACACTGATTGAATGCGCTGTAGCTAGAAAGTTTTGTTTAAAGCGTGTCCTTTTTTCGACTCGGGGATGACGTATGACATGTCTGCCATCTAGTGGAGTGGAAGTCGAACGAAATATGACACCCTATTTGACTAAATCGGCCGTTTTATTCAGTATCGCATCTTGTCGACTATAGTCGCCTGTGGCGCCTAGAGGGTTAATGAATCAATCACTATCACACTCTCAGTAATTCAAAAATCCACGGGAATTACTACTGGAGGGAATCAGTTTTTTTGCGTTGGATTCAAAACGAATCAGAGAAGAAATACATTTGTCTCCCAATTCATCTGTGGTTGTAGATGATCTGATAGTCATTAAGAAAAGAAGATGACCCTACCAGCTAAGAGACCACTTTGTTCCTAAGTTGGTCAGCTACTGTATGCTCAGATCCCCTACTGTAAAACAGGGCCTGCATACTTTCCCAAATGGAATCCAGACCCCCAGCATTCTGAGAGGCTCATCAAGGTCCCAACAACGCCTCACCACACCTGTCTCCCGTCGCTACGGGGACCAGAGAGGCTATTCGGTTGTTAAGTTGTGATGCAATAATGTGCCGTTAATACTTTTTTGGGGTCCAACTGTTCCCAGAGCTGTTTCCCCATAGTATCAATCGGCTCATTCAGTCCCTCACTCTCCACCTCAAGCTGGTGTGTGGTGAGCGCTCTGGTCCATAATGGCTGCCGTGCATCCCACAGGTGGGTGCTACTCATTGGTGGTGGTTAGGGAGGTTCCCCCTTCACCGTGAAGCATATATAAATGTAATGTGTTGTTGCATTATGTTACAGTTGTTGCTGTCCCTTGCAATGAATTACTCTATATCACAGAGAGTTTATTGTTTTTTGTTATTTATTAGATATCATTGACTTAAATTAAAAGACAAAAATGTATGTAAGTCATTGAACTTCCTCAAACTGTTGCCCCAATACCCAGCTGCTTCTGTAGCGCTGAATCACGGAGGTCGTTAACCACAAGGGGGAGCTGTGGAGCAGTGGTCAGAGAAACGGTCAGTCTGGTTTTGATTTCCAAACCCAATGCTGTGAGTCCCTTTTGCTGTGGAATAAACATGTCTGCTGAATCCCACTCACTTTACTTTCAGAATGTAAGTACATGACAAGTAGTCCTCACTGCTGAAATCTACACAGATATGTAGAGTGACCTCTCCCCCCTGTACTTCCTGCGGAAACTCAGGCGAGCAAGTGCTCCACCAGCCATCATGACCACATTCTACCGAGGCACCATTGAGAGCATCCTCTCCAGCTGTATCGCTGTGTGGGGCGGAAGCTGCACTGAATACAACAGGAAAGCCCTGCAGCGCATAGTGAACACAGCTGGAAGGATTATTGGTGCTTCACTCCCCTCTCTGAAGGACATTTACACCACCCACCTCACCCGCAAGGCGACCAAAATTGTGAGTGATGCAAGTCACCCCGCTCACAATCTGTTTGATCTACTGCCCTCTGGGAAGAGGTACAGAAGCCTGCGCTCCCGCACTACCAGACTCACCAACAGCTTCATACACCAAGCTGTAAGGATGCTGAACTCTCTCCCTCCTCTCCCCCCTCCACCCTCAGCTACATAACATCCTGGACATTGGACCCACAATGGCCGCCTGCACTACTCCACTTGCACACTTGCACACTTGTACACTTTACAACTTGTTGTTGTTGTCCTGAAAACACAACACTTCTGCTGCTCTTACATAACTTGCACTACTATGCCACTTTCTTTCTTACTTAGGTCAAACAGAACTACCCAAGCCTTTTATTGGCCTGACTTTGCACTAGTATTTTATTGACTGTCTATGCACAATTTCAACCAAATTTTGCTGCTCTTATTTTTTTCATTATTATATGTGCCCTCTTATTTACTTATTTACTTACTTTTTTGTTTACTTGAATGTTATGTTTGTCTGTGGACTTAAATTGGTAAAATATGTCTTGTCTTCACTGTGGGATAGTGAGAAACGTAATTTCGATCTCTTTGTATGTCTGGAACATGTGAAGAAATTGACAATAAAGCTGACTTTGACTTTGACTTTTTCCCGGTCTGCATGACAGACATCAGACCGCTTTACATTACATTACATTACATTTGGCTGACACATTTTTAACCAAGAGACTAACAACATGGTAAACAGTTTTAAAGCAATTCTCAACAATTTTAGAACAATTTAAAAACGGTAGAGTACAGTAAGAATAAGTGCATCAGTGAGTGCTGTTTTTAACAGTTACGTGTCAGTTCAGCTTTAACCATGTAAAGCTCCGAAAGATGGAGTTACCATGAAAGGTTGTTGATATTTGAGTTCCACGGCCCATCAAATGGCAACCCTCCTGTCCCGAGTGTTGATTGACTGAATGTGTTTATAGCTCCATCTGAGCCTCTGTGAGTGCACACACTCAATGGAGAACAACGAGGAGTAGGCTAGCCTATACTCTGCTGAATTAGAGTTTGAGAATTTGAATCAGATTAAAGTCTATGACTGAATCTATAAGTCCAGCCTATACTATACTATATGTTCACTGTCTTGCATCACACCATGTCTGTCAATGCAAGGTGAAAGAGCCCATGGACTGTCCGGTGGTTTGATCTGCTGCATATATGTCTGTCAGGTGAAAGAGTTTGTGGACTTTGGCTGCTGATATTTTATCAGGCTTTCAGGCTCCTGTCTACAGATTAAAGGTAGAGATATTAGTAAACAGCACATGATTTAAGCAAAGTTCAGTGAGGCCAAGGGACCATTAAAGATAGGACAAGCTAAAAAAAAAACGTATTTTCATTGTGGTAAAGTTTTCATAAAGCTTCCATATAATATTGGAAAGAGACTTTGAACTTGTTTGGTTTGACTCTCCACCCCCCACCCCATCTCCAACTGTTTTAGTGTGTGTGTGTGTGTGTGTGTGTGTGTGTGTGTGTGTGTGTGTGTGAGAGAGAGAGAGAGAGAGTCAGGGTAACACAATGTGGGAAAATGTGAATAGTAATAGAACATCACTTGATCGCTTCTTTTGTTGTTGTTCTATCAGGCCGTGCATTTGTCAGTAATGGTTAAGTGGACCAGACAGCATAACAGGCTAACCTAGTTCTAAGTGTCACCACAACATTATACTATTGACCCCAGGGGGAGGGGTTCTTGTCTGCTAGTATAAACATGGGCCTTCCTGAGGGGCAGACATTGCAGTTGGACACCATGACTGTGGAACTGTTCCTCGACCTTCATTCGCAGCCTTGCCGAGCAGTCTACCTCTTTGCCAAGAAAGCCAACATTCCATTTGAATACAAGAAGGTGGATTTGGCCTCAGGTAGTGCTACTTGCTGATTTTATCTTATCTTTAATCTACAGTCAATGTAAAATTTTTATCATCTTTTCCGTTACCTTATAATCTACAGTCAATGTAAAAATGTTATCATCTTTTCCGTTACCTTATAACTCTTCGGCAAACTGTGAGATTAAAAGATGTTTTCATAGCTTTTGGTTATGCATATATGCGTATCTTCCACAAGCAGAAACCTCTATTGCGCAATGTGGACTTTCCCAGAGTTCAGTTGCGTAGAGAATAAAACAGCGAGGCAGACAGACAGAGTTCAGTTGCCCATAGAGAATAAGACAACGAGGCAGACAGACAGCTGTGAATTTGGCAACTCATTAACTCTTCAGCTGCACTGTGAAGCACACATGGTCTGACATGAGCATTTAAACCTGTTCATCTGGCAAAAATCTCCCTCAAAACAGTATAATACAAGCAAACAGCAGGAAACAGGGAAGAGAGGTGTCACCTATGTGACATAAAGCTGTAAGAACAGGAGGGAAGCAAGAAAAAGCAAAAGGGGATCTGTGGCAATTATTAGGAACTGACATGACTATGTTATCGGCTGTTTTGAGATTAGCAGTAATGAAGGGGTCAGCACTATGTTCCCACAGCCCTGTGTTCCCACATTTCTAAGGTTAGGGTTAGGGTTGAGGTGTGGGTGGGAAGGTTAGGGTTAGGGAACATAGGGGTTAGGAAACATAGGGCTGTGGGAACATAGGCATGCTCCTGTAATAGAAACCTAAAGTTGTTGCCTCCTCCACTCCTGCACAGGTGAGCAGTATGGAGAAGAGTTTGGCCAGATCAGCATGGTGCGCAAGGTTCCTGTGCTGAAGGATGGAGACTTCATCCTCACTGAGAGGTATGTTAATGCAAGGTCACGCAAGGTCACAGCTAACGTTTAGATATTTATTAGATGGAGACTTCATTTTCACTGAGAGGTATGTTAATGCAAGGTCAGGGCTAACGTTTAGATATTTATCAGGCAGACACTTCACTGAAAGGTATGTTATAACGCAAGGTCACGTAATTGAGTACTTTTGAGCATTGTTGAATATTGGGGGGGGGGGCCTGTCCCCCTCAAAGTATATTATGATTACGGCCTTACGTCATACTTTGAATGCTTTGCTGAATAAGGAGAGTTAAGTGCATGGCCACAAAGCTACCCTGAATGGGAAACATGCTTGTTTTCTCCATCGTAAAATCTCAGACTTTGAAATTACCACTAAAAAAGGGTGAATCTGACGCAAATACTGTGGAATCCATCCCTCTGATCAACGCCCCCCTCCACATTGAGTCTTGCCACTTGTCACTTTTAGTTGGAGATTCAGGAGGAAGTTGCTGAAGCCTGCTGTGAGTGGTCAGTGTAAAGCTCACTTATTTATTCATATGGGTGCCAGCCAGATAACCATGAGGGGGCGCTAGATATCTACTATTTTATTACATGATGCTAGCAGATGTGGGTTTTAACCTCCCAAACCCAAAGTGCTGCAGGTTTGAGCCTGGCCAGGTGCAGGGCTGAGCTGAGCTGAGCTTCAAGGTGCTCTAAGTGATGCTGGGTAACGTCACTTCTGTTGACTTTCAAACAAAACAGAGAGCTAGCTCGCTACTTCCTCCCCCTCCCTCCCATGCTGCTCCCGTGCAATTGAAACTCTCCTAAACGCGCATCTCGTCTGTGATTTGCTGGAACAGTTTGTTATGTTTTTATGGGCTAGGTTTGCCCAGGTTGTTTTTGTTGCCGTTTTTGGAGCCTGGGCTGTCCACTTTTTTTTACAGTGTATTCAGGACACAGACAGCTAGCGGTTGGTTAGGTGATGTTTGTAGTAAGTGACATAAAATGTTTTAGCCTAAAAAATGCGTGGCATCGTTTGGAGCACCTTTCACTGTCAAAAAATACAATACAGGTTAGCGTTACACCTGCATTCCACGAGAGATTTGTGACAGCAGTTGCCTTCAGTTGGAGTGTCCCTCTACTTCTAGCATAGCCATCCTGATGTATCTGGCTGAGAAGTTCAGCACACCTGATCACTGGTACCCTGCAGAGCCACAGAAGAGAGCTCGGGTAAACGAGTATCTGTCCTGGCAGCACAAGGCTATCCGGGAGAGTGGCTCAAAGATCTTCTGGTTCAGGGTAAGAATGTTAACAAACATCAGACAATATCATGGTAAATTTACTTATCAGCAAGTATTCACAATTTTGTGCTGCCAAATGCAATCTTGTTAACATGCATTTATTTGCCTATTTGATTCCCCGCACTGGTTTAGTCAATACTTGGTCACCCTCATTCTCTCTCACCCAGCTGCTGATGCTCAGGTTGTCCATCTCTCTCTCCCACACACACACACACACACACACACACACACACACTCCTATTGCAGGCAATGGTGCCCCTGCTCACAGGAGCCCCTGTGGACCAGGAGAGGATGGACTCAGCGGTGGAGGATCTGACCAGCTCGCTGACCATATTTGAAGAGAAGTTCCTCCAGAAGAGGTCCTTCATCCTAGGGCAGGATATTTCCCTGGCTGACCTGGTTGCTATCGTGGAACTGATGCAGGCAAGTGCTCTTGGTCATGGAGGCATCACTTAGTCTATAAGCAGAGGTACCCTAGATCAACGGTTTTCAAAGGTTTTGTTCGGCAAACCCCAAAAAACATTGGTCACATTTAGCAACCAACCGGCAAAAATTAGTTGCAAGATGGAAAATGTTGCAAAATAGATGTTAGTGGCAGAGGCAGAAAATGCCTTCTCTCATAGCTAGGCTATGTCAACAGCAAAGGCATTCATGTCAATAGCCTTTGACAATCTGATTTATTAAGGAAAGGATAACTGTTTTTTTATGGACAGAGAACCAAACCAGCAGATAAAACAGAAGGTTAAAACAGACTCAATAAAACAGGAATAAAACATTGACACTTGCACGTTGCATCCAACACTCCAGCACAGGACTGCCAGAACAGCTGTGTGTAACAATTCCATTCTACATTATGCAACATCTACAGTGTACTTGTACATAGACACCCTGGAGTCCTTGCCAAAGAGGACCAAATTAAGAAATGTGATAGATGTTTGGCAAATGTTAATATTTAGTCAGTTGGAAGTTCTGCTGCAGTGGGACTGGGAGCTACCACTGCTCCAGTGGAGGGGGAGAGCAGACTGAGCAGGATCAAATGGATTACACCATGACAAAACACAAGAAAACAACTTAACAAAATAATCTTAACTCTGCAAAACATGATCATACATGTACAACGTCCTCAAAACTTCATATTCTCATAATTCACTTTCCAATGCAATACATTAGGGTAATGATAATTGACATCATTGTTTATTATTGCTATTTTCCTTAATGTTGTCTTACCAACATTTTAAAATTGACTATTAGTATGTTGTTTTTACTTGTACTGTAAGTCGCTTTGGACAAAAGTGACTGCTAAATAATACAACCAAAACCATAACCATAACCATAATAAAGTTCTTAATTCAATTTAATATGATAAAGTAATAATACATTGAAACTCAGTGCTCCTATTCTGTATTGGGGTTGGGGTGTGTGATACTATACTGGAAAAGATGGCAGTGGATTCCACACATCTGCCTATTAATCAGAACACACACACACACACACACACACACACACACACAGCCAAGGCAAACACTGCCACTGTAAGTTTGTGTGTGAATAGTTTGTTCTTTTCTGGTCAATGTCTTCTTTTGTGTGTTTGTGTGTCTGTGTGTGTGTGTGTCTGTGTGTGTGTCTGTGTATGTGTGTGTGTCAGACCTGCCTAAGTGTGTAACATACTTCCTTCAATGTTTGGATATGTGAATCTTTCCCTGTGTTAAGGTCCAAATAAAAGCATTAAAATGTGTGTGTGTGTGCGTGCGTGCGTGCGTGCGTGCGTGTGTGTGTGTGCGTGCGTGCGCGTGCGTGTGTGTGTGTGCGCGTGTGTGTGCGTGTGCGTGTGCGTGTGCGTGTGTGTGTGTGTGTGTGAGCAGCCGGTTGGCACAGGCTTAGACGTGTTTGAGGGGCGCCCCCTGCTGGGTGAGTGGAGAGACAGGGTGAAGAAGGAGCTTGGGGAGTCTCTGTTCGACGAAGCCCATCACGTCATCATGAATGCTCACACCCTGCCACAGGAACTGGAGGACAAAGGCATGCTGGAGTTCCTCAAGCCCAGGCTGAAGAAGCTCTTCAACTGATCAAGAGTCCCACACAAGGCCTGACACTGTTGTGTGCTACAGAAATGCTAATATTTTCTGTCATTTCTGTTATTCTGCTTTTTTTTTTGAACTTGTAAAAGTAATTCATAAGATAACCAAAAGACATACAATACTTACTGTATATGTATGCTATTGCATGCAAATATAATTAATGGCCAAACTGTGTGAAGACAAAGCATTTGTATTTCACAATATACAACACAATATTTGCCTTTTTATTGTTTGTTTTTAGAGAGTTATCTGTAAATTATACATAGCAGGTGTATTTACAGGTAAGCTAGTGTTTGACTAATGCTCTCTGATTTGAAAATATATTCAAGAGTGAGCTCTTCGCACTACGTTACTTCAGACATCTTTACATTATATAAAAAAATATATTGTATAAGATTCACAATAGGAAAGATATTGTATAAGATACCGGTACACAATAAGACAGATATTGGGGCCATAAAACTGTTCTAAATGTGACATATGGATTTGTGAGAGTATGGATAAAGAGATTTACTCACGTTTACACCCAAAAAGACTCAACAAGGCCACATAGCAGACTTCAACAAGGACACTTCTACTGTACATAGCAGACTTGTAGCGCTGATGTGTGAAGGTCTACTGTATGCTCCCGCCTCCCACTGTTCAAATAAGATTTCCGACACTCAACAGTTAGCAGTAGATCTCCAACCAACGACTATTAAGGGCCAGAGATATTGTTCCACTCTAGAGCCTTGAACCCAGATCCACATCCATGATGATGGACTAACAGTTTCTAATGCATACTAAACCACACCACACCACTTCATAAAAGAACCTTTATTGGTATTGACAAAATTGAAACATATTCTGATAATCATTCTGATAAATGGTGAATGAACTGACACAGCAATGATATGATGTAATAAACACCAATAATATACCTATCTATAGAGCCCAGGAGGTGTCATTGCAAGATATTTTTGTGTATCGCGTGCGCTCATTTTACTGAATCGTGCGCGCGTTTTACTAAATTGTGCACACATTTTACTAAATAGTATGGTCATTTGACTAAATTACGCTCTCAATTGAGTAAAACGTGTGCAAGATTTAGTAAATTGTGCGCACGTTTTACTAAATCGTGCACACGTTTTACTAAATCGTGCGCACGATTTACTAAATTGAGAGCACAATTTAGTTAAATGAGTGCACAATTTAGTAAAACATGCGCATGATTTAGTAAAATGTGCATAGCATTTGGTAAATGAGCGCACGTTGTCTAGATACCAAAAAATATCTTGCAATGGCCCCTCTAGGGTTCCGTACTTGCTTAACTCACAATACTTAATGATTAAATAGTTCTGTGCTGTTACTGGTAAATCCATATATTATGCTACATCCATACATCATGTTAAAACAGTTTCCCTGCTCTGGCCTTTGCTGGCTGGTTCTGAAGGGTCCTTCCAACAGGGCCCACAGCGTAGTCTGTCCTTCAGATGCCTGTTGGAAGCGGTCAGCAGCCCTGCGGTGCTCATGCAGTAGAAGGTGCACCCCACCATGATGATGTGATAGGAGATCTTGTCCCCCTGGAGGTGGGAGATGAAGAAGAAGGACACGATGAGGAGCGTGGTGATGTAGACACCCACCAGAGACACGGTGAGCTTGCAAACCTGCAGGTAGGAGGCTGAGCTCTGGCACTGGGTCTGATTCTTGCGGAGGGCGAGCGTGTGCTGGCACAGGTGCACCACCAGGCGCAGCGACGTGGGCAGCATCACCATGAGGGGCAGCGGGCAGAGCAGGCAGATGAAGGTGGCGGTGTAGAGAGTCGTGTTGATCCAGGGGGCAAAGTCTATAACAGCAGAGTAACTGGCATTCTGCGGACCGCTGGCATTGGTGGCATGGGTTCCATTCAGCCGGTAGATGACGAGGCGCAGAGTCAGAAAGGGGCTGAGCAAGAGGCAAGAGACAACGAAGGTGAGCAGGAGGGCGGCGCCGACGAGAGAGGAGATGTTCCTCTTCAGTGCCCCGAAACACTCCATGGAGAAGCTGACCACCTTCACACAGTAAAACACGTTCAGCCAGGCGATGGACCAGAAGCTCACGCAGCAGCTGGCCAGCCAGAGAAAGAGCACAGCGCTGAAGATGGGGTTCATCTGGCCGTCTCTGGTGGCCATGGTGCTGGTGGACACCAGCAGCATGAGCAGGAAGCAGGAGAGGCTCAGCAGCACATTGCTGAGCGAGATGGAGCAGACCACAGCGTTGACCACCGGAGCCTTCCGACTGCGCCACAGCTGCAGCAGCGTCAGCAGCAGATTGTAGATGTTCAGCGGCACCCCTGCCCACAACGGCATGGACATCATGGCCAACTCTGAGACGTCCGAACCCGATGCCATCCTACCACTGGCTCAGTCCAGCCTCACACTGACAGTCGACAGGATGCCTGGCGTCTTATACAGACCCCTGACTGTTTACCATGTATTTAAATAAGTCTGGAGGCCTTCCTCCATATATTTAAAGTAGTCTGCTTGCTATTCTATACGTATTTAAATCAAGCAGGTTGCTGTTCTACATGTATTTAAATCATTGTCTGTCTATACCCCAATCCTAGAGAAGACTGCCATAGTATGAGGGTATCAGGTTGCCACAGGAGAATCTGAAAACACAAATTAGTCACGATGGCAAGAACATCTGCAGCATCTGCTCTGTGTGAGTCTTTGATGAGATCACATGCTGAGGATTAGTGAAATGGAGAGTTTCAGAAACTATAAAGAGAACCGTTTATTACGATGAAGACAAAAGTTTCAGACATCAACAACAATAGACACTTCTGAAGTTTCAGTGTTTTGGTGTGGATACAACACATTTGGGAAACAATATGAAACAGATAAAGTGGATGGAGATTGTTTTCACTTCATATTACTCGGCTCACAGGAAGACACAATCATCCTTGTCCCAAATGTATTTGACTTGATTTGACAGTATATTTCCAACATGTCACACAAATGCCATTAATACAATTTTCTTTTAATGGACTATAATTAGGCATATTTAATTTCACTGGCTATTTATTACCTGATACAGAACAGATAAAGGAGCTAATGTGATACATAACATTTCCTGAGCTTTCCTTTTTGCTTCTTTTCAACAGAGAGTGGAAGTGAAATGGCTTGGATTGCATTCTTAGATGTAGTAAAGTCTGTTTAGGAGCATTTTAAAAAGACCTAAAGTGACCTAATTTCCTTGAGATCACCCAATACATAGTATGGTAAACACCCTGATTAGATGTCTACTTAGTTTTATTACAGACAATATAGATCATATTCACAGTTAATATCTTTCTTAGTCATGCTTGATATTTGTAATTTTGGTTGCCAAAAAAAATGCCATTCTGATGTCCACACTGTTATACCAGAATATACTGTATACTGTAAATACATAATTATATACAGTACATTTAGGAATAATTAAGAATAAATATGGTTGATGTTCATATGACAAGGCAACAACACAGTATCAACTAAGTCTCAGATCATTGATCAAGAAGTCTGACTGAATCTGATTTCGCCACAGTTAATAAAAGCACACACTAAAAATGCAAATACATGATTTCCCCTTCGTGGCTTCAGTTTAAACAGAAATTTCATTATTCAAATCCTCAGGTGTGGATGGCATTGATTGATTCTGAAGACAAGGTAATGGATATGTTTCCCATTCAAAGTTTGGAGTCGTATGTGTGTGTGTTTGGAATCGGAAGGATGCTAGACAGTGACATGATGGAGATCGACTCCGTAGCCAAAGTGAGGCTAAGCCTAACACTAGGCCTGCCGCTCCCCTAACGCTAGGCCTGCAGCTACCCTAACGCTAGGCCTGCCGCTCCCGTACAACACTAGGCCCGCAACTCCCGTACAACACTAGGCCTGCAGCTGATTCCGAGATCCCCGTAACAGCTGGATCTGCCAGCAGCGTCTGGCAGGCTGGGCATATGGCATTGGATTGGGCCCCAGTGGAGCAGCAGCACTGGTGAGCCAGAGCCAGAGGCCTGAGTACCGGTCAGTGACCGGGGTGGGGACGACAGCTCCATCAACAGCTTCCTCTAGCCAGACAACATTGTTAAAACCAATCTGAAGGTGGCCTAAGACTGACATCAGAATAAAAACTAGCCTTTATTTTTTGTATTTGTCAGTACTGTGCACATATAGGGTTGCCACATTTGATTTGTGAAAATCCGGGACATTCATTGCCGACTGTGTACTGTGTATCTCTGTTTCTTTCCCGCTGGCCCTGACTTTGATTGTAGGCCTAATCCTCCTCCGTCTCGCCCCCCATTTTATCAAACCAAATCGAACTGAAATTTATTTTTATTCTCCAATCTGTTGCCTACCCGCACGCACTCACTCTCTTCGACATGCTTGCTGCGCGCGGCCGGTAGTTGCTAGGTGATGCTGAGGGTTAAGGTAAACTTTCGTTTCGCAGGTCTGCATTACAACCAATCAAATAAGCGCATGCCTGCCTCCGTCAGCTGCATTACAACCAATCAAATAAGCGCATGCCTGCCTCCGACAGCAGGATACAATCAAGATAACTTAAGAAAAATAGTAGGATTGCAGGAGCGGAACGTAGGTTTTATTGAAAGTGAAACTAGGGAATACTTAAAAAAAATAGAAGTGCCTTTGCACCAAAAAACAGGACATTTGGTGTCCCGGAAAGATTATCAATTTTCCGGGACAGACATTTAAAAAAGAGAACAATCCCGGGAAAACCAGAACGTGTGGTAACCCTACGCACATACAGTATGAGTATAAATAGGCTATCTTGTCCTTTTAACATTGCTAAAGCCAATTGTGGCCTAAGCCTTTTTCCATTTACACAATTGCCTACTAGGCTATAGGTGAAAGACAATAAAAACAGTCATGTAGGTAAAATATTAAAGCAATTTAAGAAAATTGCCATTTCATTGCTGTTGCCCATCAGTGAACATTTTGCAGAATTGAATGTAAATAATCCAGACATTTTCTGAATAGTGGATCTATGGCTCTTCCATGGTCTCTCATTCATCATACTGTTACTGTAAGCATGCATTGGACAGGTAATTTCATTAGTCTCTCCTACAGGGTGCAAAAGGTTTTGTGGTAGAAACAGGAGATGAGTGTTTTGCGGTGGACTCTTTTCATATTTGATAGGCCTACTGTATTTTCAATTAAGAACACAGTGCTTCAAACTACAGGAGATGGAAATATTAGAACATATAATCCCTTGATTTCCGGCCAGAGACAATGAGTGCGAATTTCTAGACATCAATTGGTGGACCAACTGTGAGGAGGCTAAAAGAACTACTGGGCAAATGGCCGGACCATGTGACATGTCCGGAGAAGAGATAGCCTACAGTCTTGAGAGAGACAGAGCTCCTTCCTCCGCCCAAACATGCCTTGCAGTCTACTCAATTTTTGCGAATATGAGACACATAAACTCGTCAAAATAAAAAGTGTTAAACTCGGTTCGATGAAATGGATGTCTAACGGAATTATTTTGATGTTTATTTGGTAAGTCTGTGAAGTATTTATGCGATCTTGACTAACGCCCACGCATTAGTCTACTTTGACTGCAGAAATGAATCATGTAAATTCGTAAAGTGCAGTTCATATGGAAATAATCAGCTTACGCTTTATTGTAGCCAATGTTAGGCTACTGTCACTTAGTGCGTAAACTACACCGTCGGTAAACCCTCCTCGCGAAGAATCCCACTGCAGCGTTGCCGCCGCTGTCTGTCATTATGGAAGCAGCATAGGCTATAAGCCTATCCAAAACTGTAAACATGAAAAACAACAGAGAACAATAGCATTGGTTTGAACAGTTTTTTTCAAGAGTGTTAGTGTAACATTGCCTTGGCAGATGCACTTGCGCTCTCTCTCTCTATCTCTCTCTCTCTCTGTCTCTCCTCTCTTTGTGTGTGTGTGTGTTGGAACTCACACCCACTCCACTCCTGTAGCCTATGTATTTGCAGTCAGGGACATTTTCGAGATAGTCCGCCGACATTGCGCCCCAGCCTAGTAGCACTGGTGGACGTGACGTGATATCACTATTCTCCTGGCTGCCCATTAGTCTCAGATAGTCTCTAGTGCCCATTGTAGCATCATGCTGTTTACTAGTGTCCATTCATATTGCATCATGCTGTTTACTAGTGTCCATTAATATAGTAGCATCATGCTGTTTACTAGTGTCCATTGTAGCATCATGCTGTTTACTAGTGTCCATTGCAGCATCATGCTGTTTACTAGTGTCCATTCATATTGCATCATGCTGTTTACTAGTGTCCATTAATATAGTAGCATCATGCTGTTTACTAGTGTCCATTGTAGCATCATGCTGTTTACTAGTGTCCATTGCAGCATCATGCTGTTTACTAGTGTCCATTCATATTGCATCATGCTGTTTACTAGTGTCCATTAATATAGTAGAATCATGCTGTTTACTAGTGTCCATTGTAGCATCATGCTGTTTACTAGTGTCCATTGCAGCATCATGCTGTTTACTAGTGTCCATTCATATTGCATCATGCTGTATACTAGTGTCCATTAATATTGTAGCGTCATGCTGTTTACTAGTGTCCATTGTAGCATCATGCTGTTTACTAGTGTCCATTCATATTGCATCATGCTGTTTACTAGTGTCCATTCATATTGTAGCGTCATGCTGTTTACTAGTGTCCATTGCAGCATCATGCTGTTTACTAGTGTCCATTCATATTGCATCATGCTGTTTACTAGTGTCCATTCATATTGCAGCGTCATGCTGTTTACTAGTGTCCATTCATATTGCAGCATCATGCTGTTTTGGAATAAGGAATATCAGGCGTATGACTTGGTCATCAGCTCAGTCACCACAAAGGTCAAAGGGGTGGGGTTGACCAACATGCCTGAGGTTGGTGACGTGGTGTGGGACGTAGTGGACCATAGTGGCCTTTCCCAGGTAAGCCTGCGTCCTCTACTCATTCTCTTTTGAATCACAATCACATACAAGTTCTAATGAAAGCCATCAATTCTAGGGGAAGAACTCTTTCTTTGTGGTCACCAATTTCATTGGCACAAAGCAACAGAAGCAAGGCAAATGCCCAGAGGTAAGCTAACCCTAACACAGGGGTAGGCCTGTCCAGTGGTCATTTGCCCACAGTTTAAGCTAACACTAACCCTGTAGAGTGATCATTTGCCCACAGTTTAAGCTAACACTAACCCTGTAGAGTGATCATTTGCCCACGCAGTTTAAGCTAACACTAACCCTGTAGAGTGATCATTTGCCCACGCAGTTTAAGCTAACACTAACCCTGTAGAGTGATCATTTGCCCACGCAGTTTAAGCTAACACTAACCCTGTAGAGTGATCATTTGCCCACAGTTTAAGCTAACACTAACCCTGTAGAGTGATCATTTGCCCACAGTTTAAGCTAACACTAACCCTGTAGAGTGATCATTTGCCCACGCAGTTTAAGCTAACACTAACCCTGTAGAGTGATCATTTGCCCACGCAGTTTAAGCTAACACTAACCCTGTAGAGTGATCATTTGCCCACGCAGTTTAAGCTAACACTAACCCTGTACAGTGGTCATTTACCTACACAGTTTAAGCTAACACTAACCCTGCACGGTGGTCATTTACCCAAGTTGTTTGTGCTTGTGACCCCTCAGACGCCTCAGACTGGGAGGCCATGCCGCTCAGATAAAGACTGCGAGAAGGGCTACTGGGACCAGCACAGCCACGGTACGGACCCGCCAGTCCTCCAGTGAGAGGCAGCTCCAAAGTGCCATCCAGGCTGGACCAATACACAACTGCACATACACACACACACACACAGACACTCAATGTGTCTCAGCTGCAACTAAATCAGCCAGCACACACACATACTCTCCATATGTTGTCTGTGTTTTGTTCCAACTTGATTTGTCTGTGCTGTTGCCTTTTCCACACAGGTGTTCAGACAGGTGTATGTGTAAAATTTGATGTCACCAGGAAGACCTGTGAGGTGGCAGCGTGGTGCCCCATTGAGAAGAGGACTCCACCACCAAGGTGCAGTTAACCCTGTCGACACACTGTGATTCCACAGCTGTCATTCCTCTCAGCTTGGTCAAAACACACGGTTGTCAGGGGTCTGCTTAAGAGTGACTTTCTTTAGATAACCTAACGACAGCAAAAGTTAGAAACACAAATAAACCATAATGCACAAGTGTTATATCTTGTTGTCAAATAAGAATATTCATCTGAGTTTGTTAAGATTAAACCCTAGGCACTTTTTAGGCACACAACACAGACACACACACACAGAGACTATCCAAGAGTGTGGAAAGATGCATCCGGAAACAACATGTAATGTCAGACTTAACAACTGAATTCTCTGCCTCACAACTCAGCTGACCTTAACAATGAGTGGAAGTCTGGGCAGGAAAACAGACAGCACTGATTTTTTTCTGACATTCTGTTTTGTAATCATACAAGATTGGTATTGTGAAATGATCTCAACAGGTTTGAGGAACTTTTAAAATGACAGTTCCTCTTTTGCTTTGAACATGATATGAAACTGCGCTTCTGCTTGGCCATGGCATCCTGTCTGACCTCCTGTAACCGCGACCTGTTTTAGCCACAGGGTGTGGATGGGCAGGCCAGTGCTTGGGTCAGTTGGGATGCAGTGGTATGAGATTTCAGGCAGAATTTAATGGCTATGTTATAATGGCACCACAGGCTGGGTTGGTTGTTATGGAACTGCAGGCTGGGTTGGTTTTATGTTATGGAACTGCAGGCTGGGTTGGTTGGTTGTTATGGGTCTGCAGGCTGGGTTGGTTGGTTGTTATGGGTCTACAGGCTGGGTTGGTTGGTGGTGTTATGGGTCTATAGGCTGGGTTGGTTGGTTGTTATGGGAGTACAGGCTGGGTTGGTTGGTTGTTATGGGAGTACAGGCTGGGTTGGTTGGTTGGTGGTGTTATGGGTCTATAGGCTGGGTTGCTTGGTGGTGTTATTGGACTTTGTGTTGTGTTGGGTGTCAGTGATTAAGAGGCACTTCCTACTTCCGCAGGCCTGCTCTACTGGCATCAGCAGAAAACTTCACAGTTCTAATCAAGAACAACATCCGATTTCCAGCCTTTAACTACATAAGGTAACTGGGTACACCTAAACTTTTAACCTCGCTCATACTGAAGTGAAGTGCTGTTACTCATAACCTTCTTCAATAACTCTTTCACCAGAAGGAATATCCTACCGGAAATGACCGATACTTACCTGAAGAAGTGCATCTTTAACCGACGAAGCCATCCCTACTGCCCCATATTCCGCTTGGGGGACATAGTGACTGAAGCAAAAGAGAAATTCACTGAGATTGCAGTCGAGGTACCAATTTACTTTCTTCTCTGTTTTTTGCTGTATGCATTACAGTTTTTCACAATTGCTAAAACACATGTTTTTAAACCTGCCACCCTTTTCTCAAAACTATAAACACAAATCCAAAATCTCAAACTACATTCACAAAACCTTTGCCAACCTGGTTTTGTGAGTGTAGTTTGAGATTTGGGATTTGTGTTTACAGTTTTGAGAAAAGGGTGGAAGGTTTTTTTTTTTTTTTTAAATGTGTTTTAGCAATTGAGAAAAACTGAGAAAAATGTTGCTCTTAACTCAATTTGAACCTTTATGTCTCAAGACACTGGATAGTGAAGTGCTAGATGTTTTCCAGTGACATTATTCACTAGATGGCACTAGTGCTAGATGTTTTCCAGTGACATTGTTCACTAGATGGCACTAGTGCTAGATGTTTTCCAGTGACATTATTCACTAGATCAGTGTTTCCCAAAGACTGGGTCCGACCCACGGGTGGGTCGCAGGAGATTTTATTAGGGTCGCCAGCACAATTTATGTTGTCTAATAGGCCTAATTTATACAATTTAGCCAAGAAAGCTATCAGTTTTCTATTAGGATATAGTTTGTTTACCACAGTCACGGCCCTCAAAATGCAATTCTGCATTTATAATAGCTCTGAAATTGGGGGGGCGAACGTGTTGCAGAGGGGACATCGTGGACATCTTATTCGCAAAATTAAACATTTCTGCGGGGCCCTTGCCATGAACCTCGCAGTTGCAAAATGCAAGGGACATGAATCAGCCTATTTGCACAAACATTAACGGACACCAGCTCTTCAACTTGACCGATTCAAATCTAGTCAACTAAAGCAGACATCCGTATACCGGACATTGCAATTCAATTTGCGTCATAGGCTGTAGATAGTTTCGATTGTAGATACACTCTTTAAAGTTAATAGCAACCTCATCACATTCCTTATTATTTCGGATTTAAAACGCTAAACAGTGCATTATATTAGGTAGGCTACAATTTAAATTAACATTTTAAACGCATTATTTCCTCTCGTTTCCCACCTCGTAACTCTTGTAAAGGCGCATTATCTTTTGACTATCGCGCAAAAGCCGTTGTTCTGATATGTATTCATTTCACATTCTTACAACATAGCTTGTCACAACATCAATACACAGCCTTGGTATATGGCCTACAAAGAAACGCTTAACTCCGGAGGGAAATGCGGATTCAACTTTCCAAATAAAGAAACCTCCACAAATAGGTTACAATATAACGACTTGAGTTATTTGCTACATGTTTACATAGGAATTAACGGTGTTATGGATCCATTTGTCTGCAACGCAACGTAGCCTACAACATCTCTCTTTAGAAATACAGGAACAGCTTACTATGCTGAAGAGTGACGACTCCTGCGTAGCATGCAAGAATATCCCCAAGAAATGTTTGAGAACCTGTGGCCTAAAACAATATGGTTGCATGCATGTTGCATGTAAGATCTGAAGTGAAATGGGTCGCGATGGTCTGTCATTTTTAAAAAGTGGGTCCCCAGAAAAAAAGTTTGGGAAACACTGCACTAGATGACACTACAGTGCTCCACAAGAGGGTTAGAGGCCATGGGCAAAAAACTGCTTTATGCCCGTCCTAACATTAGGGGGCACTATTACGAAGGAAAATGCTCCCTGAGGGCCACAAACTGTTCCATCAGTATCAGCCATGTGGAAGTACAATCATGGTTATGGTTAAGAAATTTAGCGGATGCTTTTGTCCAAAGCGACTTACAAAATAAATGAATACAATAGTGAAAAATTATACCAAGTGTAATGCCACAGAACAGTAACATACAATCATACCGAGTGGCATGCCACAGAAAGAACAGAAGAAAAGAGACAGCAACAACAACAACACATTGCATTTATAGAGCCTCAAAGCTGCATTTATAGAGCCTCAAAGCGCTTCACAGTGAAGGGAGACCTTCACTAACCACCACCACCAATGTGTAGCACCCACCTGGCAGCCATTACTGTATGTAGGGGCAGCTGTGGCCTACTAGTTAGCGCTCCGGACTTGTAACCGGAGGGTTGCCGGTTCTAAACCTGACCAGTAGGCACGGTTGAAGTGCCCTTGAGCAAGGCACCTAACCCTTCACTGCTCCCCGAGCACCGCTGTTGTTGCAGGTAGCTCACTGCGCCGGGATTAGTGTGTGCTTCACCTCACTGTGTGTTCACTGTGTGCTGAGTGTGTTTCACTAATTCACGGATTGGGATAAATGCAGAGACCAAATTTCGCTCACGGGATCAAAAGAGTACTTATACTTAATGTGCCAGAATGCTCACCACACACCAGCTTGAGGTGGAGAGTGAGGGACAATCACTATGACCAAGCTGCACTACAGTGTTGCTCATAATGAACAGGTACAGTAATAGTTTTTGCTTCACCTCACTGTGTGTACACTGTGTGCTGTTTGTGTTTCACTAATTCACCGATTGGGTTAAATGCAGAGACCAAATTTCCCTCACGGGATCAAAAAAGTATATATACTATACTATACTATATACTTTTATCAGTAGGGCGCAAATACTTCTGTTCAATTTGGATTTGCATGTACAGTTGTGTGGTTAGACTGGCCTGCTAGGGGCTCGGTGCTGTGCTCAGTCTGCTGCCTGTGGGGCTCTGTGTTCGCAGGGTGGTGTGATTGGGGTTCAGATCAACTGGGACTGCGACCTGAACCGATTCTCCCACCGGTGTTTGCCCGGCTACTCCTTCCGACGACTGGACGAGAAGGAGAGCAATCGAACCCTGTACCCAGGCCTGAACTTTAGGCAGGTGCTTCAAACATAATGGGAAATTGTGAGTGTTACATATCTCTATTTAATAGAGCAACGATAACTTGAGCTGAAACAATTTCAGCAGGTTTGCAAGGTACTACACAGAGAATGGCACTGAGTACCGGACTTTGTATAAAGCCTTTGGGATCCGGTTTGATGTCATGGTGTTTGGCAAGGTGAGATATGTCAAAATATTTGATGTTCTTCCATCATAACAGTGAATCAGTGGCCATGGCAACCAATGACTGATCTAGTTCTGTGCTTTTGATAGGCTGGGAAGTTCAGTATAATACAGCTTATCATCTATATTGGATCAACTCTATCATACTATGCATTGGTAGGTAGATTTGATTATTACTCATTATTATACGGCTCTTCACAATGCTAGTAGAACGCTCCATTGACTTGAATGGGATTTCCCAACGTTCTACGGTAAAATAAATTCTTGTAATTACCGCTGCAAACATATAATTACCACTGTCAATGGCAACGGGTTTTGTGCTGCTGATCACATCACTCCGCAAATATTCCAGTCACTTCTTGTATTGGAACTTCATTCAAAAGTGAAAGCAGACGGTTGATCAGCTGTGTTCTAAAGAATGTTTGATTCAAGTTCAGCGTGTGTTGCGAACTATTTGTTTCGCGGCAAAAGCCACAATGAAACGGTAACAAATAAGTGTAAAGAGACATATCATGGAGTTTATTTTTTCGTTTTGGCAAGTAGCCGTATAGTAAGCGGGATAATGTATAGAACGCCGGTCATTATGGGAAAATAAGTCCCTTCAGGGCGAAACAAGACCCCTCTGCTGGCGCGTCGGGGTCCGGTTCGCCCTGTCTGTGTTTGTGGCATCTGTATGTAACTAGGGGTGTTTTTGCTGCAAGTATGTGACTGGTTGTTACTGGTGTGTTTTGCCATATGTATGTGACTGACTATTACTGTGTGTGTTTGTGTCATTTGTAGTGACTGGGTGTGTTTGTGCTGCATGTATGTGACTGAGGGTGTCCACACACGCTTGCGCTGAATGCAGTGCCGGAGACGCATGTCGTCCACTTTACATGGTCTTACGTCATCCTGTTGCCAAAGTGAATTGTGGTTCCAATGCGTTGCTTTGCTCCCGTCGCCTTCGTCAACAAGTTGAGAAACTGTTGCTGCATCAACAGACAGCAACGCAAGGAACCAGCCAATCAAATTATGGTTACGCTTCAAGGCATGCACCATAGTACACACCCCCGTATGTCGGGAAAACCCACCGGCATGCAGTAACGCAACGCAAGCGTGTGAATCTAGTGTAGGTTGAGTGTGTTTGTGCTGCATGTATGTGACTCAGGGTTCCTACACATTTTGCATTTCAAATGCATTCCATACATTTTCCATACTCAAATTCCCAAACTTCTCGGTAGATTTTTCTGACCATATTCTCGACATTGTGGCCACTTCTGGTTTGGGATAACTCGGTGAAAACAAAGGTATAGACAACTGAAGTGAATTAAAAAATTACACTTAATATTCGTCCATTTAGCTGGGTCATTTTTAGTTGTATCTTAGTTGTATCATAGTTGTATCTTGACGATGGAGACTGACAGTTAAGCTACACAACAGTAGGAATGGTTCATTATGACCTGAGTGAAGTGATTAGTACTGCAAATGCAATAGTCTGGAAACACAAATATTTCTCCATACCCTTGTTTCTTTTTTCCATACTTATCCAGACCTGGAAATTACTAAAATCAAATTCCATACTTTTCCAGGTTTTCCATACTGCGTAGGAACCCTAGTGACTGCGTGTGTTTGTGCCGTATGTATTTGACTGGTTGTCACCGGTTGTGTTTGTGTCGTATATATTTGACTGGTTGATACCGGTTGTGTTTGTGCCAGACAACTGTATTCCTAGACTGGCTCATCGGGTCCAGATGCTACTCCAGAGAGGCCAGAAAGTACTCAGAGAGGAAGTTTGAGTCAGTTCAGGATCAACAGGAGGTGAAAGATATTACAAACGCACAAACACTCCAAACACACAGACGTTGTATTGGTGGCTAAATTATGGCAGGTACTGCGCCACTTTGGTGTGTGGAATAAGGCTGCTTTTTAACTGCAAGAATAGGCTATTTCTGTCTGTCACGTCAAAATGGTTTGCCATATGTTTGCCCTATAGAGCTCAACAGTCGCGCCCACCTCCATTAATTTTCTCCATTGAGAACTGGATATATAGGTATATACTCTTTTGATCCCGTGAGGGAAATTTGGTCTCTGCATTTATCCCAATCCGTGAATTAGTGAAACACACTCAGCACACAGTGAGGTGAAGCACACACTAATCCCGACGCAGTGAGCTGCAACACTCGGGGAGCAGTGAGGGGTTAGGTGCCTTGCTCAAGGGTACTTCAGCCGTGCCTACTGGTCGGGGTTCGAACCGGCAACCCTCCGGTTACAAGTCCGAAGCGCTAACCAGTAGGCCACGGCTGCCCCCAAATTGTAAGCATCCACGATATAATCAAAACCAGCTACGGCATGATTAAGCGATTGTATATGCTCATATAGACACCAAAAGTTAATGGGGCATCAACTTTGTTTTGAGACAAAAAAAATGTATTCCAGATTTCACACAGAAGTACTACACTACCCAAAATCCACACAAATAGAACTTGAACGTTTCAGATGTTGCATAGAAACGTAGCCTATTACTTGCTTACTTTCACTTTCAATGATAGCGAACAAACTACTCACGTACACACAGGCATACACACACTCACTCAGTCACACACACCCCATACACACACATGCGCAAACATAACACATATACACACATACACACAGACACACCCAACACACACCCCATACACACACGCACACATAACATATAAACACACAGCACACATAACGTATATTAGGGCTTTGACTTTTGCCCAAAAATCATATTCGAAGTTTGTTTGTTTATTAATATTAAAATTTGAATATATTCGAATATGTATTAATAATATTTTAACCATTAAATGTCTTCAGTAAGGCCGATATTGGTATCAAACTTAAGTTCTATATGTTCTGTCCACCAGAGGGCAGTGTATCAGTCAATGTCAATAGACTACGTGCATGAAAGGCTGAGTATTTATGCGTGTGTTAAAATTGTTATTATTGAGCTTAAGGCTGGGCGATAAAACGATAGCGATATCTATCGCAATAGACATGTAATCGATATCAATAAAAAATACGTTCGATAGAACATTCATAATTAAAAGCAACACACACCTCCTGCCTTACGTTGTCCATAAATAAATAGGCTAAATATATCTTGCATTGTAGTATGTCAAACTCTACCAGAGTAGGCAGAAGTAGGCCTACCTCAACACAGACTCTCCTTGCCCCGTGCACTCTCTCTCTCTCCCTCTCAACAGGCGCATCCCTCCTCAGCATGCACATGTAATCCAAACATTAATCGTGCAAGACGACTGGCTAAATTGCTTTTAAATCCGGTTAGCATCATTAGAACGCTGCACGAATTTGTTCAAAACTGTTGCATTCAAATTGACTGCTAAGTTCTAATCATCTCAATCCCGATGCAAATGGAAAAGTATTTTCCAAGACTCAAACGGGCCTGTCCCAAGGAGAAAAAGTATTCATTTGAAACTTAAACACAAGTAGGGAAACTGAACAGTCTAACCAGACTATGATAAACTAGCAAATTAAGCTAACGTTACTTTGTTTACAATATTTCCAGGCTTCAACCAGTGCTGCTTTTCATTCAGACTTATCTGCACATTTATTTATTTGAGTGTTTTTCATGATTGTGTTGCCATTTCTTTTCCCTGTTTGCTTTGATTGATAACTTAGGTGATTCAAATCAGAGGAAAGTTTAAAATAAAAGTGTCTATTATGTCTATGTGTGAGCTCACTAAGCGCGAACCAGCCAGGATGCTAACTTCACCTACAGGAGCCCAGATGACCAATAATAGCCTTGCTAATGAGCTCGCGATTTTACTTCACCAGGCGTGAAAAAAACCTCGGAATTTGAATTGAAAACAACGTTTACAACCAAATATTATAGAAATTATCTCCATAGGCTACAGGTTCGAATATTAAGAGATCCCTAAAATTTGTTCGAATATCTTTAATTTTTAAAATAATCTAATTATATTCGAATAACGAAGTTCGGAGTCAAAGCCCTAATGTATATACACACACGCACGCACGCACGCACAAACACACACACACACACACACACACACACACACAAACACACACACACACACAGGCAGACACACACATACATCCCATACAAACAGGCGTCTCACTCACACACACACACACACACAGAGGCATAGATACACCCAATAAACAGACGCTCTCACTCACACACATACACACACACACACACACACACACACGCAGACACACCCAATACACATAGGCATATGCACTCACTCTCACATACACATACTTTCTCTCACACTCACATTTGCATGGTGGCTGTGTAGTAGTGGGTTGTAAATGTACTCTGGCTGCTGAACAATGGCTTCATGTCTTCCCACAGTGTTTGCTCTGCATCTCGTTTGTGGATGAGGACAAAGTACGGTTGGTGAAGAGGTCCAAAAAGAAGAGTTTGCAGGCAGTAAAACCCATCTCATTTCACCCGCGGAAGGTAAGCATAAACTAAATTTATGACGGTGCGGAGTAAAAGGATACGACTGTAATATGTTCCTGACTAGCTGTGGTTGTTGTCGCTCACAGGATGACTCCACATGCTTCAGGGCCTTGGTCAGTGCGCTGCAGCCTGCAGCTAGACCAGACCTGGCTGCCCAGAACGGGCCGGCAGAGCCCAAAGCCGAGGATGAGGGGGACAGGGGGCAGAGCGTAGGCACTCCACTGGTGGAGCTACCCCAGGGCAGCTGCCCCCCGTGGTGCCAGTGTGGCTGCTGCCCCCCGTCGTGCCAGCTGGAGGAGCAGCTGTGCTGCAGACGGGAGCCGGGGCGCTGCCTCACCTCCTCCCCCCTCTTCCCCGCCCTGGTGCTGAGGCGCTCCACCCTGGAGACCCTGCTGCTCTACCAGAGCCCCCTGGCGGAGCTGCACGAGGAGGCCCACCTGCGCCGCGGGGCCTGTGCCCAGTTCATCAGCTGGCGCTTTGGAGGAGCTCTGCCCCAGGACGCCATGCCAGTCATGCCTCGCTGCTGTGTGGCTAGGGTCAGAGCAGAGTTCCCCAGCCCGGACGGCCGCTACGAGGGCCTCACACTCAGCCGTCCCATTTAAACCAGCAGATGGTTAGCACTAGAAGGGCACAAGATGGTGCTCAGGTTGCACTAACCTCACTTGCCTTGATAAAGTTAAAGCAGACATAGAATGGAAAAACGTTTTTACCTTGCCTTTGTTGAATAAGGAAACACAGTTGTTTCCTCCTTCATATGCGAATCTCAGACTTTGAAATGACCCAAAAAAACTAATCTGAATTAATCAATCTGAACAAAGACAAAGTGTGATGCCGAGCAGAAACTGTGTTCACTGTGAGTGTGTGTGTGTGTGTGTGTGCTTGCGTGCATGCTTGCATGTGTGTGTGCGTGCGTGAGTGCCCCAGAGTTTTCCTGTTGAACTTTTAAGGCCAAAGTATACTTCTGCAGAGTCTGTGCATGGTGTACTATAGGTATGAGGTATTTTCATCCACATTAAAAAAACGATTATTTTAGCAGACACTTTGATACAAAGGGACAAATTTGAATGTGAGTAAATTGTTCTCTGGGATTAGACCTACAGGAGTCTGACTGATAAAATGTTCTTTTAGTCTTTTAGAGAAGTTCCAATTCATGCTTCAGCAAACTATAGCTTATTTGATTACCAGCAATGACATATTAGACTAGGTAGCAACTGCTATTTGTTTTTAAACAATATATTTATTAGTTTTCACATTCACAACAAATAAAAGATGGATCCATTGTGAAATCCACTGAAGAAATCAAATCAACAAAAAACACACTTCAATCAAATACACCAAAAACACAACACATTGGCTCAGTTACTACATACAGCAGCAAAAGTTATAAAAGTAATGTGCAAGCTCTCAGCTCTCCCTTCTCAGGACCTTTCAGAGAATCTCAGTAACATAATGGCAGAGATAGCAGGCTCCAAATAGGAATCATAAACTTGACTTAGCACTCTGTGCCAGCCATAACATTTGCCACTCTGTGCCAGCCTTAACACTTGGTTAGTAACTGCTATTTTGATAGAGAAGTGAACCGGCTATGAAAACGCAGCGATTACTGTAGGCTTTGCATGCTGCTAATATTGTTCCATAGACAGCTGGCGTACAACAAGGCGGCCTCTGCAGAAGTACACGTCAGCCTTTACTGGAGGTGAAACTGCAGTGGATGCACACTCATCCACTGACTTGCATTGTATTTAATAGAGTGCCTGTGGCTGTGGTGAGCAACTCTGTGTGCTTGGTTTTCCCTTTCCTGTGCATTGTGTGCAATTAATTATATTAATTGTTTATTCTCTTAATGACACAATAGTATTTTTTGACAATAGCTTACTTACCTTGTGAACGCCATTCGCCATGCTGCCTTATATGTGTTAGATCACTGGATCAGTCCATTCATTGAATTCCCATGTTGACTCAGTGAAACAGTCCTTTTTCATCTTTTGTATTATGTTGTATATTTGGAATACTTATGTTTTGTAATGTTTGTTTCTAATTTTATTCTATTTTCATTAAAACCTGAAGCTTGGAGGCTAAAACCTCACTTTATCTGACTGTTTTGTTGAAAGGAGATAAGCTGGCTGTCATCTTCCTGTTAGATCAAACAAAGATGACAGTACTGCAATGACCCAAAGGTTTCCTTTTGGTAGATGGTTTTGTTTCTATCTGCTGGGGAATTTTACTGAGGGGCAATTCCATGGAAAATTACATTTTTTGTAACATCCATAACGCCAATAAAAGGTGATGGTATGGTATGATGTTAATGATTACATGAAATTTGAGCATTTGCTATTTTTGACTGAAGAATGTAAATTAGAAAAAATGCACAATTTTTTTTTTTTTATCATTCACATCATACAAATGCCAAGGCATTTCACTGGCATTTTGGATGTGACAAAAAGTCAATTTTCCGTGGAATTGCCCTGAGTTATCACTGAAATGATCAACATGGCACATTACATTACTGATCATTATAGAAGTTAGTTGTGTTGCTACTGTACATCCCTGGAGTCAATACCAGGAGACAGTGTCCCTTTAATCTGTAATTGTAACACATCTTCTCTAAGTAAACACACCATGCAAATTATCTGCTGCATTGGGGCATCAGTTTAACTGTCGTTTTACTAAGAGGTGTTAGTGGTGCGATCATGGCAGCACGCTGTTGGAGCAGCTTTCTCCACTGCTTTTTTGACTATGAAACACCCAAAACTATTGTTATCTACAACAAGGGAGTAGGGTCAATCTTCAGATTTATCCAGTTTCTGATCATTGCTTATGTAATTGGGTAAGTTTTTTGCAACTTCAACAAGAGTTTGATGCAGTGTGAAAATGTGACATAATACATAACAACATAATACTCTCTATGTAGTAAGGTAGAAGTGTGACCAAATTCTATTCCTTTATACATTTTCATTATCTTGTATTAGTTTTTGTCATTTTGTCTTTAGTAATAGTTAATAGTTGTGTAATTATTAAGTGCTAATTGTAATGAATGGTGAAATTAAAGCAGGGTTGAGTTTGCCATTTTGAAAGGGTGCAGGATACAACAGTGCAAATCTGCAAAGGGATCCGTACACAACGACACACACTGTTCTTCACACAACAAAAAAACGTAGATCCTTATCAGCAGGGTGTTTGGGTTCCTTCCTGCCAGGTATGTGTGTCTGGTGCAGAAAGGTTACCAGGAAACGGAGGCGGTCATCAGCTCTGCGACCACTAAAGTGAAGGGCTACGCGGCCACCAACACCTCTGCCCTGGGCCTCCACGTCTGGGATGTGACCGAGTACGTCATCCCTCCTCAGGTACATCTTCACCTCCACCGCCTCATCCTAACAATAGAACACTCTTAAAACAAATGGGTTAACAACACAAAACTGTGTTGTCCCTATCTGGACATAGAGACGTGTTAAAAACAACACAAGTTGTGTTATTTCCAACACATTTGATTTAAGAGTGTACTCCTACGCTATGTCTTCACTTCTCATTAAAACATTGCTTCTGTTGAATAGGGGGATGATTCTTTCTTTGTGCTCACCAACATCATTCCTACTCCAGGCCAAATTCAACAGGCTTGTCCTGAGGTAACGTGTGTTTAAATCAGCAATGACATTTCACCAGAACTTAAGCCACTTCCTAAAACTTCCATTTTAGACTGCAGAATTGTTTTGAACAGTTTTATAGTAAGGATTATCTTCACTGCATGTAAGTTCTAAATAGACATGCTCATATGACAGACAGGGACAGTAAACAGGGTTCTGCAGAGCATGTAAGATGTGGTGACCCTTTTCTCTTCTTTCTGTGGCGTTTAGGTTCCACACCCCTCATCTATCTGTGAGTCTGATGACGACTGCTCTGAAGGTCGCAGTCCTCTCCAAGGCAATGGTAGTAATAGATTCTGCTCTGTATAGACCGACTGCTACATGCATGTTCTGTGTTTATTGTCATAATTATGTATGTGTTTAACAGCACAGCACAGAGTCAGGTCCTTAGTATAGAGATCCTCAGTTCCCTAACAGCACAGCAGCAGGTCTTTAGTAGAGATCCTCCCAGTTCCCTAACAGCGCATGCAGCAACAGGTCTGTAGTAGCGAGCCTCGTTGACCCCATCTCCTGTGTAGGCGTTCAGACTGGCCGGTGTGTGAACTACTCCGCCTCGGTGAAGACATGCCAGGTGCTCGCCTGGTGCCCCCACGAGGACGACTCTAACTTGCCAAAGTAGGACTGCTCCCTCCATACATTAAAAAAATAACACAAAACTAAACAAATTAAATCATCTGTGAGCTCTCTACCTGTGCTGAGCTAATTAGAAAGTGTGTGTGTGTGTGTGTGTGTGTGTGTGTGTGTGTGTGTGTGTCTGTTCAGACCTGCATTGCTGTTGAAAGCGGAGAATTTCACAGTGATGATTAAGAACAGCGTGCGTTACCCCAAATTTGGGTTCAGCAAGTGAGTTCACCCTCCGTTATTCACAAATTTCCAATATGCATAGTGCTGAGACATGTATGAGACATTATGCTACACAATCTTTACCAGAGTTTAGTTTTTTATTTAAGATCATCAAATGTTGCTTCACACAAATAATAAAGATCACCAAAGAAAACCAGGAAGCTGCATATAATTGATTAATATGTAAATATTACCAGTATTTATATTGGAGAATCACAAATTACTAATATTTTCAATATAACCACATTTATAAGGTGTCCTAATCATTGTCATATGTTTAACCAGTTTTCCTTCACTCAGGAAAAACATCTTGGCCAACGTCAGCAAAGGCTACCTCAAGACCTGCAGATACCACAGCACCACGGACCCTCACTGCCCCATCTTCAGGCTGGGGGATATGGTCCACGAGGCAGGTGCAGACTTCCCCACCATGGCAGAAAAAGTCAGATTATCACCTTTTTTTTACATATGATTTATTTGTGAAATGTTCAATTTAGAAAACATTTAAGGCCTCTCAAAAATATAGGAAATTAATTTGGCAAAATGAGGCACTACTAACATAAACATTTACCCACCCAATTGGCAATACAAATGTACACATATTCTTGCGCAAACACAAGCACTCACACTCTCTCTCTTTACTGTTTGAATCAGTGCCAGGACATATATGGCTTTCTTTGTATTGTAAAACTGCCTGACATGTGCAGATAGAAGATCAGTGTCCCTATTTGTCATATGAGCATGTCTATAATGCTCTTGAATTACATCTAAAAGGAAAATGTTTGTGGCTTGATGGTCTTTTGGGCCCATACCGTTGGGCCCAGACTTCAAGGCAGCGTTGCCACCATCAACTTCAAGGCACCTAACCTTAACCCTAACCATAACCCTTGACTAACCCTACCCTAGCGCCTTCCAGGCAGCCCCTTGAAGTCGACGTTGGGGGCCCAAAAGGCCATAGATTATGTTTGTTGGCAGATAGTTTTTTTTTACTGTTTTGGGTAGGGGAATTTGGAGTAAAATGTTGAGCCATTCTGTGGAGATGAGCCAAGGAGTTCTCAGGGTTTCGGATTAAACTCTTAGCCTTTAAAGGTTGTGACTGCAGTAGTTAGGAGGACCAGTGATTTTCCTCCTTCCTTCGGTTGTTTCCCATGGTGAAGGGTGGCGTCATGGCCATTCTAATTGACTGGAGCTGTGACCTGGACTGGCCAGAGAAAGATTGTGTTCCCAAATACAGCTTCGTCAGGATGGACAAAAGCACCCACAACACAGCCCCTGGCTTCAACTTCAGGTGAAAGACAAGATGTCTATATGGTACAAAGCACGCCAGTTCTCCTTGTCTATGTGACTAACTGCCAGGATCCGCAACGCCCTGAAGATGTAGTTTAGAACTGCAGAAATAGCACAGCTCAATAGACCTCTGACATTTGCCTACAAAAACAGCTGCCATCCTTGCCCATTTAAGGCATTGAAATGTGGGGATATTGAATAATCACGCCTGTCAAACTCTTGCGGTGACGACTCTTTCGTCGTCTTAATGTACCAAAGATCACAAAACCCACTCAAAGTCAGCTGGCAAAAGTGTGTATAGGGCAAAACATCAGCCTTTCACACTTCTTTGTCACTGCGAGAGTTATTATTATACAAAATCCCCATGTTATTTTCCCATAGGAAAAATTGCATGAGACCAGATCTCGCTATATATGGGCAAAGACCGCAGCTTTTTTGTAGGTGCATTTCAGTGTTTCATGTGATGTAGCCATTGGCTGTAGTCATTGGCTACCAGCCAACTGAATATTCTTTGTGGTCCATTACTGTAATACTGCTAAAAAAATGTTTCCTGTTAATTCCCACTGTAAAGTAAAGTAACTGAATTTGCTTTCTATTCTGAAAATATATTCTCAAAAATTGCTCTCTATTCTCAAACTTGCCTTTCTTTGACAGATTTGCAAAATACTCCAACAATGGAAGCATACAGTCCAGAACATTAATCAAAGGATTTGGAATACGTTTTGATGTGATTGTCTTTGGCACGGTGGGTACCTCCAGAACTGAGGCCACCCTCTCTAACAACATGACATTCTCCCGCCCAACTAAATTCTAGCCACTCAAACTGCCACTGCATTTCTCCCCACAGGCTGGCAAATTCAGTGTCCTGCTGACAGTTGTGAATCTCGGTGCAGCCTTGTCTTTCCTCAGTCTGGTAAGTAGTATACAACTGAATCATCAGCAGTGAAAATCTCCAGAAGAAAAAAATAACTCCTGCACCCTCTCCAGGCAACTCCACTGGGCTGTACAGGGTTACTCATTCGCCTTATTTATGTGACTGCCATTGTGTAAACCAAAAAGAGGCTATGGGGTACAATGACTTTATTACAGTATTTAAAACATTTTTGAAACCTTCCACCCTTTTGTCAAAACTGTAAACACAAACTCCAAATCTAAAACTACATTCACAAAACCTCTGACAACCTCTGCAAAACTGAACTATCGCCTCAAAACAGTTGTACCTGTGCTCAAAACCAAACACTGTCTTCAGATCAGTGAAAACTCAACAATCCTTTCTAAAAAATGTAATTATTGCAACAAGACCACACACACATGCACTATTTGAATTACTCTTTCAAAGCAATATAAAACACTGCAGTGTTTGAGTTTGTTGGCCTAATTTTTATTGTCATTTTCTCAGACTCAGTCTTCTGTGAAACTCAAAAGTAGAATTTCTGCAACTGACATTTTTTTGCAACAAAAGCTTTCACAAAGAACAAACATTCTTACAGATGCTTGAACACTTTTTGCAAAACTCGGCTCATGTGCTTTACACACAAGCACACAAGACACAACACTGGGAAATAAACCATTCACATCTATGTCGAATTGAAACTCTATCAAAACCTAACAATCCTTTTCAAAATGTCACTCTGATGACAAAATGGTACTTGCATCATATGAATATACTTTCAGATTAGCAGCAACACATTAGGGTACTTTATATAAAACACTGCAGTCTTCTGCATTTTCACTGCTTTTATTCAGTTTATCAGTTCTTTGTAGCTTAGCCTACTAAAGCCTTCATACTGACTTTTGGTGATAATTTCCAAATGTAGCCTATAAACACAAAGTCTGTGTAGATTATCATAGGCTACATTTGCAAATGCAGCACTTATTTAAGTTTGCCATTAAACCATTGATCAAATCACAGCACTTTAACATAAATGTTAATGTTACTGTTAATGTGGGCAATTATCATACCTCCTCGTCCTCCTCATCTCTCCTCACTGTTCCTCTCCTTCTGCCTCTGTTCAGGAAGAATTTTCTGATGTCCATCTCCGAATAGTTTATCAGAAGGCTATGTTTAGTTTTACAGTAGGACAGCTTCACAAACAGTATAGGCTACTTTTACAGGACTCTCTCTACAGTATACGTAAATCATTATTAATTGTCCGCATGTGTGCATGCAGCCTACGCATGGTGTGAGTGTGTGTGTCAGGGAGAGAGCACAAGCTGGTAAACTGTTGCTAAATTTATGCTACAAATTTGACGCTAAGTATTGAAAAACAGATGCTAATTATGTGGGCAACATTCTCTAACATTGTCATATTTTCTGTCAAACAAGTTGTGAATTTGTTGTAACATTAAAACAGGGGACGACTTACTCTGCGCTCAAAGTGATGTGATGAGCTCCAGCGGCTTCCACTGTACAACGAAACACTCGGAAGAATCATGTGAACGATTTTCATTGGTTGTTACGTTCAATCTTACCCAGCTACAGAGGTGCTATTTCCTGATTGGCTATTATGGCCCCTTTCTTTTTTTCCTTGTTTGTTTTTCATTGGCTGGTAAGTGACAGGTTCGAGTCATGACTAGCAGGCACGGAGATGCGCTCATGAATGCCGTTTCCAGCGAGAACAGCGCTAGAATTTTACTGGGGCACTGGAGACTTTTACCAAGGCACGTGCTCCAGTGAATAAGGTCTAGTGACGCCGCTGGTGCATAGCCTCTTTGACCACCTCCTACTCCTCTCTCTCTCTTTGTCTTCCTCTTCCTCTACCTCTTGCTCTCCCTGCCTCTATGCTTGCAAAGTTCTCAAAATGGCTCAACTGAGGCCTATTTGTGTCTGGTGTACAGTTTTGTAAGTATTTTCAAGTGTGTGTCAAGATTCGAGATTTCATTATGAACAAAGTGTCTTATGTATGAAATGGTGTGTAGTGTGCAGGAGCAAGTGTGTTGCAGAAAGGAGCAAGTGTGTTGCAGAATTGCAACTAAAGTGCAAAGCAGCGCTTTTGTATAAGGTATGGATACACTGTGTTTAAGGTATGGATACACTGTGTTTAAGGTATAGTAACAAAAGCTTCAAGTTTTGTTACTTTGGTCAAAACATGTGTTCAAGCAGTGGGCAAAAACTGTAACAGAAAAAAAAACTGGAGAAATTGCTATTCAAAAAAACCCATATATTTTCTTTATTGTATGTGTGTGTGCGTGTGTGTGGCGGGGCTGGGGTTGGGGAGTTATGGATCCTGCCTTTCTGTTCAGATCTGGCCAAGTCCTCGTCGTCATTGCGGGTGATGTTCTCTCGGGCTAGGAAATGGAGAAAAATATTACCTTGGTTGCCATGTCCACCCTTGAGCTGACCCCACCTCAGTGTCTCTGCATGCCTCTTCCATTGCCTGCAAAAGAGACATGCAGGTACTGTATGTGGTTGGTGGTGGTCATATACTTCTCATTGGCCCACTGAAAATAATTATTCGATAGATTTTAGAAATGGGGAGTAGGGACAAATACAGAACTGTACACAGTTACTCAATGAAAAAGTACACACTTGAACAGGTACACAATAACTTACCTGAGGGGTATTCCAGAAAGGAGGTTTAACAAACACTGAGATAAAACTTAACCTCTGGGTTGTCTGAACCAGTGGCGACTAAACTCGAGCTGTCGGTTCCAAAACACCGGTTACCAGTTAGTTCAATCAACCCTGTGTTAGATTGAACCTCGCGCACTTAAACCTCGAGTTGTGCGCGTTCACGGCGAACTTATAAAGGCATCATCTATTGAGAGTCGAAACCATGAGTGAAACCGGCGAAACGAAGAGCACCGTATTTTTCAGAGGCGGAGTAGCAAGTTCTCCTCGAGGCTTACGAGGAGGAGAGAACAGTGATAACAAAAAAAGAGACATACTTGAGCATCTGCCAAGGAACGAGACCTTGCTTGACAGAGAATAGCCTAACTGACCGTGTAAATGCGTACGTTTAGGATAGCCTATGTCAAAAGCACAATTAAATAATTTAGTGGACATTACGTATTGTATTGACTGCTTTGAATGATGCTTTCTTAAAGTAGCCTACCTTGTCACAGATTGAGTGGGCCATAGACTCCTTGAGAATCACAAATGTAATTTTCTATTTTAACGCGGGTTCTGCAGCTGTGGGCCAAGTTAAACCTTTGCGCTCCAGCATCGGAAGGGTGATGAATGTCGGAAGGCATGGGTAGCCTATCCTATATCCCCCAGTAGCATACCTATCAAGTTGTCCTGTAATTGCACATATAACATGAAGTTACAGCCTACACATTAATAAGTCTGTAGTGGATCTGATAATATTCTAGTAAGGTGTAGGCCTGCCCTAACGCACCCTGTTGAAATGTGTCGCTCAAATTAGACTCCCGGATAGGCTACATCATTCCTGGCATCGTGTAGGTCTACTGGGACCTGCCATTTCGCCTCCACGTTTGTGATAAGATGTGAAGCATAATCACATATAAAAAGAGAAGTGGCCTATGACCTATCCATTCGACCATAAGGACATTCTGAAAAAGCCAAAGCCCGTTAATTGAAGCTCACCAGCTAAGACAGCCTATCGTCGGTGCACATTAAGTGATGCTGACCTGCCAGTTGGGTACTAATGATCCTCGTGGGTTTGTGTCCATGAAAACGAATGAACTGCTTTAGCGCAAGGCAAACTTTACGCACCGACCGACACTACAAAAACTCCCAGTCGGAGAGCGCGTGTGTAGCCTATTAAAAACAATTTTATCCAAAATGCCATCAGCATACTTAGTGACAACACGCATAGCCCTACCTGCGTGACAGCTGTTATGCAGTCTTTATTTAAACGTATTTATTAATTTTCTATATGTTTTCCCTTTTTTGTAGGCTACTGTACTTGTTTTAATTATATCTTTAATGTGTCAGAGATGTTGTTTGTCCATCTGTCTGGTGGGCCAAAGACACATGTCCACTATGGTGTAGGCTAGCTAGCCTACATTAAAGATTTATTTTATTCTATTATAATCCACCATGTGTAATGTAGGGATGGAGAATGCTTTTCAAGCCTACAGCATGATTGAACATGCACTAAAATAACCGAACCATAATTGAACATAACCTGAACAAAACCTACCCCCTACCAGGTTAAGTTCAGAGCCTATGTTACCATAGTTACTTACATAGCCTGATCATTTTTGAGCTTTCTGGAACTGAAATCCCAGGTTTACCGTTTAGGCTACTCTGGGTTTACATACCCAGTTCAGTTCAGAGCCTGTGTTACCATAGTTACTTACATAGCCTGATCATTTTTGAGCTTTCTGGAACTGAAATCCCAGGTTTACCGCTAACTCTGGGTTAACATACCCAGTTAAGCCAGTAAACCTGCTTTCTGGAATACCCCTCTGAAGTCTATTTGTGGTGCTAAGCCTCAGATTGATTGGTGTTCAGTTTTCTCTGTAAGTGTTTTCAGGTATGTGTGTGGGTTTTACCAATTACCAGATGTGCTTGCAGTTTGAATAGAAGTGTTTTCCCAATGATAACAGATTTCACTTTTGAACAAAGTGTCTAATATAAGAAATTGTGTGGAGTGTTTCGCAATAAGTGTGTTGCAGAATCGCAAACAATGTGCAAAGCAAAAAACGTGTTTAAGCTGTGGTTACACAGTGTTTAAGATATGCTATAAAAAGTTTAGGTATGGAAGCTTTGGTCTAAGCATTCATTTTTAGTGTGTAAGCAATGGGCAAAAAAATGGGTAATGTAATTTGTGCTTTCTTTGTGTTTACCATTATGCATCACATGTGCAATATCTGTTGCATGCAAACGTGTTTAGAGTTTTGCAAAGTTTACGAGATCTGCAAATTGTGTTTTATATGTGAAAACTAGTTAAGGTTTTGCCAAAAGAGTGATCACTTCAAGACATGTGTGCAGGCAACTGAGAATTTGGTTCAGAGAATGGATTGTGGAAAACTGTAATGCATTTTCGCCACCTACTGGCGAATGCATAGAACACAACAATCCTATGGTTTGTGTATACCTGTAGCCTACTAGCCTCCTTTTGGTTAAACATGGCTGCCACATGAATAAGGCAACTTCCTCTCCCTGACTACAGCCCCAGCCACACCTCCCCTCCCCATGTCTGCAGCTGAAGACAAGTTTATGATTGCCCTCCCATCTCCCTCCAGGTGGGTGCTGTCTGCGATTGGGTCCTGGTAACATGCACAGCCAAGAAGGACTTCTACACCAAGCACAAAACTAGTTATCTCACTGAGGAAGGAACCGGGGAAGTGGTAAGTGGACAGAACAGGTCACATCTTCCTGTTAAATGGTGTTTTCAACAAAGCATGTTTTCAAACAATAGTCACTTCCAACACAGCTGACGTTTCACTGGTATGAGCTGACTAAAGAGCATTCCATGAAGAGCCTGGCATATAGGCAATTAGATGCCCTCAAACTTCTGAACTATCAGCTAAATCACTAAATAACACCACCACCCTTCTACTGATCTCCTTTTTCAGATTTCCTTTGGGAAGAGCTACGGGACTTCTTGAACGTTGTTTCAACGTGAAACCTCTTCGAAACCACAGGAGACATGATTTGGTGAACTCAAAGCTGTACGGGGTTTGGTCCACAAAAGAAAAAGGACAAAAAAATCTCAGGTTGTAAAATATGAGAAGTCAATGACATTGGAACAAAGTAATAAAAACAAAACATGCTTTATTGATCAAGCGAGTCATTTGTGACATAATTAAGGGACAATGAAACAACCAAAAAAATACTCTGTACAGTAAAAAGCAAAAAAACAGGATGATTATCGTCTTTTCTGGAAAATATTCCCTCTTCCCATTCCACCTCTTCCCCGGCCTCTGGCTGCGACTGTAAAAGATAAAAACACAAGAACTAGTCAAACAGCAGCCATTACATGCAATACAGCAGCAACTACATCCAAATAAGTATCAACATTGTTGACCCATTCAAACTCTAAAGGGGGTTATACATAGCACACAGTGCCACACACAAATGGCAATGCTGCGCTCCATTTTGCCAGTCCTACTCGCGTCATGGTCTAAGTTCAACCATGTTGAACTCTGGCTGCGGTGTGCTGTAAATCATAACTATTTTGCGCTGAGCCCGGCAGCAAGCACAACAAAAATCTTTGGGTTATTAGCTCAACCTGGGGGATATTCCATCAACCTCGCTAATGAAGGCGGCGCTTAAGAGAAATAGCCTGGCTTGAACTAGCGTAGACTTCCACTTGGGGCTAAAGCCGTTCCATTAACTCAAGTTAGCGGCATCTTGGCCTCGTTTATTCAAGCGAGGTTAAAGTCAGCTTCATCTCTGCTCGTGCACGAGGTAGAACAGTAGACCAAAACAGTAGATTGACGAAAAGAGGATATATGTCGTAAAATTAAGACAATACTAGACAATTTCTGTTCGATTTGGCAAGCGCCATCTACAGGATTTTCATCAAAAGTCATCAAATTTAACATCGAGAAAAAAAAAATAGATTGCCTACAGAAATGGGAGAATAATGAAAGCATACATTTAAAACAACAATGCTAATGGTTTTGAAATCAATTGCGAGTTTGATTGGCTTCACTCTTGTACACATAGGTCTATACAGTCTATGGTTCAACAAAACGAGTGAATGAATAAATAGTATTAACTCAAAAACAACTTATGGATATGCATATGGATATTCAAAACTATCTATAGTCTATCTTACGTTCTTAGATTAAAAGAGTTCACTCCAAATTATTGTCTAGGTGGTCATAAAATAAATTAGTATCAACATAATAGCCTATTGTCTCCCATAAGTCCCAAAATGTTTTGAAATAAAATGATCTGAAATACAATGGCTTTCAATTCAATTTATGCCTAATATTTCATCTGTGTAGCACACAGTTGATTTGACATTCATGAACAATCGTCGACACATGAAGCAGTTTTAATTATTAGCTGGCTGCAGAATTATCCTTTGGCTTGCATCAGATAGGCTATAGCTGTAGCCCACTGGCAAAGCTGTCACTGAACAGCCTACCAAAATGTGCATGACCCTTTATCAGCAGTAGACATATGTCTTTCATCAAAGATTATAACTAAAAATGCCATTATCAAGGTGATAAACTATGGAGCCTTAATACTTCGAATGGGAAGCGAACCTGCGAACACGCAAGAATGTAATTCCTTTCCTATACCGTCTCGCTGCACGTTACACCACCACCGAACGTAAGTGACGCAGAGTAGCAAGATTGCTAGAACCACACGTATGTGAAGTTAAAACATTTTTAATCGTATAATCTTAATACATTCCTTGGAGCTAGTGAATGTGTAAATCCATGCTTGGTGTACTGTCGGAAAAAAACATTTCTATAGGCCTACTTCTATTTTTTAAGTTGTAGGCTACAGGTGACGAGAGCACAGGTTGACGGAACCATCTTTTTGGACTCGTTTTCCGACTGATTGTTTTTTTTTGCAACACAGCTTAATTTAGCTTGAAAGTTAACCTGCCACGGAGCAGGTTAGTTCTGTGGCATAAATTCCCATGGTTACCAAGCTGGGATTCACATTAACCTCATTAATGGAACGGAATTATCACTAAAATTAGCGAGACTTATCGAAATAAGCCAGGTTTGGCCTTTAGCGAGGTTGATGGAATACCCCCCAGGAGGCGAGTGCAGCGTATGCGGTTTCCTATGTGTAAGGCAGTGCAGCCACACCCAGTAGGTGGAAACCGCAGCTCTTCAGTGAACTGAGGTAGCCAGCTAGGAGACAGGGAGAGGTTCTGGGTACCCTGAGCTTTGAGCATGGCCAGGTTAGGTAGGACACAGGGAGAGGTTCTGGGTACCCTGAGCTTTGAGCATGGCCAGGTTAGGTAGGAGACAGCGAGAGGTTCTGGGTACCTTGAGCTTTGAGAATTACCAGGTAGTAAACAGATAGAGGTTCTGGGTACCTTGTGCTTTGAGAATTACCAGGTAGTAAACAGATAGAGGTTCTGGGTACCTTGTGCTTTGAGAATGGCCGCTTTGCCCCTTCCTGCGCCAGATGCCTGGTTCTTATTCTTCATACTTTTCAGCATGGGCGCATTCTTCAGCATGTCAGGCAGAATAAGGAAGTGGATCTTGCTGCCTCTAATGTAGACCTGCTCAAGCTGAGACACTCGTCCATCCCTGTACGTCACTGTGATGTTTGCCATCTGGGGAAATGTAAGCCACACACACACAAATCACCACTTCTGTTTTCCTAAGACCAACAGTTCAGAAGACTACATTTACAGAAGAGTAAAGAGGAGAAGAGTGATCAGAAGAACACATTTACAATACGCTCCATTGTAGAAATGGTTCATCTCCTTGACTGTGTAATGAATTTGACAATGTAATGAAAATTGAATTTTCCAAGAGGGACAAAAGTGGACCATTTCAAAAACTGTGCTTAGTTGACTGGACTGAAAAATGATCATCCTCAGATCTGTGAATTTACCTGGCAGTTCATGTTATCCTCTGCTTCAATCAGCTTCCCTCGGTACACCTCTCCCGTGTTCGTTTCACACGTGACTATGTGGCCCTCGGCCTCGTGAAGCACTTTAATTGGCACACCGATGGACATGCTTAAGTCTGATTGAGACAGAAGAGCGGATAGATTAAATCGGAGAATAGGTTGGTTACATCCTTGTTTCCTTCACCTCGGGCTCGGCCTGCTAACTTAGTCCACTTGTTACACATCAGTGCCGGTTATCGTGTTATAAAGCCAATAGAAATGGCCCGGAGAAAATCTGAATAACATAAATAAGACAATTGTGACGTTACAAATACAAGCAAAATGGTCAAAATGACATTAGCTAGCAAACTAGACATTGCCCATACAGAAAAATCAAGGGAAAAAATATATTCACATATATGCAGCTACATCCAGCTTATATTTAATAGATGGCTACAATATATTTAATACATATATAGTACAAGAATGTATATATGCAAGTATATGTGGGACCCAGCAATGTAACATATATGTGGATATCGTACATGAACATATATGGTGAATATATTCAATTAACTTATTTGCACACAGGCAGAGATGGGTGGGGTTTACAAAAAACCTTCAACTTCAAAATACGTCACTACCAACTTACTCTAAGGTCGTTGGAATAACGGTTAAAATGTTTGCAGCTTTTTCACTACATAAGCATAACTAACAGCTACTACTAGCAAAGATTGTTAAGGCGGAGCAAGATGTTTCATCAGGAGCCACTTCCGGGAACCCGGATCGCACGAGGGGGGGGTCAAAATCCCCCTTTATGCAGAGCAGAGGCAGCGACTGCTCCATTGAAGTCTATGGGCATAGCTCAGAATTTCACCACATATGCTAAGGTCTTGGTTCTATAGAGTTAGGAATGTGAATTTCGGGCACGTTTTCATGATCCTCAAACCCTTCTGAACATTTCAGGTACATTTGTATCATTTTTGAGCATTCCAGTCTGGAGAAAATCAACCTTATATCAGGTGTGCGCCGGTTATTTACGCAGCTGCTGTTGGCCGGTTGCAACGTACGCTCGTCAATACGTCATCGACACGCCTCTTTATGCAGACAGGATTCGATCCCCATTTCGCGCCCATAGACATGAACTACGACGAAGTATCTTTGCTACTAGTCCAAATGTAGTTTGCTCTGGTTAAGTGGATTGGCGGGAGTATGAGGGCAAAACCAGTAACCACTCTGGATGGGACAACATCTTGCTAGAAACAAACGTTATGTGGTGGAGGGGAGGAAGGCTCTTGGCCGGTTTTCGAGGCCATGGTGGTCAAAATTGCTGGTAAGTAGATCTTCATTGTATGCTGAATTGCTTTCATAAAACATTTGCAGAAGTTAATGTCCGAATTAACAATGGTATTATTGGTGGAAGCTGGAAGCTAACCTTTGCTACTTTCTGTAACATTAACGTTAGCATAAATTAGCCAGCGCTAGCTTTATTATTTTACACCTGAAAGGGGATTGACAAATAAATTCACTGAGAAACGTTTGGACAATTAATGAAAACGACTTGTAATGACAGAGTGAAATACCAATTTAACCTGTCTCCCGGCCATATTTGGTAGTATATTTGCCTCTGGCATGTAGATTGATAGCTAGGCATAAATAGAAGCTAACTTATGATTTGTCATGCAAGACAGAAAATGTAACGGTTAACATTACTAGCCTAAGGTGTAGACATTCTATGCACTGTGGTTTAGCTAGCTAGCTGTTATTGTTGCATCATGGACAACACTTAGAGCTAACATTAGCTTTTAAAAATATCTTTTTTAGATAGGATGTAATGTGGTATGTGCTGGAGAGTATTAGAGTGGACGTGTAGAAATTGAAGACACAAGTACTGTGCTTAATTTCATGGAAATTACATTGCAAGTAATGTGTTTTGTTTTTGTGCACTATCAAACTACTTTGTCATGCTTTGTGCACTGACATTCTTGCAAAGCCATTCATACCCATGCTAAATTATGGAAATGTAAAAGTTGAATTGTATTGAAAAGGACCATGTATGGTCATGTAGTATATTTGAGCACTGAAACCCTTTTTTTTTTTACATTTTAGAGAGGGAGGCAACACTCGAAAGCTACATCAAGGACACCGGAGGAAGGACCAGAAGACCTGAGACCAAGACGACCCAAGCCCAACCCGTAGTATGCTTCACTGACAAATGTTGATGTTGATGCTTCATCATCACATAGACCAAAGGTAATCAAAAATTAATGTTTACTTATGAATATAACTTTTTTGTTAAAGGTCTATTTTCGAATGCAGAACATAACCTTTTGTTTCTGAGAATTTATACATTTGTTTGAGTAGTTTTGATCTTTTGAATGACAAGAAATTAGCTTCAAGCTACTGGGGACACAAAGTGAACTGAAATACCTTTCCAACCATATCTTTCTATGATGGTTGGTACAGCTTCCCTACAGTCTCAGATAGCAGTCTCGGATGGGAGACACTTAACCCTCTAGGCGCCACAGGCGACTATAGTCGACAAGATGCGGTACTGAATAAAACGGCCGATTTAGTCAAATAGGGTGTCATATTTCGTTCGACTTCCACTCCACTAGATGGCAGACATGTCATACGTCATCCCCGAGTCGAAAAAAGGACACGCTTTAAACAAAACTTTCTAGCTACAGCGCGATGAATCAGTGTATGAAATACCGGAGCTAGTGTGCGTGTGAGCCACTTTGTCAGAGCGATATTGTCAACGTCAGCGAGTATTTGCATTAGATTATCGTCTAATGGCATCAAAAAAGTTTACCTGAAATGAAGTGTTGGGTCTTCTATTCGCGGACCCTGATTCTGAAGGGGAATATCTGCCTTCAGAAAATGACGGTGATTCGTTTAGTGAGGCTTCAGATGCGTCCCTGCCTTGCAATGATGCAGCTGGACAAAGTGAGAGTTTACTCCATAGTTTAGCTTACACCAAGCACAAACGTTGAATCGTTTGCCCAATGTCACTGGTGGGAATAATGTTTCACAGGTTCGGAGTGTTCATCGGGAAGTTAGCAGGGTGTTAGTGGTGTGGCGAACGAGGCTGGAGGTAGCCTAATATCCATAGCGCTAGCTTCTGTCTTCTGAACGTGTGCCTCTCCACAATCGCGGCGACAGTAACGTGGTGGAGCCTTTGTCTAATGCCACTGGGTATGTTAGACGAGGTCGAAGTGCTCATAGGACAGTTAGGGGGGAACGTAGTGGCAGTGTGGGGAGTCGCAATGAGAATGACAGTAGGCCTAGTCCGAGCTGCGCAAATTCTCTCCACTCGGCGCGCGCGAGGCAGATCTGGCCATGCTGCTCGCATGGTGGAGGTGGTGACACGCTCTCTCCCTCTCCCACACACACACACACACACACACACACACACATTAGGTCATGCATAGTCTATCACAAGATGATGGGAATGCCGGCCCTGTATGGATAGGGATAGGGAGTCATTATCTCTACAGCAAAAGGCCTGCTACATAAAAAAAAAAAAAGTCAGCCATTTAGTAATGATTTACACTGTTGATTTGCTATCTACTTCCCTGATCATTTAGGACATACAGTACACTATGTGTTCCTTTTTGTGTGTTCATGTCCTTGTGATGTGTGTGTCTTTGTCAGCTAAGAAAAAAAACAAAAAAACATCAACAAAAAGAAAAAAAATACTAACATTGTCTCTTGTCTTGTCTCGTCATCTCACTCCTGATCTGTGCCTTGCCGTGGCAAATGAGCTTTTGAACTAAACAGGTCTTGTCTACTTGTGTTTGTGTGTCATCTGAATAATATATATGTGCCCCATACATGGAATCAGAGTGCCTACTGTATGTAGTAAATGGAAAATCTCTACAGCAAAAGGCCAGTCTACTGCTACATGCATTTGGTTTGTTTCTGCCATTTATTAGTAATGATTTACACAGTTTGTTCACTACTTACTATTTACCTGAGCATTCAGTATTGTGCAATATAGCATTCAGAAGGTGAGGGACATTTTGGGGGGAAAGAAGTGGTGCATTTATCATTCAAACATGCAACTTTTCATGAAAATTCTATAATCCAAGATGGCCGCCACCATATGACGTCATAATATGCAAATTAGATATAAACATTTAATCTCTACATACACTTTGGGTCATCTTTAATATTTCTCTAATTTACAGAAAGTCTCTATCTCTTATCACTTTTAAGATATAGCCTTTTGAAATGAAGATGTCAAAATTGATCGTTTCGGAAAAAAACCTCTGGCGCCTAAAGGGTTAATGAGTGGGAATACCCCAGGACATTACATATTACGCGAGTATACCCTTTACCAACGCCACTCTCATTCATGCTGTATATTCTGTTCACTTGCAGGTTTCAGAGAAGGCTGGTAGATCTCTCTATGAGTGTGAGCTGTGGGAGATAACCCAGAACTGACAACCACCTAAAGAAGAGGTGGCGATAATGGCTCTCCAAGAGGAGGTTGTGAGTCTGAAGGCTTTTATTCAACAAGGTTTGTGTTTTCATACAGATGTGAACTTTTACATTAAAATGTACATGTTTAACTTTAATGAAATAGCAGCTTCTTGGTTGTACAAGTTTAGTAAAAATTTGAGGATGAAACTAACTTTTCCTTGCAGTGTGTATCTGTGTGCTTCTCTCTTCTGTGTATATGATATATTAGTTGTGCTGTCTCATTTAAAAGTGTTAGGCTGTCTGTGTGGACTGCTTCACATTTTCGCCTCACCATCATAGATCTTTTCTGTGTTAGTAAACTGTAACTATTTGAGGTCCTAATTGATAATGCTACTTTTTAGGAGGCACTTAGAGGGAATTCCTGGACCCTGAGAGGACTAAGACGATAATTGGTGAGTTTATTTTATTTGTATGTCTTTCTCTCCAACTCACTTTGTATTTATCTCTAATTATCGTGATAACACAACAGTGTTTCTGCACTTTAGCATCTGTATTTGTGTCACTAATATTTTGCATGTTCTATTTGTATATGTTCTGTCTTATTCAGAGGCCACCCTGAAGCAGTTCCCAGGCCAGACACTCACTCCAGATTGCTGGGCCAGGCAATACATGACAAAGTGACAGAACTGAGGTTCCATAACAAAAACAAAGATTTTCAATAAAATAGAATAAAAGATAACAGAAGTGTTGTGTGTTTCTTCCTCTTTATACTGATACTATGGTTGATTTTAAGTAAACACAATAGTGAAATATTTATTGATCAATGCGGAAAATATCAAACCATAGTAGAATATGAACTATATTAGAGAAATATATGTCTGAAATATATAGATCATGTGATCAGAATCGTCATCAAGGGTCATGTGATCATGCTTCTTAGTGTCATATATTTAAATATATTTAATTATATGCATAAAATATAAGAAAGTGGCCAATATTGAATATTTACTTATATTTTGAAATATATTGATACATACATGGAAATATATTTATTTAACATAGATGTGCTTATACTGGAATATGTTCAAGCTGCATATATGTGAATATATTATTTTTCTGTATGGGTGAAGCATCTAAGCCACACACAGGAGAAATTAAACAAGCCACCGGACTTAACTGCCTTACATTAACAAACGCTACAATTAAATGATAATTTATGTCTTCTATAAAAACGCATCACTCACGCGAGGATTTGCCGAAGTGTTATCTTGTGTTACTCACAATAACGTAGCTGCCTAGTTCAGGCTCTCCCGTTCGCCGTGCTGTCGCGTGTTCCAAACGTTGGCTTGCGCCTACCATTGTTTACTTCCGGAGGCCTTTCGCAGTCTAATCTTTTTCACTGCCACCAAGCGCATGGAAAATGAAACGACACACATGCTATGCGCTGCCTTGCTTGAGAAGCCCCTGGCTAGTTTTAAATAATTACAGTACAGCCTTGACTAAGTGGCCGTCGACAAGAAAAAGACTAAAAGAGGTCATGAGGAACTCTAGGCAAAGACTGTCTGTGTGTTTAAACCTTATTTATACCGTCTATTGTTCAAACATACACTGGCAGTGATTGTGATTTGGATCCTCGATTTTCTTTTTCCCAAGTAGTGCAGCACAACACTCCAAAACAAATGGGGGCAGTAGTTTGGTAACCACCAATACTAGTAGAAGAAGAAGAAAAAGGAAGGACTTGCGATCGGAAATGACCAAGAATCAGCTGTGTAAAATCAACTCTACATCTGTGGAAAAATACCTCCGTTGTGATTTTTTTTAAAATTATTAACACTAAGCCAATAATGATTATTCTGTAGAGCTGTACGAAGAACACATTGAGTTCTCTGTTGGATATATAAAGTACAGCACACATCGATAACATTAAGTCAGTCAACAGTGCCTAACATAAACATAAATTAATGAGGCAGTCTTGCGTTACCGCATTATCGTTGTGAACACCGGAGAGTCTTCTTTGGGAAAGAATTGTTGTTTCAGAATGTCAGGTAAGACGAAAATAAGTTCATTTCAGTGTTTTACTTGAACATGCTCGAACATGTACTTGAGTAAACAAAAGACTCCAGTAACAGCTAACAGGTTAGCTGGACTAGACATGTAACTTGATAGCTATGCTAGCTAGATACACAACTTGGTTGCTAGCTAACATTAGCTCATTATTGTTAGGTTGGCTAATATCCAATTAGACATAATGTTAGTGGTGCACAAGTAGGGTATGATGTTAAGTTTGAAGTACCTAAACCAATAGTATAATAATATACCACGGGTAAAACTGATGCCTCGTTATGTTCCATAAACATATTTAACGAAATGTTCTTTTGGTGTCTCGGTTAACATTGTTTACTTACGTTGGGTCAGGAAAGAACAACCTCGTTAAACGGTTAACGTTAGCTAACCAAATGCCTGTGAAGAACTTATAGGAACTGTCAGACATAACGTTACCGGCTAATGAAGTCAAGAACCTCGAAGAGGTAGCATTCGGGATGACTAATGTTAGTCAATGTATGGAACAGCCTTACCTTAGTACCATACTATTAATATTTCTTCCATCTAAGCTGTCTTTAACTAATGACCTAGTTAGCTAGCAAATGGCCGTGAAAACTGAATGTTATCGTGTAAGGCATACTATGTGGAATTTATATGACGTTTGAGTTTTACTGTCGCGTGCTCTTTAGACGTGGTGGATCATCAGGTTGATTGCGAAAAGTCAGCTTGTTTCACAACATATGGTTTCACAAGAGGAATAAGGTGCACAGCATTATGAGACTCAACAACAGTGACTGACACACCTGTGGGGTGTACTACGAATCTCGATTAGTGGGTTAGCGAGGTATGTTGCGCTCAAAGCCAGGCTATGCTGTGACACGAAAGTGGATCTGTTTTAGTGTCGCTATATCACCATGGTATCTTATGCTGTCAACCAAACCTGGTCGGGAGGAGGTTATGTGCTAAATTATAGCCCAAATCGTGTAATCTACCGCACACTGACCAATCAATTGTCTTAAAAACGAAGTTATCTCACGTGTAGGATTCTGTCATATATTTTACAGGTGGAGCTCCGCCTCTAACTAACATTTTGGATCTTGAATGTGCTTGAATAGTGCTGTGCGTGCAAATATCCTACTATGGACGTGCATACCATACAACAACTGATGACAATTGATTTATTTGATGTTATAGGTTAGACACAAAAAAATGCCGCAGTGTAGATTAAGCTATCTCTCATGAATGCGGAAGTAATTGTTTTTAAATAGAGGCGGTCTTGTGCGTCTCCACGTTTCACGATTGGCCAACGTCATCCCAACACCGAGAACGCGCACAGATCTGAACTGAAAGCCTAGTTTGACAAATATATCACATAACTGCTATCGTAGTATCACTTAACGTATACCCCTGAGTCAAGGCTTTGTCAAGCCTCGATATGTCTACATAGCCTAGATATGTCTAACGTGCTTCGTAGTATACCCCACTGTAGACTGTCATTATTTATGTAGACTATTTGATGTGGAAGGGTCAAGGCGTCTATTAAGAGGAGATGTTTAATCTTTCTGTAGTCCAGGCAGAATTCTTTCAATTTATCAATGCATGTGCTTGACCAGACCAGTGTAGTCTAACACCTTGCTTTGTTGACATTTTCGGCAGATGATGTTGTCCTGTTGAATGTACCTGTAATCCGGCAGCTCTATCACTGGGACTGTGGACTGGCATGCTCACGAATGGTTCTAAAGTAAGTAGAACATATTATTAGTAGTGGAGCCCTAACACAGAGACTTATTCACCTTAGTGAAGCCCTTAAGTGTGTTCACGCGTGCGTGTGTGTGTGTGTGTGTGTGTGTGTGTGTGTGTGCGCGCGCGCGTCTTGACTCTTTCTCCCACTCGGATCCTCACATGCACCCAGAGTCTCTCCACCACCAGCATCTTCCACTTGTAGCTATGAACCAGGCTTAATTTCAGTCCTGACAAATAAAACTTATCTTGTTTAATTTAATATGTGATTTTGAGACATGTCTCAAAAGAACTGATGGGATGTAATGTTGATTTAGGGAAACCTCAAGAAGCTGTGTGTGATTGGTTGTATAAAATAAGTATTAAAGGTGGCGTAGAGCCGCAGTTGCAGTTACAAACGACAAATCCAATGTTCAATGTTAGTTGAACCTAACCTACAACCTTACAACCTACAACCTAGCGCTAACCTACAACCTTATCCACCTTAGTGGAGCGCTAACCTACAACCTTATCCACCTTAGTGGCGCTCTAACGTACAACCATATCCACCTTAGTGGCGCTCTAACCTACACCTTATTACCCTTAGTGGCGCTCTAACGTACAACCATATCCACCTTAGTGGCGCTCTAACCTACACCTTATTACCCTTAGTGGTGCTCTAACTTACAACCTAATCCACCTTAGCGGAGTGCTAACCTAGAGCCTTATTTACCTTAGCGGAGCGCTAACCCAGTTATTTCCTGCCAGATACCTCCACCCTGTGAGCGAGGAGGACTTTCAGAGTGCGTGCTGGGACCTGAAGTTGACGGAGAGTGTGTGGACCATTGACCTGGCCTACCTGATGTGTCATCTGGGGGTCAAACATCGCTTCTGCACACAGACTCTCGGGGTGGACAAGGGCTTCAAGAACCAGGTATCAGCTGGGGGAGTCTCTGTTTTGAATTTTGAAGTCAGTTGATCGATAAATATTTTAGGTGTAATGTCTAGGTATAGGGTATAGTTTCAGGTATAGTGACCCAGGTCTTTGTTAGAGGAGTTGATGCCCTTGGATGCCCTTTGTTTCCTGCTCCTAATGGTTCCGCTTCCTCTGTGCTCTTCCCCATGAAGTCTTTCTATAAGAAGCACTTTGACACGGAGGAGGACCGGGTCAATGAGCTCTTCCTGTGTGCTGAGAGCAGAGGGGTTGTGGTGAAGAAGTGGTACGTATCTCCCTGCACTGGCCTCAGCTGCACTCTGTGTGTGTATTTGTGTGTGAGTGTCCCGCTGTGTATTAGTTCTGTACTCAACGTGTGTGTGTGTGTGTGTGTGTGTGCGCGCGCGTCAGCTCTGTGAGTATACAGGAGCTTCAGGCCCATGTGTCCGAGGGCCATGTGGCAATTGTGCTGGTGAACGCGGTGCTGCTGGTCTGTGAGCTCTGTTCCATCCCGGTCAAGTACTGCTGCTTCCTGCCCGTGGGACAGAAGTGCTTCTGCAAGAAGCCCGACTACCAGGGACACTTTGTGGTGGTGTGCGGCTTCAACCGCGCCAACGGATCCATCTTCTACAACAACCCCGCTTTCTCCGACCGTGAGTGCTCCTGCAGTTTTCTCTCAGTCCTCTGTATATCCTGCAGGGTACAGTAGCATTGACAGAGGACCTGTTTTTCCGTTATTGTAAATGAAGGCTTTTTAAAGGAGAATTCCGGTGTGATATTGACCTAAAGTGTATTGAAACATGATACCGAGTGTGAACGTATGTCTCATAGCCCATCTCGGCTTGTCCCCTGCACTCCAAAATCTGGCGCTAGTTAGCCGATGCTACCAACAGCTTTTTCAATAGTGGTGCTTCGGCATCGGGCTAGCCATGCAAATAAATCACTGTTTTACACCCATTTACGAGGCTCAATGTATCTCCACACTTCATTGGTAGACTTCCGAGGGCCCTGACATTTAAAACGAGACATTGAGAACTTTGAAAAAGCACTGGTAGTTTACTTACAAGACGATTTATACAGACAGTATCTTCACGAAGTTTAGCGTTTGCAGCCATCTTGAATTTAGTCACGATAAGTCGAACAACGAGTAAGAATGAACAGGTATGATAAGGGATCAGATTCCAAAAATAATTCTGTGGAAATGCATGGATTCCAGTTGCTGCTACTGGAAGAAACTGGAATCCATGCATTTCCACTGAATTATTTTTGGAATCTGATCCCTTATCATACCTGTTCATTCTTACTCGTTGCTCGACTTATCGTGACTAAATTCAAGATGGCTGCAAACGTTAAACTTCGTGAAGATACTGTCTGTATAAATCGTCTTGTAAGTAAACTACCAGTGCTTTTTCAAAGTTCTCAATGTCTCGTTTTAAATGTCAGGGCCCTCGGAAGTCTACCAATGAAGTGTGGAGATACATTGAGCCTCGTAAATGGGTGTAAAACAGTGATTTATTTGCATGGCTAGCCCGATGCCGAAGCACCACTACTGAAAAAGCTGTTGGTAGCATCGGCTAACTAGCGCCAGATTTTGGAGTGTAGGGGACAAGCCGAGATGGGCTATGAGACATACGTTCACACTCGGTATCATGTTTCAATACACTTTAGGTCAATATCACACCGGAATTCTCCTTTAAATGAATGAAATTCAATCTCAAGATGTGTGCTATCTCCTAGTTTTATGAGTGTGTGCTTAGTTGCACGTTATCAGAGACATGGAGGTTTTACATGATCTTGGGTGTGTGTTTGTGGAATTGCATTTCTGCTGCTAAGGTGTGTGGCTGTACCTTGCAGGGGTGTGTGTGTGTGTTGTACTGCAGTGTTAAGCCTGAGCTGTACCTTGCAGGGGTGTGTGTGTGTGTGTTGTACTGCAGTGTTAAGCCTGAGCTGTACCTTGCAGGGGTGTGTGTGTGTGTGTGTTGTACTGCAGTGTTAAGCCTGAGCTGTACCTTGCAGGGGTGTGTGTGTGTGTTGTACTGCAGTGTTAAGCCTGAGCTGTACCTTGCAGGGGTGTGTGTGTGTGTGTGTGTTGTACTGCAGTGTTAAGCCTGAGCTGTACCTTGCAGGGGGGTGTGTGTGTGTGTGTTGTACTGCAGTGTTAAGCCTGAGCTGTACCTTGCAGGGGTGTGCTGCACCAGCATCACTAACTTTGAGGAGGCTCGCCGCAGCTACGGCACAGATGAAGACATCCTCCTCATCTTCAAGGAGAGCTGATTGCACGCAGCGACAATCCCATCTGACCGGGTAGACTCCCCACCATCGCTTTCCCATCAGCCACCTGTGCCCATGGCTGACGCCTGGAGTGGTATAGGCACAGAGTCTGGACTGTATTAGAGCAATGCCCCCCCCCCCCCACACACACACACACACACGGGTCAGTCCATCTACAGCACATGGGGTGCTGCTACTCAATGAATTCCCCCCTGAAACATTAGCTGGACACCCATGCAAGCAGAAGCAGCAGCTGTAAATGACATCAAAATGACATTGCTCACCTGTGAGTCTCCATCGGCCACTCTATTTGGATGTGCTCATGAGTTTGTGCTGCCGTCTGGGCTCTGTTTGCGAGTTTCTCTGCGTCACCGGCCCGGCCCTTGGAAGAGCAGCCTTTTGCCGAGAGGTTGGGGGGGCGAGGAGTACAAATGAACTGATTATGAAGTCCCTTGAACAGTGGTCTGTGTCGGTAAGTAGTTGTGTGTAGTGTCCTGACAGCCTCCTGAGGAAGCCCTGTGCATTTACAAAACCAGTGTTTGAAGACTGTTTTAAAAATGGGTGAAAGCGGGAGGATCTGGTCCATAAACTCAGGTAACACCCATGAAGACAAACATGTGAACTGTCAAATGAATTGTGCAGAGTTGACCCCCCCCCCCCCCCCACAAACACACCCACCCTCTGCCGCACCTGCCCCCTGATACCCCCTGATACCCCCTGATACCCCCCTCCCAACCCTCTGTCCCAACAGCCCCCCTCTCCCTACTGCCAGTGTTCAACTGCAGCAGGGCTGAACCAGTATTTTAACATCATAAGGTAAAAGGTGAACCTCAGTACTGTATTTTAACATCATAAGGTAAAAGGTGAACCTCAGTACTGTATTTTAACATCATAAGGTAAAAGGTGAACCTCAGTACTGTATTTTAACATCATAAGGTAAAAGGTGAACCTCAGTACTGTATTTTAATATCATAAAGCAAAGGATGAACCCCAATACTGTATTTTAACATCATAAGGTGAAGGATGAACCCCAATACTGTATTTTAACATCATAAGGTGAAGGATGAACCCCAATACTGTATTTTAACATCATAAGGTGAAGGATGAACCCCAATACTGTATTTTAACATCATAAGGTAAAATATGAACCTCAGTACTGTATGTGAGTATTTGGAGAGGGGCTGAACACCCAGAATTGTGTTGGTACAGTATGTGAGAATGTAGGGGGGGGGGGACTGAACCCAGTATTGTGTGTAGAGGGGGAGGGGGGGGCTGAACCCAGTATTGTGTGTGGGGTGGGGGGGGGGGGCTGAACCCAGTATTGTGTTCCGTATGAGAGTATTTGGAGGGGGGTAAAAACAGTGCTGTATTGATATTGATACCGTGTGTGAGCATTGGGGTCTGCCTATGGAGGGTTTGAGCTGCAATCTCATTGCAAAAGCGCTCCAGTGGACATGAGTGCTCTGACGGCCATGCACTCTCCATGCGTACCTCAGACGGCCGAAAAAACGCCATCAGGGCCAAATCCTCACGCTGGCGCCCTGAGATGAACCGCCGTACGTAGAGCAGACAAGCCCCCTCGGTGCTGACCTCGTGTTTGCATGTACAACTTCTACCAAATGTCTAAGAACAAACTGCTGTGTGGGGGTGCGAATCAATTAAAGACTGTTGAATTTATTTTCACTACGTCCAAGTCATCACGGGACAGCACTATTTAGGCTATCATTTGTCTTTTAAATGTATGGGTGAAAGGATTGCACTAAAGAATTATGTCAGCCATAATGGAGTGTTTTGTTTTTTAAATCACCTGTTCTGAGCTCGTCTGTCTGAACAGAATGTATTTAATTTCAATTACGCTGTTTTCTTAAGGAGGAAAATATAATGACACACTTTATTTTTTAAGGAATTATGTATACAGTTGCATTTAGTGATCAATAAAAGTATATGTTGTTTATTTTAACGATGCAATTACTCTTGTCTATGTTGCTTTTATTTCTTTTGATAAGTTGCTGGTTAAATCTTTGTGGAAACCATTCTTGCAATCCAACAGTGACAAAATACCAGACCACATATAAGATGCCTGGTAACACTTCCTTTGGGACTCCTGGTTATGGCATCATCATTACTACTACTATTGCTACTACTTCTAGTTAGTGATGGGCAAATGAAGCTTTGGTGAACCACTGAACCACAGCAGTATGAACCTAGCGACACTAGCTGAAAAGCAAAAAGATGGCCGCTACGCATACATTTTTCAACATAAAAGTCCTTAACAAACCAATATTTTTGGTTACATATACTGGTTGGGTAAAGACTTTTATGTTGAAAAATCTACATGTGGTGGCCATATTGTTTTTTTTTCATTAGTGTCGCTAGCTTCACACTGCTGTGGTTTAGTGGTTCACCAAAGCTTCATTTGCCCATCACTACTTCTAGTATTCTGCATCTTGCCACTGCTCCAGCCTGGGAGCTGTAGTGGTTTCTCTTCATTGCAGTAATGTAGTTATTAGTGGTATTGGCATGCTAGGCTGCCAGTAGCACTAGGGTATTCTAGGCTGCCACTAGAAGTAGCAGTAGTGGTGTTAGTGTAGGTGTACTAGGCTGTCAGCAGTAGCAGTGATGTACATCTAGACTGTCAGTAGTAATAGTAGGTGTACTAGGCTGTAGGGGTGGGTGAACTAGGCTGTCAGCAGTAGCGGTGATGATGTAGATCTATACTGTCAGTAGTAGGAGTAGGTGTACTAGGCTGTCAGCAGTAGCGGTGGTGTAGGTGAACTAGACTATTTGTAGTAGTAGTAGTAGTAATAGCACTGCTGGTAGTTGTACTGGTGAAACTAGCTGCTGTTAGCAGTGGTGTGGGTGTGCGTCCACTAGGCTGTTGATGGCTCATGTTTCCAAGGATGCCACATGATGCTGGATGATGTCGTTCTACTCTTTGATGATGTTGGGCTGGAACTCGTGTTGGACTGCTTGAGCTACCTCCTCTGCATACATCTCATAACGGCCAGTCATCTGCAGGGAACAAACACACAACTGGGTCATCTAGAGGCAACAAACACACAACTCGGTCCTTTCCAGAAAGCAAACACACAACTCATGCCACTCATCTGCAGAGAACGCCAACAAACAGCTCAGTCATCTGCAGAGAACAGACACACAGCTCAGAGAGATAATCAGTTTTAATAATGATGCATTAACCGACCTTGAAGTTCCACTTGTCTGCGATTTGCCTGTTTAGGTTCAGGTCAAGTTCGGTGACCAGGAGCCCATCTCGAGTTCTGGAGAGACCCGGCGAGCGACTGCCGTCTGGAGCTGCCACATAGCTGGAGCCGTAGAAGTGTCCAAAGTCATTGTGTGCTAAAGGAAATGGATACAGATAGCGGAAGTCATTGTGTGCTAAGCTAAAGGATATGGATACAGATAGCGGAAGTCATTGTGTGCTAAAGGATATGGATACAGATAGCGGAAGTCATTGTGTGCTAAGCTAAAGGATATGGATACAGATAGCGGAAGTCATTGTGTGCTAAAGGATATGGATACAGATAGCGGAAGTCATTGTGTGCTAAAGGATATGGATACAGATAGCGGAAGTCATTGTGTGCTAAGCTAAAGGATATGGATACAGATAGCGGAAGTCATTGTGTGCTAAAGGATATGGATACAGATAGCGGAAGTCATTGTGTGCTAAAGGATATGGATACAGATAGCGGAAGTCATTGTGTGCTAAGCTAAAGGATATGGATACAGATAGCGGAAGTCATTGTGTGCTAAAGGATATGGATACAGATAGCGGAAGTCATTGTGTGCTAAAGGATATGGATACAGATAGCGGAAGTCATTGTGTGCTAAGCTAAAGGATATCGATACCGATAGTGGAAGTGTCCAAAGTCATTGTGTGCTAAAGGATATGGATACAGATAGCGGAAGTCATTGTGTGCTAAGCTAAAGGATATCGATACCGATAGTGGAAGTGTCCAAAGTCATTGTGTGCTAAAGGATATGGATACAGATAGCGGAAGTCATTGTGTGCTAAAGGATATGGATACAGATAGCGGAAGTCATTGTGTGCTAAGCTAAAGGATATGGATACAGATAGCGGAAGTCATTGTGTGCTAAAGGATATGGATACAGATAGCGGAAGTCATTGTGTGCTAAGCTAAAGGATATGGATACAGATAGCGGAAGTCATTGTGTGCTAAAGGATATGGATACAGATAGCGGAAGTCATTGTGTACTAAAGGATATGGATACAGATAGCGGAAGTCATTGTGTGCTAAAGGATATGGATACAGATAGCGGAAGTCATTGTGTGCTAAGCTAAAGGATATGGATACAGATAGCGGAAGTCATTGTGTGCTAAAGGATATGGATACAGATAGCGGAAGTCATTGTGTGCTAAGCTAAAGGATATCGATACCGATAGTGGAAGTGTCCAAAGTCATTGTGTGCTAAAGGATATGGATACAGATAGCGGAAGTCATTGTGTGCTAAAGGATATGGATACAGATAGCGGAAGTCATTGTGTGCTAAGCTAAAGGATATCGATACCAATAGTGGAAGTGTCCAAAGTCATTGTGTGCTAAAGGATATGGATACAGATAGCGGAAGTCATTGTGTGCTAAGCTAAAGGATATCGATACCGATAGTGGAAGTGTCCAAAGTCATAGTAGGCTGAAGGATATGGATACAGATAGTAGTCATGTGCTGAAGTGTGTGGACAGAGATAGTCTTGAGTGTGTCAGATACAAATTAATTTGACCTAGTGTGGACTTAGCCTGAATACAACCAAACTAGAGAGAATGCGCAGACACAACCAACTCATTAGAGAGAACAGCACAATTTAACAACCACATTTTTCACTGGTTTAATATATGACCGTGGCAGTCTCGACACAGCCGTGTAAGAATGTGGTTTAACCATTATGAGGGAAAAGTAGTGTGCTTGACACATTGGGAACCAATCCAGCATCTCATACAGGTGACTGGTGACACCACGAGTGCAGGCTGCTAGCATCCTTACCTTTCTTCCCGTCCCCAGATGTAAACTCATTCTTGAAATGCTCCTGTTTTTAAAGAGAGATAGCACATGAGTGGCATTAATGTGAACATGCGACAGACACACACATACACACAATGACACCGAGATAGACACACACACACACACCACACACACACAGTTCTCCTCTTGCTCATCTTGCTCTCATCTGCTTTTGTCACAAATCAACCACCACATCAACCACCATCACCCCGCTGTTCATTGAGCTCCGCTGGCTACCCTTAGCTGCAGCATGCTATTCAAGTCACTAATGCTGGCTTGCAAAGTGATGGCGTATAAACAGCAGCAAACACACAACTCAGGCCACTCATCTGCAAAGAGCATCAACATACAGCTCAGTCATAACTAGATAGATAGATAGATTGATAGATAGATAGCAGCAGATAGGTTGGTTGATTGATTGATTGATTGATTGATAGATAGCAGTAGATAGGTTGGTTGACTGAATAGAAATTAGCCAATAAAAAGGGTCAGCACAATACAGACATGCTAAAAACTTCTACAACAACCTGTTCTGTACTATACAGTACAGTACAATCACATGTACACACACACACACACACACACAGGAATGAGCTTTCCCTTCCATACCAACTACCAAAGAGGTTTGGTTCACTTACCGTGCCAACACGGTTGATGGCACAGGTGAAGCAGTGGTTGGCAATGGCTGCATTCCTTGCTTCAATGGACCACATGGGCTCACTTGAAACAAACAAACAAGCAAACAAACAAACATGGTCTGTCTGCGCACATCATGGTCAGCTTTCATACACTGAGCACACTGAGCATGCTGTATGCAGCGTACTAACCACTGTTCTTACTATAGGCAGACTACATATATGCATCCACTTATCTATGTAATGAGATTGATCACACATTTAATCATGGTGATCCCACAACCCTGTGGCCTGTCGGACAGGGTCAGTGTCATACGAGTTCCTGTATGGTACTTGTTCCGGTATGGAACTAGTTCCTGTGTGGTACTCATTCCTGTATGGTACTTGTTCCGGTATGGAACTAGTTCCTGTGTGGTACTAATTCCTGTATGGTACTTGTTCCGGTATGGAACTAGTTCCTGTGTAGTACTAATTCCTGTATGGTACTTGTTCCTGTAACCTGTATGGTATTAGTTCTTGTGTGGTACTAATTCCTGTATGGTACTTGTTCCTGTGTGGTACTAATTCCTGTATGGTACTTGTTCTTGTATGGAACTAGTTCCTGTGTGGTACTAATTCCTGTATGGTACTTGTTCCTGTATGGAACTAGTTCCTGTGTGGTACTAATTCATGTATGGTACTTGTTCCTGTAACCTGTATGGTATTAGTTCCTGTGTGGTACTAATTCCTGTATGGTACTTGTTCCTGTATGGTATTAGTTCCTGTGGTAATAGATCATGTGTACCTGAGTGCCCCAACTGTGGCCGAGGGGTTGAAGATGATTTCTGCTCCGTTCAGACTGTAGAGGAACCAGTTGAGAGGGTGGTGGCGGCCGTAGCAGATGTTCACCGCTATTCTGCCGAACTGCGTCTGGAACACGCGATGGCCTGTGTTGCCCTCCATGTAGTAGGAGGCCTGTGAGCAGCACATACATATACACGTACACACACACATACACGTGCACACACACGCATGGACGCACGCACACACGCACGCATGCATGCACACACGCACACACACACACTGCTTAGAGCGCATGTGACACTACAAAAATAAAACTTTGGACTGAGGGGTAAAGGAGTCTGCTTATACCAACCCGTACACAAACCCATTCCCACATAGACTGCTGTACACTCTTTCATTCCTGCTCTGATAATAATAATAAAAAACTTGATTTAAAGAACTGGTGTGCTACTGCTCAGTGAACTGTCACTGACATGGAAACAAGCATGTTGTGCCTGTATATCAGTTATTTAGATAATCTTGGCACATTAAAATTAACCATGGAGGTGTTGTACAGACAGGTTTGAATGTTCCAAATGTATTGTGTTAAATGCTCTGAATATAAGCACTTTGAGTTGCATTCTGTGTATGAAAAGTGCTATACAAATAAAGCTTATTATTATATTTTGTAATATTATTTAGCAGCCACAATTAAATTAAATTAAATTAAACAATTAAAACCCTCAAACTGGTCTATAGAACACTTACTGGATCTGCCCCTTGCAATCCTAATTCCATGGTCCAGCTCTATGTCTACTCTTACCCACTGTGGTCCTCTGATGTGCATCTGCTCATCAGCCTTCTATCAACACTATGAGGTCACAGTCAAGACTCTCTTTTTTTCTGTGATTTCTGTGATTTCTCACTGGTGGATTTACCTAATTGGTTTGTTATTTAATTCCTTCTTTTGAAGGTCAAGGCAGTGGCCAATCTACTAGTAAGAGTACTGCCCAGGGATCCTAGCAGGGTCTTTTGACTGAGAGTTGAAGAAGTAATTCAAACAGCACAGGGTGTATAATGCCCCAACAGTGAGAAGGGGTTCAGCTCATCCTGACCTCGTTGAAATCTCCTACACGAGGAATGTGATTCTTCCTGGTTTTCCCCAGAACTTTCCCCGAGTTCGACACCACCACAGCAGTGTTCCACAGCGTTCCTCCGTGAATCTCATCTCGCTCCAGGATGGGGGACACAACAACCATGTTGTGCTTCTTGGCCAACTACAAGTCAAACACACACACACACATCACAAACACACTCTCCCACCTCACCCAGGTTGCATTTATAAATCAGCACTAGCTGGATGGTGACCCCTAGAGCCTGAACTTTGACCTTTGCCCCCTAACCTCCTGGCAGAATCTGGTGGTGTAGCCCTCTTCAGCTGACTCCGCAAACTCCGTCCAGGGTTCCCTCTCGCGGGTACAAAATGCAAAGGGCATGGCTGTAGACGACAAAGCCAACTGCTTACGGCAAGAGTCAGAGTTAGGGTATACAGGAAATCGGTGTTGGGTTAGGGTGTGTAAGAAATCAGTGTTGGGTTAGAGTGTGTATAAAATCTCTTTGTATTTATGTGTTTGTGAGTGGAGTTTGAATGAGGTCATGCATTTATGGGTGTGTATGTATGTATTTGAAAGAGTGAAAAACACCATCTGTATGTATCTGCATGTGAGAGAGGGTGTGTGTGTGTGTGTGTGTGTGTGTGTGTGTGAGTGAGTGAGTGAGTGAGTGAGTGAGTGAGTGAGTGAGAGAGAGAGAGAGAGAGAGAGAGAGAGAGAGAGAGAGAGAGAGAGAGAGAGAGAGAAAGAGAGAGAGTATGCATATGTGTGAGATGGCATGTACTGTATGTGTGTGTCCTTACTCCAGGCCTCCTGGAAGCAAACAATATTGACTCCACACATGGCCGCCACCTCCACCATTTCCCCGACGCGCTTGTGCAGAGCAGTGATCTGTGCCACAGAGGGAGGCCCAGTCACTACAGGTTCAGGACTAACAGCTATTTACTACACAGAGATTATCACAGATTAGACACCTTATTACACTAACACCTTCCTACACAGAGATTATCACAGATTAGACACGTTATTACACTAACGCCTTACTACACAGAGATTATCACAGATTAGACACGTCATCACATTAAGGCCTTACTACACAGAGATTATCACAGATTAGACACGTCATTACACTAACGCCTTACTACACAGAGATTATCACAGATTAGACACGTCATCACATTAAGGCCTTACTACACAGAGATTATCACAGGGATACTCACTCGGCTGCATGCAGTACACAGGTGGAGAGGAAGAGTACACTTGACTGGAATGAATTGAAGCTCATGTTGATCACAAATCTACGAGTCTGTACCTGATCCAGCACTGGGGCATCTGTGGGGAGGACAATCTTGTTCTGAATGAGTCCAACACGGATGACTCGGGCCGGTCGCAGCTGCTCCGGTGCCGCCTCAAACACGTAGCCCTGCAGGTCAAAGTCTCGCTCCGCGGCTGAATCCAGTGCTACCTGCGGGAGTCCCAGGGTCCTGGGAGGGGTGGGGGCAAATGGCCTGGGTCAATACTAGTCCATCAACAACAGCCCCAAAACACCAGCCTATCAACAACCCTTAAACAACCCTATCAACAACAGCCTGTCAACACCAGCCCATTAATGCTAGCCCATCAACACCAAGCCATCAACACCAACCCACTAGTTAATCAACAACAGCCCCAAAACACCAGCCCATCAACACCAACCCTTAATCACTAGTACATCAACAACAGCCCCAAAATACCAACACATCAACACCAGGCCATCGACACCAACCCGTAAACACTAGTACATCAACAACAGCCTGTCAGCACCAGCCCATTAATACTAGTCCATCAACACCAGGCCATCAACACCCACCCTTAAGCACTAGTACATCAACAGCTCCAAAATACCAACCCATCAACACCAGGCCATCAATACCAACCCTTAATCACTCTCCATCAACAACAGCCCGTCAACACCAGCCCATTAATACTAGTCCATCAACACCAGCCCATCAACATGTTGTCAACTATAGCCCATGATAAGGTGGCCTGGGTCAACAGAACACCAGCCCACTAACAGTGGCCCAATATCACCAGCCCATCAACACTATTGCATTAACATGTGTCCATAAACAATAGCCCATGGTCAGGTGGCCTGGGTTAACACCAGCCCAATAACACTACCCCATTAACACTAGCCCATAAACACTAACCCATGAACTAGCCCATTAACACTAACCCATGAACTAGCCCATCCTTTTTATGACCGCCGCTAGCGAAGCGGTCATATAGGGATTGTCAAAGTTGTTTTTTTCCGTCATCTACTTCCTGAATTTTTGGTCAACGATACCCGGGACACCGAACCACATGAAATTTGGTGGGTATGTAGCCCCACTAGACTTTTACGTAAAAATTTTGTTTGGTCCCCGGGGGCCACTCCCCCACCGCGCTTGGCCCCCCCGAAACCCAAAAAATGCAGTTTTTCCTAAATAACTACCTGAACCGTGGCACTGAGGATGAAGACATTTTTATGGTATGTTGGTCTCAAGGGCCCACATCAACCTAGCCCATAATCACTAATTTGTGATTTGCACCCCCTCGCTAAAAAATGAAAATGCAATATCATTCTGCTTTAATCGCCCCTCTCTTCAGTTAAGATGTTCAGAACTGCACCAAATTTTATGTGTATGATTAACCTGACATTCTCTGGGGGTATGCCAAGTTTCGTAGAATTTCATCCATGGGGGGGTCTAAAAAATTAAGTTATGTGTACATTTAGTGACTGTACTGTACACTCATTGGCCTGTAGATGGTGGTGCACACATATACACACGAACACACACACACAGGTACGCACATACCATCAGTATCGGCAATTACAACGGCCGATACATAATTACAAATTCAGTAGGATTAAATGAAAACCAAATATTCATTATAATAATTTGGCTGCATTTCCAGTATTGGCGTGACGTAGTCGTTTGTCCACCAGATGGCGCATCTTTGCAGTGAGACGCGTAATTTTGGTGGAAGTTAATCTAAAGTGGGTTGGAAAGACACTACGCTTCCTACAAGGACAAGACTGTAGTTTACCGCAGAGAACGTCTAATAAGGGTAGGATGATTTCTGCATGACATGTAATTATGACCGCCGCGCAGCAAAGCGGCGGTCATATAGGTTTAGTCAGAATTTTTTTTTTTTTTTCTTTTTTTTTCTTTTTCGCATGCCCAAATTTCCGTCAATGATTCCCGGGACACTGAAAGACCGGGGTACACGAAACTTGGTGGACATGTAACCCCACATGGATAGCATGGAACCATCGTTTTTCGTTTTGATCTGTAGTCCCCCCGCTGAATTGGACCCCCCGAAAGGAGGGTAGGGCAGACACAGTTTTCTGTGAATATCTCGAAAACCGTAGGGTTTAGGAGGACCATTTTTTTTTTGTATGTTGATCTCAAGGGGCCATGTCAACCCATTCCATAACCACTCATTTCATGTATAGCGCCACCTAGTTAAACACAAAAAAGTAAAAATGAGGTGGTGTAATTGAAGGTATCTGTGACCTAACATAGTCAAAACTGCACGAAATTGGAAGTGTAGGATCATTATGACACCCTCTGTATGCACGCCAAGTTTTGTGGAATTCCGTTCATGGGGGGCCACACAATAAATTAATTTATGTTACTATACACCAACTGGCCTGTAGGTGGCCGGAGACAGTTTTCTGTGAATATCTCGAGAACCGTAGGGCCTAGGAGGTCCACCTTTTTTTTGTATGTTGGTCTTAAGGGGGCATGTCAACCCATCCCATTACCACTTATTTCATGTATAGCACCACCTAGTTAAAAATTAAAAAGCAAAAAATTAGGTGTTTTCATCTCAATATCTCTGGCTGACAAGGTCAAAACTGCACGAAATTAACAGTGTAGGATCATTATGACACCCTCTGAATGCATGCCAAGTTTTGTGTACTTTCGTTCATGGGGGGCCTTACAATAAAATAATTTATGTGTACATAACCGTCATTTTTCGTTTTCATCTGCAGCCCCCCCGCTGGACTGGACCCCCCGAAAGGAGGGTAGGGCAGACACAGTTCTCTGTGAATCTTTTATGGTATGTTGGTCTCAAGGGCCCACATCAACCTGGCTCATAATCACTCATTTGGGATTTGCCCCCCCCCCCCGCCGGTAAAAAATGAAAATCAGTAGGATTAAAAGAAAGCCAAAATAAATATTCATCATCATCATCATGGCTGCATTTTCAGTATTGGCGAGAAGTAGTCGTTTGTCCACTAGATGGCGCATCGTTGCAGTGAGACGTAATTTTGTTGGAAGTTAAAAGTGGGTTGGAAAAAACAATGGACGCTTCATACAAGGACTGTAATTTACCGCAGCGAACATCTAATAAGGATAGGACGATGTTCACATGAAGTGTAATTCCCATTTCTTCTTGAAGCCGAAATAAATCTGAGGATGTTTATCGGACATGCTTGGTTTTTACTGCAGGTACGTTAATCTTGTAATATCAATAAGGACCTAGGTAATGTTACCGTTAGCGTTGGTTGAGTGATGGAGGCATTTGATTTATTGCATTTGTAGAAAACTATAAATGCGGTTATACCAAGCAAATGTATAGCAGCACTGTTTGTATCTTTCGACTGTCATTTATTGCACGTGCTACAAAATCATTCTGTGCAATGGAAGATTTACCAACGTTACACCGGTCTGATACAGTTTTGCCTATACATGCGTGAGACTGAGACGCCTGTTTATTTTGTTTTAAGTGCGTGCAGGGTGTGAGAGGGGAATCGATGTGCTTTGATTACAGCTTGGTAGTTGTAGTCTGTGAAATTAAAAAGCACGTGTGTGTGAAGTATCCAAACAATGACACCTTCATTTCATTATGGCTGCTTTAGCAAAACACCTTAAGCTACTGTGTAGTGGGTCCCATTTAGAAGTGGCTACTTCATTCGCGCTTTCCTTGACTCATGGAGCTGCGTGAATGTTATTACAACTTTTCGCCACGATATGACAGTTTAAGTCCGCTTGATACTGTAAGGCGTAAGCCATTGGTTTCCAAAGGAGATTTTATTTGTGTCGCCAGCATAGCCTATTGACAATTTATGTTGTCAATAGGCCTACCTTATAATCCTACCTGTAGCTTAGGGAAGCTAACAGCTTTCTATTAGGATCTAGTTTGTTAGTTACCGTTTTGTCATAACTCCCTGATGCATTTTTGCATTTAGAATAGCCAGAGCATGTATATCTCAATTGGAAAATTAAACAATATCGGGTGCCTATGGACTAGGCTGGGTGAACCCAGCCTGATCTGCCCGCTATTTATTTTTTGATTTCTTAAAAGATTGAGCTTGGTCTGATGAAAGCCAGACTAGCCATGGACCTCAGTTAAACAATGCAAGGGAACATGAATCAGCCTATATTTGCACTAACAATAACGGACAAAAGCTCTTCAACTTTGGCCCGTTAAAATGTGTATGAACAGTCTAGCGACGCATTTCATCAAGGCCCATTTGGACATGTCAGTTATTTGCACCACTGGTTAGATGTAAAACAGCATTTTGTTTCAGACTAGGCTACTGTTACTTAATTTGTGCATTAACAATAACGTTTCAGACTACTGTTACTTAATTTGTGCATTGACAATAAAGTATTACATGAACTAAAGATGACTAAAATCTTATGTAGAAGAAGAAACATTCACAAAAAATCCATCCATCCAAAAATGACCTTTGTTTTTGATAGCTGTTGAAAACGGCATGGAACTGACAGAGATGTTTTTGTTTAAAAATACATAAAAAAAAAAAAAAAAAATAAATAAATAACATTATGCTGATACCTTTTGCTTTTCCCAAATACAATGTAGCCTACGGGTGTAAGTGACCTTTCATCAATCCAGTTGCAATGGATGAACTGTGATGAACTGCCCTACTTGTGATTGTTTAGAGATTTTAAAGGTTTTATAACAATTCTACATCTTCTTTGGCTATTCTACAATCTATTCACCTTTTCAGCACCAGTAGGGTACTTTCTGTGCAGCCGCACACACACACTCAGGCATGCCAAACAAGCATACACAAAAGTTTCAAGAGTGGGGGATGGAGTAAAATATGGAGACAAATTGAAGTGTGATTTATTTTCGCGGAACGGATGTACAGGACTGAGCGGCGGTCATATTTTGTACCGCTATGCGGTACATCTAGTTCCCATTTCTTCTTGAAGCCGAAATAAATCTGCAAATGTTTATCGGACATGCTTGGTTTTTACTGCAGGTAGGCTACGTTAATCTTAAGTTATATCAATAGCCTAGAGTAGTTAAAATAATGTTACGTTAGCATTGGTTGAGTGATAGAGGCCAATTTGATTATTGATGTATTTGTAGAAAACCATAAATGTGGTTATAGGCTAGGCTACCAAGAAAATTGATAACAGCACTAATTGCATCTTTCGACTGTCATCTCATTTGCTTATAACCATAACCTAGGCTACTAACAGGAGCTAAGTGAGTTAGCCACAACACGTTCGCTACGTGATGGTTTTCTAATGGAAAATATAGGCTACCTGAAAGATAACCTGATGATGCATCCTAAACACTGGGCTGGGACATTTAGCTCAAAGTCTCAAAAAGCATCTGAGTCAACGTTCATTCCCAAACACCCATATAGGCTAATTCAAGCCTCTATTTTCAAAGGTGATTCAAGTAAGGAAGAGCATGGCTCAAAGTAAAGTAACTAGGACTGAAACTACATAAATTCGACAAATTTGTCAACTCGCCGCAATGTAGATTTATTAACGCACCCGTGATCTACATCTCCATTTAAACCAAATGTTTTAGAGCGCACCTTGAGAGATGTATTCAGGGCAGGGCTGTACCTACACATATTTGTTGCACGTGCTACAAAAATCATTCTTTGCGATGGATGATTTAGTAGCCTACCAACGTTACACCGGTCCAATACAGTTTTGCCTATGGCTATACCGTGAGACTGAGACGTTTTTTGTTTGTTCGAAGTACTTGTTTAGGGTGTGAGAGGGGAGTCGATGTGCTTTGATGCCAGCTTGGTACCTAGTTGTATATGCGATTAAAAAACACGTGAAGTAGGCCTATCCAAACAATGATAACGCTTTCATTATGGCTGCTTTAGCCATAGACCTTGAGCTACTGTACAGTGGGTTGGGTTCCATTTAGAAGTGTCGCTTTCCGTGATTCACACAGCTGCGTGACATGTATTACTACTGATATGCAAAACTATTAACTTTTCGCCAAGAGGTGGCAGCTTAAGTCCGCTTGATACTGTAAGCCATTGGTTCCCAAAGGAGATTTTATTTGGGTCGCCAGCATAGCCTAGTGACAATTTATGTTGTGTAATAGGCCTAGCATAGGGCCTACCTTATATAGCTTATAGTTTGTTAACAGTCACGTTTTGTCATAACTCCCTCTATGCATTTTTGCATTTAGAATAGCTCTGAAACGGGGGGGAACACGTCGCGGGGGGGGGGGGGGGGGGGGGGGAGATATATCTCAATTGCAAAATTAAACAATATTTCTATCGGGCGCCTACAATGGACTAGGCTGGGTGAACTCAGCCTGATCTGCCGGCGATTCCTTTTCGATTTCTTAAAAGATTGAGCTTCATAAGATTGAGCTTGTTCTGGCGAAAGCCAGACTAACCATGGACCTCATAGTTGCAAAATGCAAGGGAACATGAATCAGCATATTATTTGCACAAACAATAACGGACAGTAGCTCTTCAACTTGGCCCGTTAAAATGTGTATGAACAGTCTAGCAACGCATTTCATGAAGGCCCCTTTGGACATGTCAGTTATTTGCACCACTGGGTAAAACAGCATTTTGTTTTAGACTACTGGTATTTAATTTGTGCATTGACAATAAAGCTGAATGTCATATGAACTAGATGACTAAACTTGAAAACTGCATGGAACTGACAGGGATTGTTTTGTTTAATAATAAATAAATAAATACATTATGCTGCTACCTTCTGCTTTTCCCAAATACAATGTAGCCTATGGTGTACCTTTCATCAGTCCAGTTGCAATGGATGGACTGTGATGAACTGCCCTACTTGTGATTGTTTAGATATTTTAAAGGTTTTATAGCAATGCTACAAATTTTTTGGCAAGTGCTACAAATCTATTCACCTTTGCTATTCACTGCAGCGCCAGTAGGCTACTTTGTGTGCGGTTCGCAAACACACATTCCAAACAAGCATACACAAAAGTTTCAAGAGTTGGGGATGGAGTAGAAGATGGAGACAAATTCATTTATATGATTTATATTCGCGGAATGGATGTACAGGACTGAGCGGCGGTCATATTTTGTACCGCTATGCGGTACATCTAGTATTTTTACACGTCTGCAGGTCCAGTCATGGAAGTCATCCCTGGGATGCTCAAAGTGTCAAAATAAGACGAGTCTCTGAATAAATTGCGTGTTCAATCCAGTTATAAATTAAATAATGAATTAATTACATATTTTCTCTCTTTCACACACACACTTTGCTGCTTTTTGCCAGTTAGTTTGCTGTGATGAGACAGGCACCTTGGTCAATTTCAAAAAACAGGCTTGGACCAGGGACCATTTGACCAATGTTTGCAAAAACTCAAAAAGTCATGCCTTTTTATTGTGTATTCCAAGTAATATCTATCAAAGTGCTGTTGATTTGTTTTGATTAAGTAAAAAAATAAATAAATAAAGTAAGTCCCTTCAGGGCGGAACAACACCCTTCCGGGGGGGGCTGTGTTTATACCGGATCTGTGTTTGCATATTTAATACGTTTCATACACGTGTTTCAACGCTGCATTTCGGCCGTTGCTTTAACCTTACCATTACCTTAAGCATGCCAGTTATGTATCCACCAGCTGCCTGCCTGCAGCCTAGGCCTACTTCCAAAACTCCAAAGCTGCTGTCAGATTTGGTTCCGAGGGCACAAGTTTAGTGTATCAACAACACTCAAAAACAGTTTATGTGATGTGTTAATCAATTAAATTCCCAACAATTTCACAACAGCTAGTTCTGGAGTAGGCCATTCAACTAGCCCGCTTGCTTACGACGAGACTCAGGCTGCGCAGTCGGCACCCGCTTCCTAATTTGGGTTTTGGGTTGCCAGGTTTTAGCCTATGACAAAACGGTTGAAATTGAAACTAAGTGATCGTGTATGTGTAGGGTGTATTTCATACACAATCTGGCAACCTGAATGGATCAATGATTTTAAAATGAAGTTTGATGGCAATGCAAATTACGGGAGTTTGAACCTTGAAATACGGGAGAAACCCGGGAAAAACGGGAGTGTAATACTAATTACTCAACAATAATCATCTTCAGTTTGATAGGCTATACGGCCACCTAAAATTCCCTATTCAACTTATTTAAAATAATTCTTTAAAATTACATATTTATTTGCAAAGGATCATCAACTACTGTCTGGTTAATTGAGATCAAGCCAATCAACATGATGCATGACTTTCATATTGAACCTGGAGGACGGCCTGAGATTGATGCAGGCGTAACCCAGACTGGGTGGTAGGGGATTTCGATTAACTGCACTTGCAGTTCAACAGATGATAATCAAAAATAGGGGAGAGGCTACACAGCAACTCGCGGTCGTTGAGATTCGGTCAGAGGACGGGGTGCAAAAGTCAACTGCAGCAAATTAGCTTTTTATCTGCAGAGCAGAAACCATGTCATTTTGATTTGGAATGTAGCCTTTTCATTTGTGGAATGTAGCCTAAGAGCGGCCTATTAAAAAAATACTGACATAAGCAAGGGAATGAAAAGATTTGGGAATGTGATCTTGTCAAAAACAGGCAAAACGAGGATTTATTTGGCACCGATAGATAGGCCTAGGCTACGTGGCCAATTAGGCTACATGTCTTGCCATGTTTTACACATAATTACATAGCTTAAAATTAGTCAAGTGAGTCGACAAAGCATTTCCTTTGTCAAAGCCTTCAGAACGGTCCGAGTTGATGTAGGCTAACGTCAAGCTATTTAAGGCTTTACATCGGGTGTTTTCCGGAAGACTACTTACTTGAGCTCTTTCCCATATAAAATCCGACGGACTTCGCTCAACTCGCCCTCGGGAACATAGGTGCCCAGAGTCTTCTCCAACGATTCGAACTGGGAACCAGACATGATAAATGTTGCAAAAAGTCACGAAACTACCTGAAGAGGAGTAGCCTACCGAAGTGTTCCCACTCCACCAACAACGTCTGGTGTATCCTACTCGAGTTACCTGTTTTGAAACGTTACTGATTGAACAAGACAGACTTCAGCTATCATTATGCAACCCCTGTCCCGACCACCACAGGTCGACCTGGCCAATCCAGCTGACTCAGTCAGAGAATTAGGCGTAGGCTACAAATAGAAAGAATGACCAGACTGAGCACAATTCAGTAGGCTACGACAAAACTGTAAACTGACATTTCCTGATATTGTCAATAGTCTGCCATAGAGATTAAAGGCTACTATTCCCAACAGATCAGCATCAGCTTGGAATTAAAAAAAATATAATAATTTGTTTGATGTGATTTGCTGTATTCTGGTGCATTTTGGGGATGGCCAATACTAAATTCAATCAGATTCATAGCCTACATCCTGATTTGTTGATATTGAGGCAATGATTCCATGCAAAGGCTTGGGTTTCAGGGCCCCCTGACCCCTTGGGCCTGGGCCCGGTAGGCCCGTGCAGTAATCCATCCCTGCCTATACAGAACACTTACTGGATCTGCACCTTGCTACCTTAATTCCAGCTCAAATAAATATTTAAAGACTCATCTGTCAACTCACCTGCCACTTAATTAATTACTTCTCTTAGGCCTACAGAGTTATGGTTTGTGTCTATGTTTTTTTTTATATGAAACATGTTTTCAGTGTTAATATTTGACATTGTTAGCTTGGAAGCCAGCACAAATTCACCCCATCCACACGATTTGAGTTTGGGAAATTCAGCCTGGAGTTGCTCCATTGAGAAGTCTCTATGCCTGGGTCCGTATTCACAAAGCCTTTTATCTTACCACTAGGAGTACTCCTAAATCACACTAAAAGATTTAAGCTAGGAGTTTTCTCTTAAAATTTATTCACAAAGCCTTTCAGAGCTACTCTCAGTAAGGATAAATGACTCCAAAAAAAACTCCTAAACTAAGAGTGAGTCTTCGTTGCTATGGATGACGTCATTACTCATGCACAAGCTTGACTGAAGTGACCACCTTGATTGGCTGATGATTGTAACGCGGGAATGATTCCAAACACCTCCCTTATGACTATGAGTGACAGGTGACAGGTCTGAGAATGCGTGCGCTACACAAGTAGTGCGAAGGACGGAAGATGATGAATAAACTGAACTGAATAAAGAGTAAGGCAAAACAAATAGCCTAGCCTAACATGCGGATTGATGCAGTATCTTTGCAACATTATTAAATTAACCTGTCACCATGCCTACGTTTGCAAAGAGGAGAACATTTTAATTTGATTCACAATGAAACGTTACATTTAATTTAAATGTTGACAATGAGTAGTTTTGGTTGTTGTTGGTGGCGTTATTGCATCCCTTTTATGCCTACAATGCAAAATTGTTTCCTCACGATTGGAAGCTCCTGTTGCTGCATAGGCCCTACCAGAGACTTTCTAATGTGGAGACACAGCACTCAAAAAATACTCCATAGAAATGCATGGGGCTAGTTTGTCACGACAATATGGCCGTTGTCTACGCATATCCCACCCCTTCCTCGGCAAAACGTTGACATGTGAATACATTGAGCCAATCATATGGTGTGTTGTGAAGACGTGGCAATCATGTGTTGTGATCTCGTGCTGGAGCAAGATTGGTGTCGTGAAGCCTTGCGCATGCGCATTTCTGCCGAAATGGATGCCCGACGAGTGCCCAAAAAGCGTTGTCAAATGGCCGCCGAGTGGAGGGACTTGCCTAAAAGGACTTTGGCCCTACGCATTTCAAAACATCGCAACGTGAAATGCCACAAAAAGGGTTTGCAAATAGGTCTTAGTGAGTTAGGAGTCCTCTCGACTTCTTTTAAGCTGTCCCAGACTTAGGTGCTACTTTTAGGTCTAAAATGCTTTGGGAATTACTTTTAGTGAAAAAAATTAGGAGTCCTAAAGTTATGAGTGACACGCCCATTATTTTTAGGAGTTGCTCCTAAATTCGCCAGTTAGGAGCTACTTTTAGCCTTAAAATTCTTTGTGAATACGGCCCCTGAACCAGAGGTGTTTGGGCCAATCAAATAATTTGAGCGGGCTTTATATGAGGATGGAACGATGAACAGTTCTTAGTCATTCATATTGCCTCAGTGCGCTGCCGAGAAGCTAGATGTCTGTTGTAGGCTACAATATATTGACAGAGCAATTACGAGTTTTTTAAGGTATTTGTCGAGAAAAACAATGTTTTTGGCTATTCTCCCTACAGGATTCACATATTTCATTACTCTGATTGGTTAGGTTTATCAAATTGTGTGTACAGGCATGTTTCAATTGAAACGCCCCAAACAAATCCAAATGGACTGATACTAAACTCAAATTCTAAATAGAATTCGAGTCTGTCTACACCAGGCTATTGTTATTTTTAGTGATGTTATTATTAATGTTAGGCTATGTTATGTAAGCTTTTCAAATTTATTTGAAAGTATGTAGTGTACACTCTGTTGCTTTTGACAAAAACATCGGCAAAATACCAGATAGATAGATAGATTAATACTTTATTGATCCCCAAGGGGAAATTCAAGAAAATAAACATAACAATAAAAATAAACAAAATAAACAAAAAATAAACAAAATAAACATAACATAATCATTAACATCAGTCCAAACAGGCGACGTGCAGGCTTTTAGCTTCTGGGTGTTGAGACATTTTTCTTCACACTCGCGTTTGGCCGATTTCTGCTATGGGTTTGAAGTCCTCTTCTGGGTGCACCTGGCTTTTTGTCGTTCTCTTTTGAAGGGTTTGAAAGCTTCCGCACCACATCTAGAAAACAAAACAGTAGACTAAAAGCTACTATATATGACCCAAAAGATATGCCCTGGCATATAGGCTATTAAGATGGCAGTTGATTAACTTCTTTATTCTAAAGAATCTTTGATGATGTGACAACTTTTTGAGCAATGTTGCTGAGTAGCCACATAAGCTGTTCTATAGGTTCTGATCGGATGATCATAATGACATTTTGCCTATTGATTAGAATTCTCTTCAAAAAGAAAATGTCACCCAATAACAATGTGAATGTGCCAGAATCACAATACGATGAAACATTGCCTAGAAACATTGCTCAAAAAGTTGCCTCATGTATCAGTAGTCTACCCATAAAAGGACAATAACTTCAGAGAAATGGCCAATACGCCTTAACCTAATAAATGTATAACATTATTTAACATTATTGTCAGATTGATTCATGATCTGTGGAGGTGCTGCCTTACCTGCTAGCTCTGGATGCATCCTGTCCACGTCAGCAAGCAGTGGGACATACCTCTGGACCTCAGCTCCCTCAGAACTACCTGTGGACAGGCAGCGGTGAGAAGTAACAGATACATTGGAATTATGTCTGCACAACACAAAATAAAAGTAACTGTATTAAATACCAATTACAATTTAAGTTTATTCAGAATACATGTAGAATCAATTGAAGGGATGGCATTTTTCAAATTGTTATAAAGTAAAGGCCTACGCTTTTCAAACTTGAATTCAAATGTTTGTTTAACCAAACCATATGCATCTCTCAGGTGTCTCATTTCTCTCTCTCTCCCTCTCTCTCTCTCTGGTTATAAATAGCCTAAATAAAAAATCCTCTCAGGGGATAAAACATTAGTTTTGTTGTAGGCCCATTGTCCCACTAGCACGATTTAGGTCAGTCATAGGCAGGGATGGGCAGTATTTATGATACATGTATTTAAAATATGCATTTCAAATACAAAATAGCCTAGTATTTAGCAATTTGTATTTTACAGTGCCTATAAAAAGTATTCACCACCCTTGGATAGTTTCCCTTTCATTGCTTTAATAAATATAATCTTTGTAAATTTAATTTGTCCTTATTTACAAAAATCCTCTCTTTAATGTCAAAGTGAAAGCAACATTTATACAAAGTAACATTAATTAATTAAAAATATGTAATGTCAAAGTGAAAGCAACATTTATACAAAGTAACATTAATTCATTAAAAATATGTAATGCAAGATAAGCAATTGCATAAATATTCACCCCTCTCAAAGTGACTGACCTAAATCAACAGTGGTCCAGCCAATTGGTGCCAACAGTTTCACAATTAGTGAAATGGAGATCGCCTGAGTGCAGTGAATGTGTATAGCATAGTCATTTAAAGACACCTGCGTCTGGAAGGTCCAGTCACTGGTCAATCAGTATTCCTGGCTATAATTCCACCATGAAGACAAAAGAACTCTCCAAACAACTCAAAGAAAAGGTTATTGAAAAGCATAAGTGGATACAAAAAGAATTTAAAGTCACTGAACATCCCCTGGAGTTCAGTGAAATCCATTGTGAAAAGGAGACCTCTCCTTTTCCCCTAACTATGTTTTACCCTGTTAAAAGTCTGCAATCAAACATACACCCACACTAAGTTTTAATTTTGTGGCTGTGTATGTGTTTATGTCTTGTGTATGTATGTGGCTTGGGAAAGTGCAATGGGAAAGATTTTAACAGTAGAGGGATATTGGTACAGACCATTACCCCTCTCAAATGGTCTTGATTGGGTAATTGGCTGGCCTATTTAAAGGCTGCCTCATTTCACACAGGAGAGAGACTGAAGAGTGTCAACTGGATAAGAGGTTGTATGGAATGGTTTCAGTGTGGAAATGGCTAGTGCTTAAGAAACCGGTTGGTTTGTTTTGGATTTGTCGTCAAGTCTTTTTGTTTGCTATTTGTTTGCACTGTTTTCGCACTGTAAATAAATCTGCACTCTCCACCAAAATCCACGTTTGCTTGCTGTGTCTTCACCCCATCATCACTTCACCTCAGTGAGTCCTAGCCTTTTGCCCAAGTTCTTCACCAGTCAAAGCTCTATGGGTGAGTGGCAAAGCTCTTATTAAATGTCGATTCAAGTTTGCCCAAAGACATGTTGGAGACTACAAGGTCAAATGGAAAAAGGTTTGTTGGTTCTGATGAAACCAAAATTTACCTTTTTGTCCATCAGATAAAGGACCTTTTGTCCATCAGGTAAAAGTAAAATGAATTTAGCAAAATATATGGAAATCCTGAAGTACAATCTGATTCAGTCTGCAAATGAACTATACGACTTGGGAGATGGTTTACTCTCCAGCAAGACAATGAGCAGAAGCCTACGGTGAAAACTACACAGAAATGATTTTAAGACAAGGTGAATCTTCTGGAGAGGCCGAGTCCAAGCCCATACCTCAATCCTACAGCAAATCTGTGGCTGGACTTAAAAAGGGCTGTTCACACCCGATCCCTTTTCAATTTGGCAGAGCTTGAGCAGTTTTGCAAAGAAAAATTGAGTTAAATTGCAGTATCCAGATGTGCAAGCCTATTTGAGACCTATCCACACAGACTCCATGCTTTAATTGTGGCCAAAGATGCATCTGCTCAATGCTGACTTGAATGGGGTCACAGTCATTTACCATAGACATGGTGACTATGTATGATAGGCTAATGAGCTTGATTGGCCGGCCCAACGCTAACAGAAAAACACTGCCTCAAAAGACTATTTGAACACTTGAAAGTTTTCAATGTACAAAAACAATAATTACAATAAAAGTGAGCTCTATACGCGCAAGATATATTTGGATGGCAACCCATCTTTAATGTTGCATATCTCTAAATTTGATCCAAGGTGTTTCTGAAAATACAAACTGAATCTTTAACAGTAGCCTAGCTCTATAATTTTGAACAATCTGTTTTAGATCGTAATAATCCTGACCTGTGAAAACAGTTGTGTTGATGGGGACTGATGTGGATATGTTGTCCATTTTCTTATATCTATTCAATCATGTCTGGTCTATTATTAGGCCTACCTCTTTTCAATCCATTATTTTTAGAATTTTTTTTTTGTAAAGAAATAGGCCTACATCTATCCCTTATGTTATGCCAACATATTTAATTCACCTGCATATAGGCTACAGTAGCCTAGATAGAGGATTATTACATCTGCTGTTGTTAGTGTGCAGGCTATCCCTTAAAGGAGAATTCCGGTGTGATATTGACCTAAAGTGTATTGAAACATGATACCGAGTGTGAACGTATGTCTCATAGCCCATCTCGGCTTGTCCCCTGCACTCCCAAAATGAGTAAGAATGAACAGGTATGATAAGGGATCAGATTCCAAAAGTAATTCAGTGGAAATGCATGGATTCCAGTTGCTGCTACTGGAAGAAACTGGAATCCATGCATTTCCACTGAATTATTTTTGGAATCTGATCCCTTATCATACCTGTTCATTCTTACTCGTCGCTCGACTTATCGTGACTAAATTCAAGATGGCTGCAAACGCTAAACTTCGTGAAGATACTGTCTGTATAAATCGTCTTGTAAGTAAACTACCAGTGCTTTTTCAAAGTTCTCAATGTCTCGTTTTAAATGTCAGGGCCCTCGGAGGTCTACCAATGAAGTGTGGAGATACACTGAGCCTCGTAAATGGGTGTAAAACAGTGATTTATGTGCATGGCTAGCCCGATGCCGAAGCACCACTATTGAAAAAGCTGTTGGTAGCATCGGCTAACTAGCGCCAGATTTTGGAGTGCAGGGGACAAGCCGAGATGGGCTGAGACATACGCTCACACTCGGTATCATGTTTCAATACACTTTAGGTCAATATCACACCGGAATTCTCCTTTAAAGGCAGTTTAAAGGGATAACCAAAGTGCAGTTTCCTATCCAAAGCTAGAAAGTTGCTAGGTCGGAAATCGTCCAGAGAAGGCCGCTCAGACAATGGCAGAAGTGTTCGTCATGTTATATTTTTTACAGTCTATGGTTATGAGTTGATGTGCCATCAAAATGTTTTTGGAGACGTAATGTTAAGGTCGAAAAACTCTGTCACTTTAGCTGATGAGCTCTCACCCCTCGCTGCCGTTCGATGCTTTGCTGAATATTGTGTAGCCTACCTGTAGGTCGGTCGTTGGCACCTTTATTTGCGACCGACATGTAAGTGCCTGCTTTGCAGGTCAGGCACTCAGCTTCATGTTGATATCGACCGAGACAAAAACATGGAAATTTATGTTTTGATTCGTCAGTGAACTTACACTAAACAAGGAAGTTTGCGCTATTGAGGTGACTGACTGACCAATTAAATGTTTGAGATTATCGACCAATGACGGTAGCTAAGGTCAGGCTCAACACCCTACACTTTCCACTCAATGCAAAGCGAACTGTAGGGGGAGGGCGTGACTAGTATGTGAATGACATAGATAGGCTATATTAGGGGTTTGCACGGCGTGTCATCAGATTTGGACGTTGCCATATTGGAGATACTTGCCTCATTAGAAAGCATTAGGCACTGAAGTAAATCCCTAACATCGTCAAGGAAAATGGTTAGTTATTGCCGTGTTTTAGGTTGTACCGATAGGTCAGACTGAGAAAAACATCTGGTGTAGGTATTGACTTCCAAAAGTTATTAAAAAACCAGGGAGAAAGGAGAATAATGCCAGAAGTTATCAGAGGAAGGGGGCCGCGTGTGGTTGAACTTGGTACTTCGTCTCCCTCACCCAACTCATATGGATCTGCGCTGCCAATAAACTGTAATTACTCGAAACATCGCACATTTTCTTGTGGTCCAAGTCCTGCCCTATATGCCTTTGCATCTTCGACGCATTTTGATGAGCTTTTCTGTTGTTTAGACACGGCTACAATCATGTAAGATATCCAAAGTGCATAATACTCCATTGTACTTCATTCACCGAGTATCGCCAATATGGCCGCGCGTGCTGGGTTACCATGGTTACCGGCCAGAACGTGACGTCCGTGCAAACCCCTAATAGGCTATCCATGAATGAAAGAGAGAGCAATGCAAATTCGCTGTAAACACGTTTGAGGCTAGAATAAACAAAATCCCGGACGACTTTGAAATTCCGCCCGGACACATTTTTAGGTTTCAAAAAGAGGACCTGTCCGGGCCAAAGAGGACGTCTGGTCACCCTAGTTGGTGCACTGATGACCGTCAGGATCATTTCTAACTAGCCAGTTAGAATTGCTCAGTTCATGTCTATAACATGCTTTACTTGCTACCTGGATAATTTCAGCGAATATTCTTAAGGTGAGATGAATGATAAGATCATTAAACTTCACTGTGTTCGGTGGGTTGCAAACTAACGACATCACCTACTAGCCAGCTAGTTATCGTAACACCCCCAATTATCACAACTTTTGTTCAGAAATTCTAAAACAACGATGTTTTTTAACACTTCAAAATAACATTTACTAAATGAACCTTACATTTTTCAGTAGCCATAGATGTGTAGATTTGAACAAAATCTGGTTTGGTTCTTAACGGGAGCATTTACTGCCTGAAATATCCGATTTTGTTTACCACGCTCTGAGTTATAGTGTTGGCCTGATGGGTCGCCAATTTACACCGTTTCAACGGCACATGAACGGTTAGACAGAGAATTCTCGTCATGAAATTAAAATTCCACTGGAGCTCCAAGCGGTTGTGTACACGCAGCCTTACAACACTGTTTACAGCTCTTCGAGTCACGGTAAAATGTCATTTTTGGGACATAGCTAATGTAGATACACCTATGGTGTGGGTGCTTGCATTTCTTGTCTTGGTTTGTATAGAAATGGATATTAAGTGACACATACACGCAAGACGGTGGAAATACGGGACCGACGGTAATAGGGGGAGTTCCGATACAGCTATTGAACAATCTCAATAGCATTTTCGTGACGGTAAATCCCTTTCAATGCAGTATCATTTAACGTTTTTTCCTTAACTAAAGAAACAATTTAGGTATTCTGTGCAGCACCCTTTAATAAACCCCTTACCTAAGGATAAATTAGGCCTTAAGGGTCATACTTCAGGGGAAAAACTTAGGGTGTTTTATTTACCCTCACTATGCCTGCCTCGCAGTCGCACCATGCGTGTGTGTGAAAAAAGTCCCGTCTGAAACACTGTCGCGCGGCGCAGCGTTCCAAACGTTGTGTTGGCCTAATCAAATACACCGGTATGGCGGTATATTAAAAAATCATATAACGAAAATATACACCGGTTTACGGTGTGAACCGGTATACCGCCCAGCACTACTTTCACTTTGACAATAAAGAGGCGATTTTGTAAATTATTGTTAAAAAGGCCAAATTAAATTGATCAAGAATCCATTTATAAAAGTGGAAATATCTAAGGAGGGGTGAATACTTTTTATAGGTACTGTAGATGAAATAGACAGATATGGAAGATTTGCAAAGTGAGTTAATGCTCCCTTTAAAAAGTATTTTTTAGTATTTTCAAAGCACAAATTGATATACCTAAAATTAGTGTACCGTATTTGATATTTCATTTGAAAAGACATTTTCAGGTTTTTTGACAACGTGTTCTACAAAAACGCATGTTACCCTTGCGGTAAATGTTATGTACTGTATATTAAAAAAACAGTGTTTATAGACCCTTTCAACAATAAAAACAAAAACAATGCTTGAACGTTCTATTTGGGCCCCAATCTACTTCCTCTGCATTAAGATAACATATGGAATGTTAAAAAGGAAGTCTTGTGGGGCCAACTATGATGCTGATAATGGAACTCTCTTGAAAGGGTCCATATTGTTTGGGTAATGTTAGGTTTGGTATATCACAGTATATCAATCTATCCTTACTGTGCTGTTAACAACACAGTAAGCTCTATCCGTGAACAGTGAACACATAAGATTGGCGTGAACGACACCACAGTAAGCTCTATCCGTGAACAGGTACTTTAAGACTGGTGTAAACGACACCACAGTAAGCTCTACCTGTGGACAGATAAGACTGTTACACCTTCCATGCTGCCCCGTCATGCCAAGCAGGTGAAAGTTTGTTATGTCCAGATCTCAGCATTCTGTTGCACAGGACACTTTTACTGTAACTATCTTTTGAATGAAAACAGAGAGGGATGATTCCAGTTTACTAAATATTGATTATAAAGGGAAGGATGTTCTCCTGACACAACTGTAATCCCAGGTCATCAGGCAGAATGTAAACATACTGTTGTCACGGAGAACATTTTGTTGCACACAGAACTTATTACTACTGGAGAGGTGCAGTGGCAGTAGGTTCAGATGACTGCACATGCAGATGACCAAGAGAAAGTGTCAGTGGCATAATATTGTGAGACTGTGTCATGATAAACAGCTAGTGTGTGTCTGTGTGTGTGCGTCTTTTCCCAGAGCCTTTTTTAAGTCCCAGTCCGTCCCGTATACAGGGATGAAGGACCACAAGATCCTCTGGTACATTTTGTGTCAGTTGTCCAATGTCCTTTACTGTTAGAAGACTAACACACTGCACACAGCAGACAAAGAAGAGGACGGTCCAGACTAAACTAAACGAGACTCACCGTTTGCCAGCATGAGGATGTAAGTTTGTCTCTCCCGCAGAAGAGTGCAGGCTGATTCTACACTCTGCTCACTCTCCGGCAGACCCATCAGCTCCCCACACTTATTTATCAGATCCACATGGTCTAGAGATCATATTTACATACAGACTAATCAGATCCACATGGTCTAGAGATCACATTGACAGACTAATCAAATCCACACTGTAGAGATCCCATAGATTAATACAATCCACACAGAGAGATCCCACAGACTATCAGATCCACACTGTCTAAAGATCACATACAGGCTTGCTGGATACACACTATGTAGAGATCTTGTTCACAAACTGACTTTCCATGGACTAGGCTTCCACTGGATGAGAATCAGTGGTAAGACATTCTGAACTCTGCAGTCAGGCTTTGTGTTCATTTAGAGTAATGTATAGCTGATGCAGTCAGTCAGACAGCTGATCTAAAGGATAATAAGCTGGACCTCTGTGTCCCTCCAGGCCACTGTTCAGGTGATGACCAGTGTCTGCCTGAGCCAGTGGGAGAGGATTTAGGCGGGGATTACACTGGCCAGCGGCAAGCGTAATGCAATGCTCAGACCATGATAAGTTCTATCTCGTTCCTATGGTAACAGAAACAGTTTGCCTTAACTGACAATTGAATACGCTCGCGTTGCGCCAAGGGTGGACAGTAACTAAGTACATTTACTTGATTACTGTACTTAAGTATGACTTTCGAGTATTTGTACTTCACTTGAGTATTTTTATTTTTGGAAACTTCTGACTTTTACTCCATTACATTTGAATGGCAAAGACTCCACTACATTTGAAATATGAGCATGAAGTACTCATTACTTGTAAGCACATTTTAAGTGATTTTTTAAATGCAATAATGAAAAATAAACTACTTGAGTTATCCTGTTTTTTTTATTCGGCGGTGAAAATGTTTTAGATTTTTGAACAGAGAATGAATAACAATTTAAAGTGAATTATTGCATCCTTTTTACCAGTTGCACAATTTTGATGCTGGATGCAAGGAACTAAAGGTCTGTTTAAGTCCTTGTGACCAACCAAAGGATGTACATCCTGTTCACAAAAAACATTACATTACAGCACATTAAAAAGGACAAAATACTTGTATTGCATTTAGCATTAGCACTTGTATTGGAGTTATATTTGACAAGGTGTATCTATACTTTGACTTAAGTAAAGGAATTATGTACTTTGTCCACCTCTGCGTTGCGCTTTGAAAGTTGAACCAAGTTCAACGCTCAGCTTGTTCAACAATAGCGTTACGCCAGCGTTGCCACCGTTCCGCTGCCAAACCATAGAGAACAATAGGAAACCTGCCACTGGTCCGTGTGATACCCGCCTTAGGGTCACACATATAAAAATCACCTTGTGGGTCCACTTGGCATCGTTCTTTCAAGGAGTGGATGAAGTTCATGATCCTGCAGTCAAGGTTGAAGAGGTCCGCTCTTCCCTCTCAAAACACATTAGAGTTCAGTTTGATACTGTAGGCTATGTGTTAATAGCATTATTAAAAATATGTGACGATGACACCCCCCCCCCTCCCCCACACACACACACACACACACCTACACACATACGAGTGCATACTCACCACCATGCAGCACAGTGATGAACATCTCAGCTCTGTGTCCGCAAGCACACACTCTGTGTCCATCCTGTGTGTGTACACACTCATCTCCCTGCCGTCAGGACGAGTGGGCAGAGTATGTATGAGTTTACAAGGGCACGGTAACAATAGGGGGTGTTAAGTCAGTGTTGTTGACGACAGCCTGCTTAGAGACAAGGGTTTGGCTCTGTCTGAAAGAAAGGTGGCTCTGAATAGTTGTTGCTGTGGTACTGTGGCAGTGCAGTGTATGACAGAGTTTACAGTCCGAAAAAGAAAAAAAACACAGATCATGTTACATGACAAGAAGAACAAAACCTACAAGACCGAGTAATGCAGACTGAAATGGTGAGCTGTGTACCAAAGTGGTGTTACTGTAGCCTCTCTGTGGTGTGAAGCAGAGATCTTTTATGAGGAAACACAGTGTGGTTAGTCTCCATGGAGTTTGCACACTGGGCTGTTTGCTGTTTTGGACTTCACTCAAGCTATAGTGGCCCTGGGAGGACAGACTGCAGTCTAATAAGGGGTTTGCACGGACGTCACGTTCTGGGCGGTAACCCAGCTGCATGGCCATGTTGGAGGCACTTGGTGTAAAGAACTTAATGAAGTACAATGGACTGTTATGCACTTTGGATATTGCCAGTGTTATAAAGTGATTATAGCCATGTCTAAACAACAGAGAAGCTCATCAAAACGCATACCACAAGAAGTGGACCACAAGAAAAGGCGCGATATTTCGAGAAATTACGTTTTTTTTGGCAGTGCAAATATGAGTTGGGTGAGGGAGACGCAGTACCAAGTTCAACCCCAATCACCCGGCACACGTTCACGGCAATAATTAACACTGGTAGAACCAGATGTAGCTGCATTATGAGGCTGCATGAGCAGGTTGCATGATGTGGCTGCATGAGGAGGCTGCATGAGGAGGTTGCATGATGTGGCTGCATGAGGAGGTTGCATGAGCAGGCTGCATTATGAGGCTGCATGATGTGGCTGCATGAAGTGGTTGCACGATGTAGCTGCATTATGAGGCTGCATGAGCAGGTTGCATGAGGAGGTTGCATGATGTGGCTGCATGAGGAGGTTGCATGATGTGGCTGCATGAGCAGGTTGCATGATGTGGCTGCATGAGGAGGTTGCATGATGTGGCTGCATTATGAGGCTGCATGACTTAACACTTCAAAGACCAAGGAGATGGTGGTGGATTTCCGCAGGTCTAAGCCCACTCTGCTACCAGTCCACATTGATGGGGTCAATGTGGAGGTGGTTAGCACCTACAAGTATCTGGGTCTCCACCTGGACAATAAACTGGACTGGTCAGCCAACACTGATGCACTCTACAAGAAAGGGCAGAGCAGGCTGTACTTCCTGAGGAGGCTGCGGTCCTTCAATGTGTGGATGTTCTACCAGTCTGTTGTTGCCAGCGTCCTCTTCTATGCAGTAGTATGTTGGGGAGGAAGCACAAGGAAGAAGGATGTGAGCTGAAGCTGGATGTGGGAGCTGAACTGGAGTGCATCACTTCACCATCTGACAAAAGGACCCTGAACAAACTGATCAACATCTTGGACAATGAGTGTCACCCACTCCACAGCACTATTGTTAAGCAGAAGAGCCTGATCAGCTGGAGACTTCGCTCACTGCCTTGCACAACTGACAGACTGAGAAAGTCATTTGTCCCCAGGGCCATTGAACTGTTCAATGCCTCACTTAAGGGAAGAGGAGAGATAGACTTCTCTGCATAGTCTGTCTGCCTCTTCACCCCCTCCATGTTTGGTACTGTCTGGCCACTAGCCACTTTTACCACTGTCTTTATGCCTCACTGTTTGCGTGCTATATTAGCACATTAGCACATATGCATAACCCCCCCCCCCCCCCTCCATGCCACAGCCGAACTGTGGCCACACTTATACATTTTCTTAAATAGTTAAATATATAGATATATAGACTTTACTTTACTTTATTTCTGCATTGTTGCACTGTTGGACTTACTCACTTGCACTATCACTATGACCACTATCACCATTGCACTACCACCATGACACTCATTCACACAGAGCACCTTAGAGCACCTTACCATACCTTACTATGCACAGAGAATCACAGGCTCAGTCCCTGCCTCAGTCATTGCAAGCGCCTCTGATTGATTAATCACCACTATGTGGATACTGTTTTTAGAATTGATTTAGATTAAGTGTTAGTATAATTTGTATTTTAGTATATTTTTATATATTGTATTTAAGTTTAGTTAGTATAATTTGTATTTTAGTATATTTAGCATATTCTTTATCTTCTACTGTGCTTATTGCTTAGTTGTGTTTTTATATTATATACTTTAATTACTCTTTCTGCTGTTAGAGAATGTGTTTGTGTTGTCTGTATGCTGCTGAGACCTTGAATTCCCCTGGGGATCAATAAAGTATCTATCTATCTATCTATCTATCTATGAGGAGGTTGCATGAGCAGGCTGCATTATGAGGTTGCATGAGCAGGCTGAGGCTGCATGAGCAGGCTGCATGAGGACGTTGCATGATGAGGCCAGACTGCAGTCAGAGCGGCTTCAGCTCCCACCTGCTCAGGCATGATTATGTGACAAACATGACACATCCACCACACATCTGGTGCAAGCATTAGCAGAGGACCCTGATCTCCCCCTGAATCCACACCGCTGCCAATAGCCTGCCACGGGCCGCAGACTCTGGGTGTTAAGATGGAAAAGAGCTTGTTTGTTTCAGCAGACATTTTGCCCCCTTGGCCATTGCAGCACTTCACAGACTAACCCGTTAGGATCCACACTCACTCGCATTCATTTTGTATTTTATTTTCTATGATGTGATTATCTCTGTCTCTGTATGCTATGTATGGAATGGGTACAGACATGCGAATGCATAAATATCCCTCTGGGACATTAAAGACTACCTATATCTACACATATATGAAAGGAATTATCAACACTTTTACTGTTTGTCTAACACACTCTAATGTTTGGCATCCTCTGCATGCATAGGCCTCTGAGTAGACTCAAAACCATACAGTAGCTCTGTGTGCTGCTGAATGCTATCTATAGCCTGAGGAGTTAATAGTTCAGTCAGACACTAGCACTGTCCTTACATGGCCCAGCCTGATTGTCCAGGACAGTGGGTTCCCAAGCTGAACTTGCTTTGCCCCCTCCGATGTTTGGTGGGCATCCTGAACTTGCTTTGCCCCCTTGCGGCCCACTGTGTGGTGTGGGCATTCCTCTGCTAGTTATGCCCATTCTGGCGCATGGCCACTGTTCTCGCTCCTCTCATGCTGCAACAGTTCATTTGGACGGGAGGTCAAAGCACCGTCCCGTGCTGTCCTGCTTGAGTGGGCAGCGCTGTTCTAATCACAATGAGTTATTCATAGACCTAATGATTGGTTACAGACTTTCACATCGCCACAATGCCACAGCACATTTTACCCAATGCAGAGAAACTGTCATGGCGAGAGCCCATCGACAGTCCTAGCTAGATATTCGGTTTGTGGTTCATAGACTAGAGTTTTCTGTTTGTTGTGGCACTCGGATATTCTTGACTGCTTTTATGTGTTGTGGAATTTTCTGGGGTTTTCTGGAGTGCTGTTTTCTGTTGCAATGTGTTCTGGAATTCTTTGGGATGTTCCAGAGTGCTACGGCATGTTCTGGAGTTCTTTGGGATGTTCCAGAGTGCTATGGCGTGTTCTGGGTTTTCTGGGGGTATTCTGTCAGTACTGAGTGCTGATTTGCTGGCACCCTTGATTCCAGGGGATGGCTGAAGAGCAGCAGGAAGTTGAGGGGACACTGCAGTGCGTGACTGGAGGCATGAGCAGAATGAGAGGGGATGTCCCATGGGACAGACCATTACACTCCCCCTCTACATCCCCAACAACACCACCATCCATCATTTCACCATAATCTCACTGAGAAATGAAAAAAACAAAAACAAATCCTACAGCCTCACAGATCATTTAATGACCTCACCTGATTGGTCACCAGGACTGGCCGAGGAAGTTGTAGAAAGAAATGATGTGGGAATAAAACATGAGGAAGGAGATGTATACAGAGCTGTACAGCATGTAGAGATGAGGAAATACATAATTCTCTGCAAACCACCACCAAGGAAAATGCACTGAGTGATTTCCTTTTCATTTGGTTGCATAAAATAAATGAATCACAAAGGAAAACATGACATGATAGATTAAATGACTGGTAGATGTCCCATCAAATGATCATTGAACATTAATAACATAATAAGAAAATGTGGCTTTTTTTTTTCCGGTTCCATGCAGGTTTGATTTGATAACACCCCATAATGTCCACCAACATTCCTGTTGGGGCTGTCTGTTGACAAAACAACTGTCTCTATGCAACAACCTCCTTCCCCACAGGAATACAGCCAAAGATCCTTGATTACTCCAGTTCAAACCTCTCTGATACAGCCATCTTCTAGCTCACTCTACACTTCCTCACTCTATCTGTAGGGGATACACGGACTATCCACTCTCCTTGTCCCCTATAGACTATCTACCACTCTCAGTACCCCCTAGTACAGACTATATACTTTCTTTATCACCTACAGACTATCTAATGCTCTCTCTCTCTCTCTTTCATGTCACCGCTCTGTCGCTCTATTCCCATGCCTCTATTCATCCACTCCGGGTTGCCGGTTACCGAGGGTCCCCGACCAGTAGGCACGGCTGAAGTGCCCTTGAGCAAGGCACCTAACCCCTCACTGCTCCCCGAGCGCCGCTGTTGTTGCAGGCAGCTCACTGCGCCGGGATTAGTGTGTGCTTCACCTCACTGTGTGTTCACTATGTGCTGAGTGTGTTTCACTAATTCACGGATTGGGATAAATGCAGAGACCAAATTTCCCTCACGGGATCAAAAGAGTATATATACTTATACTTATACCCCATGTGGGAATAACTGAGTTGCCCAGTTGTGGGCTTGTCGACACGTTGTAGTTCATTTGTAGTCCATGTGGACTTTCATGTCCAACCATTTTAATGTGAACTTACGAATTTCCCATTTTTGTCACTTGAAATCTGCATATCCTTCTTTAACAAGTGTCTTACACCATATGTTTAATTTATACAGTTGTTTATGAATAGTGAGCATATGTTTTAACCTTTGTTGTGGCGTCCATGTTTTTCACACATTCCGACAGCAAAGCACATGGAAAAAATGCAATGTGCAACGCACAGGGGGTGGCCCCTAATATTCCCAGGTGGCATGAACGCACCATTAGGCTTGATCAGTCTTCAGAATCAGAACAACCTTAATGATGTGGGTTTTATGAACATTCTAACATATGATTCCGTTCCGCAACAATTCAAGGTTCTAAAATTCTACGTTGATATTCTTTAGAACGTTCACCTTAATCTCCTGTGACTGTGACATGAAAGTGGGGGTATGGGCAGCATCCGAATGTAAATGCACAACACTTTGTTTTTACTTCAAAGTCCTACCATCTCCCTCTGCTTCGACACATGTAGTCTTTGACCTCAACAGGACTAATATGAGCAGTCCCAGAGAGCCTTGGAGTCAGAACCTGCCTCAGGATACCTAACCTCAGCCAGCTGCAGGTGGTGGCCGGTGTAGGATGGAGTTAAAGGGGGCCCTGAGGAGCGCCCCGTTGGCTGGGTTAAGGTTAATGCACACCTAGCCAACTTCAAAGCACACATTTGGCCCCATCATGACATTCTAAAGTGCATCGTCACTCGTCAAAAGTCTATTCAAATTTAGTAGGATGTCCAGTTCACATTGGGAGGGGTTTCGTTATCAAACGTGGAATGCATGGCGCAACATAACAGACCTCTCAAGTCTCACGCATTGAGCGTGAGACACACGCATTTCAATGACTTCACACGCTCACACATGGCATTTCTCACTCCAAGAAATTATTAACTTGCCCGCACTGTGCCCGTCTGTGCGCTCATTCAGCTCAGAGAGCTGCTGTTCCGTTACTAACCTATCGGCCAATCAGAAAATAGGATTTCTCAACCAATCAGGAAATAGTTTTGTTTTGGTGTGGGTCCGCAACGTGGAGACTGCTGGTCCGCGGAGTCGTGGAGTGAAATTAGGCCCGGTGCTTCGTCTGATAATTTGCTGCGCAGTTGATCAAGATACCGCGGACCGACAAAAAAAGAAAACAAACGTTTCTGCTATCGATGTCATTAAACATGGAGCCATACAATAAAGTGGTGGTATGAGCGTTCATTCAATGCAGGCGTCTGCGAGAGAGAAACTGAAACTAATCGATAACGTTGGTATCAAAGCTCCGCTTCAACCTGTTGAATGCTATTTAATTGTTTAACGACACTTAATAGAACAACGTTGATTTTTGGAACTTCCATAGAAACAGAGCAGAGACTATAATACATTGTATAGCACTGAGTATTGTATAGTCAAATTTGAATATAACGTGACCAAAAGCTATTGTAGCCTTCTTTCTATCTGTTGAAGATCAACAGATCAGTGATTTACGCCTATCTGCTCGCCAAAAAAGCTGGTATTGTGTTTCCTGAATCCTTACATTCACGCATTCAAATTAAACTTCATTAAAAACCATGTATTTTTTTCTCCATTTCCTACCAATGTATGATGCTTGCATGAAGGAAACATCCCAAAACAATAGCACCCATATAATTGTTGCTGTTGTTTTGAGAAGTATTTCTTTTCTTATGCAAGCATCATGCAACCATGCAAAAGCAATGAAACTAATTATATCTTACATTAGTAAAGCAGTCCTCTGATGTGCATGTCACAAAACATTTAAGTGAAAGTGCATGTATAACAATATAGGCATAATGATTGTGATAATGATAATGACAATTTGATTTGGAGGGAGTGGGGTTGGGTACGTGTAGATGAGCCCTATGACCCCAAAGTCTGCCATGACTGGGCCTCAGGTCAAAGAAGTTTGAGAAAGGCTGGTCTACATAATCTGCATCAGATTGAGGTTTGCAGTGATGCGCCTGAAGGCACGGGTTGAGGACCCAGTCAGTTACGTCACAATATGCACATTTATTTAAATTCATACCTAATCACCATGACCAAAATTTTTTTTTTTTTTACTTTGAATCTTGAAAAAAAAAATATTGACCTACCTACCGACCCATTTATTTATTTATTTATTTATTTATTTTTTGGCTGTTACTGCAAACAAGAATATTTTTAAGGATGGCCTCATGACTGTGAAAATGGCTGACATTGAACCACAGTGCTTTAAATGTAGTATCAGTCATCAAGGCATCAAAATCTGCCACAAACACTTGCAACACACAACATCACTCATAAACACACACACACACACACACACACACACACACACACACACGGACAGAACCACCACTGTTCAAGAGACCATTTTGGGGCTAAATGTGCTTTTTCTCATTTGGTTGTTTTCTGTTTGTTTAGAGCAGAATGACCCACTGCTGTTCAAAGGGCCCATTTGGGTGAAATTATTATTATAATGTATGTTATATTATTTATTATTATTTACTATAGGGTTCTAGAATAAATAAATGTTTGAAATAATGGAATTTGTGCTCTCATGAATTCTGGGTCGATGGGACATGGGGAGGGTGGGTCTGTTGACCTAGGGGAGGGGGCGTGGCGCCACGAGTAATTCAAGCAGACGTAGGACTTTCATGTACTTTGATCAGGGGGGAGGGGCGTGGCACTGTGCCAATACCACGCCCCTCCCCCCTGAGAAACAAAGTCTCACTCCTTGCAAACTTCAAAACTTGAGAGCCCTGCGCAACAAGGTGTTCGTAGGTTTTTTAATCAGGCATATGGGTGTGTTTGGGGCGTAACATCATTTTAAACCAATGAGAATGACATCTGTCATTCCCTTTAACGGCGCAAAGCGCGATATGTCTAATAAATGCATCGGTATTTTGGCATTCAATGGCGCATTTGAAGGAGGCTGCTTGCGAGACCGTATGGAATAGTCATTCTTAAACCATGCTTTACTAAAACCTAGCATAGCCTTCACGCATTTCCACTCGTCTATTATTTGAACTAATTGGCAAAGTGAAACTAACTTCACCAAGGAGTCAGTCAACGACAAGACAGATATATGCAGTTACTTTCACTATTGACTGACAATGGGTTACTACCGAAAACATAGGCTGGAAAAAGCAACACTTACCCTAATATTGCTCAAATGACTAAATAAAACAACATTTATCCTGCAGAGGAGTTGCTTATATCTCGTGACAGTGCGTCTTCAGCTGTGCTCCATACGTGTCTGTCGCCTCTCCCCTAATCACTTTTAACCGTCATTACCAATTTGCAAATGATGGTGAATAACTACTCATCATGAGATGTACAGTTTATTCTAATTATGTTTCCCATTGTAATCGTGCAATTTGTAATGCTTTGCATGGACGTGCGCTGGTGTGCGTTCATGAATGATAGAAGGATGGTGCGTGCACCTGCCAATATGACTGTTGACATGCGCTCTTAAAATAGCAAATGAACAACTCGCCATTGACTTCTGACCAGGTTTAGGTGGTGTACGATAGCGATTTTTAGACAACGCGCCAGGCCCCTCCCTAGGTTGTTAATTGCCACACCCCTGGGCGCAATGTTTAAAAAATAAACGTGCAAAATACCGAATTAAACTTTGCGCGGGTGGAAAACGAACTTTACACCATGCGCTGGTGCCCAAAATACAGCTCATTGTGATGCCGACAGTCTGTTGAGTCTCGTTGGGTCACGTTGTATTGCTTGTGTGGGAGGAACGAAGTTGCACTACTATGCATACGGTGATGACTGCCCACTGTCAACTAGCACATTGCCTACATTAAAACGTAAACATAGCAGTTCTAGCTTACAATTTCCACACTATTCTTGCTCACTAAAGGCAGTGCATCATATACTTCTAATCAAGAATGTGTTTGATAATAACAACATACTGTAAGTTGCAAATGACGGGCATTATCAATCATGAGTCTTTTGGTTGTGGAAGCTGAGGGGAAAAAAGGTGTAAGAGTGTCAATAGATCCAGTCATCCAGGCAAAACACTACCAGGATTGTATCTGCTTACAGGAATATTGGGTGATTACTCTGTGCTTCTCAGGAACAATAGGCAAGCTAGACGGCCAGTTAGAGCAAGCCGTTTCCCACTGGCTCCAAACCAGTCAACGGAGGTCCGTCTGTGTTTTGGCGGAGCTGCAAACACCGCACTGACAGGAGCTACAAATGCTCATCGACTAACCAGATGTTATTAGATGTCTGCCTTGGTCTGCGGTCCCTATTCAGGTCAGGGTTATGGTTAGGTGTAGGGGTGGAGCTGGAGGATGCCCTGAGTGGGGGGAAGAGCGCCGCCCTGTCTGCTGTTCCTGGACTGCAGCAACATGCTGGCTTGTGTAGCTCCGCTGGCAGGGGCCATGAGGGGAGGCCAGTGTGGGCCGAGCTCTGTCCAGGGCTGGTCTGGGTCAGGTCTAGCACCCTCTGCTGGCTCAGTGCTTTCACAGCTGCTGCTGCTGCTGCTGCCCTCCACGTAGAGGTCACGGCCGTTGACTTTCAGGCTGCAGGTGTCAGCGACACTGGTGCGGGTCGACGCCCGTGTGCTGCCACCGCTCATGCTCGGCAGAGGCTCGCAGCAGCCCAGGACGTGGTGGCGGACGATCCGGCGGAAGGTGTGGCGGAACTCCCGTATGCGGTAGGCGTAGATGAAGGGGTTGATCACCGAGTTGGCGTGGGAGAGGAGGATGGCGATGTACATGACAAGGTCGGGGGCGTGCGCGCACTGCGGGCAGAACAGCGTGAAGCAGTTGATGATGTGCAGCGGGAGCCAACATACGGCAAACAGACCCACGATGATGGCCAAAGACTTGGCCGCCTGGACCTCCCTCTGCAGCGTGGAGCGAGACCTGTGCTCGCACGAAACCGCCTTCTGCTCGATGCACTTGAGCTGGCGCCGGGCCGCCATGAAGATGCACAAGTAAATGCCCAGCATGAGGAGCAGGGGCACCAGCACACAGGCAAAGAAGTTGAAGTAGACCATGTAGTCCATCACCACCACCTCCTCAAACAGGCAGTGCATCATGCCTTCCGAGCAGCTGGAGTTGGCGGCCATCTCGGAGTTCACTTTGTGCCAACCCAGCATTGGCGTGAGGCCAATGACCACCGAGAGGACCCAGCACACGGCGATGATGCCTTTGGCGCGCTGCCCCGTCACCAGGCTGTTGTACCTGCAGACAGAGGAGAGGAGATGGCAGCAATCAGCAAGGCTACAGAGGACCGATTGGGCTGCTACTGTAGATTCTACAAGGGGCTCTGTCCTAGAAAACAACTAGTCTGAGATAGGGATGTGCCACATTGTGGCACAACAACACAGCATTGCAAAAACAAACATTGTCAAACCACAATATCATCAATATCACAATATGATTCATTCTTACGATATGGATGAATTATCACAATATATATAATATTGTTTATTGTGATAATTCTTCCATATCTTAAGAGTTAGTAATATCACATTATTAATGATATTGTGGAATTAAAATCTCTTTTTTATATATATTTCATATGCATTTTAGTACATGTAACATTTGCATAACTGTGCGTATAAACTGTTCTTTATTTCAACTGAACACATCTATTTAGATATATGACAACATAATGGGTTAACATTTCTTGATATTAGAAATAAATACTGATACTTAAACATTGTAGTACATTTTAATTTTTTTCAATATATTTTTCATATGGTTATCTCGCCATTTCTCATCAGAATATTGAGATACGCCATATCGCCCCAATTTTGACATGCAATTGCTGAGCCCACAGCATCACACAGTAGTGAAGGTGATGCTAGAGGCTGTTGATTAGCCTCTCTGATTCTGTTGTCCAGTCTTACACAGATGTTGCTGGCGGCATGACGTTACGGGGTTGGAACTAGTCCAGTCCGATGTCCAATGGAACATCTTGCTAGTGCATTTTTCTGCTGTGGTGCTTTTCTGGGAACCTGGAGTCACTCTGAGGACATTGAGCAAACAAGACTGAATATTCTAGTCTCCCGCCACTTCTTTTAATCATCAGGATGAAGTCAATGATGATTTTCTCATGCAAGAACACAAGAACTGGATTGGTGTAAAAAGCCAACCAACATGGCTGACACAAGGGGGGCAGCCGTGGACTACTGGTTAGGACTTCAAACTTGAAACCGAAGGGTTGCCAGTTCGATCCCCGACCAGTATACGAAAAATGTGGGTGGGGGAAGTGGTTGAGCACTGCTCTCCCATGCCCACATCCATGGCTGTGTGTGCTTCACCTCACTGTGTGCTCACTGTGTGCTCTATGTGTTCACTAATTCACGGATGGGATAAATGAAGAGACCAAATTCCTTGTATACGCAAGTCTACTTGGCCTACAAACCTGATTTACATTTACATTTACAAGCTATTCGGGACATATCCTAGCCTATAGGGTCCATAGTACACTGGTGACGGAACCTACACTTTCACTTTCAAAGACAGCACACAGACAGAATTAATGGGCAGCTTTCAAATTTGCAAAATATTGCATAGGAGAGTAAAAATGTGCTCCTTAAATCTGCAAGGAGCAGGTCTCATCGGTATAATAAAAGTACGGAATGCTGTCTGAAATGTCAGTGCTGGAGCGAGAGCGGCTATTTTCAGCCAGCCTTCTGCTCTGCTCTCGGTGTGGGAGTCCAGCTGAGGCCGGTGGCCTGCTGCAGTCACATTCTCAGGATGTTAAAGTTCAGAAAGAAACACTGAGAAAACAACGGCAGGCCACAGGGACACACTCGGTCACGCTGATGGGAGACACAGACTCTCTCTCTCTCTCTCTCTCTCTCTCTCTGTAGATAGCCTGGCTTAAAGCCAGACTCACGATTGGAATACTTTTCTAACACTAGCATGGTGACGGGTGTAGGCTATGCGTTACTTCCTACTTCGCCTAAACTTTACAAACTGCTGAATTTATGGTGTACCAGACTTGTATCTCCCTGAAAGGAGATCTAGATGAGCGTGGCCAGGTTAATCTGTAGTCCTGATGGGAAGATGCTAAGAGATGCTATCTGTAGAAGTGTAACGGTGGTAGCATAGTGGGGGAGCACCTATGTTCCCAGGACCCTATGTTCCCAGGGTCCATGATCCCGTTAGATTTTCTGCTAACACACAGTGACTGAATCTCAATAACTTTGTGAGGGCTTACGGTGGTCCTATAATGAAATTGTGAAGTAGACTGGGTAAACCCAGCCTGATCTGCCGCCGGCGATTTTATTTTTCAATCTTAAAAGGTTGAGCTTGGTCTGGTGATAGCGAGACTAAGTGTGAAGTGCATGAGGGCTCACTCGTACACCTTTCTGTGCCCTTTCCATAAGTCGCCATTTATGCCTGGCAGCTATAGCTGTTGCTAAGCAATTGAGCTTGTTAGGTGATAAGGGTAACAATGTTAATAAGAGGAACGGGACAGCACCTGTGATCTATCATTAAACTGGCAACACCAAAAATGTGTTGACAATGTTTACTGATGTTTTTCGAGCTTCCCGCCTTCCTCTGGATAACCATAACCCTGTACTTCACATCACAATGCTATTTTTTTTGTGTGATTAATACAACATAAAAATAAAGAAAAGGAAAAAAAAATACATAAAATAACCAAAAGGGCAGATCAGACAATAGGTAGCAAAAAAGTTAACAAGTAAATCATATTTATAAAGCAATCGTTTCAATCGCACGTTTTCAATCGAGTGTTTTTAATAGATATCGGTAACAAGGCTATGAATTATTGTTCATTCTTTTGAGTAAAGTCAGTACAGATGCCAAATTACAGAAAGGACACAGAAAGGGTGTGAACGAGCCCTCGTGTAGCCTACTTTACAATTTCACAGTGGGACAGCCCTAAAGCCCTCACAAAGTTAGCGGGAACACGCATCAAAATCTGTGAGTGTGTGAAGGATAAATCGAGATTCACCGACTCTGTCTGTAGAAGCACGATGAGAAGATGTTAAGAGAGATGCTAACTGTAGAGGCCATCTGGGATGGTCATTGACGGGCATGTCCAGCATGGGACTCTGCACCGTGGGAATCACCACAGACATGGAGACTGGACGTCCCCATAGGACTCAAGGACCCTTATGTCCACCCAGAAATAGTAGCACGGCATTAATGCTCCAATCACTGAGCTGTGCCTCTTCAATAAGCACAAAACAAAGGTCTCGTGTAGACTAGAAAATCTGGGAACAGACTCACGCACAGACCTGTTTCGTCATGCCACGAAACCATAAATAACACTTCACTCAACTAATGATAGTTAGTACTTTACTGCATGTCAACCCGCTAGACCCTAAGAAACCCTCTTGGCTTTTGAAGCGCTAATGGTGACAGGAGTTGACCTCACCCCCTTAACCATCAACATGTTCTACAGGGCACACTGGGTTTGCTCACTCACTTGCTCTGGTGCCACCTAGGGCCTGTGTGACATGGCACAGAAAGAGACCTCAGGCTCACATATCTGTGATCTGTCACTTGTGCAGGGCTTCAGGCATGCGTGCAACTACACACGTGTGTTTGCGTTTGTGGCTGTGTATGTGTGTGTGACTGCATATCTGAGTGTACACTGTGTGTGTGTGTGTGTATCTATTCTCTGATTATGTCTGTGGCTGTGTGTTCTGTACCTGTGTGTGTGCATGTATGTGGGGCTGTGTTCTGTCCCTATGTGTGCCTGTGTGTGTTTGTGTTCTGTTAGTTCTGTACCTGTGTGTGTGTGATTGGGGCTCTGTGTTCTATACCTATGTGTGCCTGTGCTGTGTGTGCCTCTGTGTGTGTGTGTGTGTGTGTGTGTGTGTTCTGCCCCTATGTGTGCCTCTGTGTGTGTGTGTGTGTGTGTTCTGCCCCTATGTGTGCCTCTGTGTGTGTGTGTGTGTGTGTGTGTCTCGCCTGAGTGGGATCTTGATGGCGATGTAGCGGTCGATAGCGATGGCCAGGAGGCTGAAGATGGAGCTCTGTGTGAGCACGAGCACGAAGCACACGATGAACAGGCAGGCGTAGAAGTTGGAACAGAAGCCCGTGCTGATGGCGATGGAGAAGGGGATGGCCAGGACGCCCACCGCTATGTCCGCCACCGCCAGCGACACCACGAAGAAGTTGGTGATGCTCTGCAGGTTGCTGTTGAGCGCCACGGCCCAGCAGACCAGCAGGTTGCCCAGCACAGAGAACAGGGCGATCAGGAGCTCCAGCAGGATGTAGAGCACAGAGGAGGCATCAATCGGCATGGTGAGGGTCACACGGCAACCATCACCCCAGCAACCCAACACCAGAGGCCTGCCCAGCCAAGCATCAACCTCAGCCAGGCGTTTAGCCCCCAGGCAGCCCTAACAGGAGGATGAGCTGTGACCAGACTCTGAGCCACCTCACGCTACACGGGCTGGTTAGAATCCAGACAAACAGTTGCTCAAAAGTCTCCCATTCCTAATCCACATTTACTTCCTGAAGAGAACATTGATGTATTCCTATTGGTGCTGATGGAGTCATCTCCACCCACACTGAAGAGAACGCGCGTTCATACTCAACACTGATGGGGTCTCCAACCTCCGCGGACTCACTCCACTCCACTCCAGCGGTCTCAGATCACATGACACTCAGCGGCAGGCAGGAGGTCTATGAGTGGACAGAGCAATCACACAAAGAATAAAGAAACAAAAAACATTGTCAACATACAGTCAATTTCTTTTTTTAATGATGTTGCATGATGTTTATTGACCAATGATGACTGTACTTATCAACCTTCTATAGGGCTGAGAGACCTCAAGGTTACTTTGTTTCAACAAACAGTTCTATAAGGCCACAGGTGAACCCTTGGCCATTAATTACTTTGGGTTAATGTGTAAGTGAATCTAAATTATGCCAGCCAAAAGGTAAACATATCAGAGAACTATCCAATCAATTAGAGGAAGAGCAACTGCGTTATATACACAGAGGCCCATGTATTAATGTATAATCAAATAATGAGTTCACATGGTGCACCACCGGAGAATGTTATGTTTCCCCATATCAGGCTGAACAGATCTCTTCCTCATCCTCAGCTTTCCTTGGTCTCACACATAACAAAGTTCCACTGAGTCTGCTACAGTGAGGCACACAGAGTCTTATCGGAGATAAAGCCTCTGGCATAGTAACTGGATTATAAATCATAACTAGCGTAACTCGGTGCTCTTCCTGTCGTGGGGCCACATGAAGCATGTGCAACAGGTTGATCTGCATTTGCATGCCTGTGACAGATGATGCTCCCTCCCTCCCCTCTCACACACTTATGGACAGAGGAGCGGGTTGTTGGCCCTGCATGTTCCCACGCAGTCAACCACACTCCCCCGAGGACAGCAGACTTTGACAATCCAACAGCTAAATTTAATCTGTATTAAATAAACCCACCTCATGGAAGGCTCATTTACACCACACCCTGATCAACTTTAAGTTGTAACCCCAACTTAAAAATTTCTGTCCATAGGCTATAGTGAGAACATGACACACACACACACACACACACACACACACACACACAAGCTTCTGGACAACACTGACCACATTGGTCACTAGTTGTTTCCTGTTAACTGTAGGCAAAAACACCTGCATTTAGGAACTAGGCAATAGCACTGAATGACAATACTTCCATAGGATACTATTCCTTAATCATCTGATATAGCCTACTGTAGGCCTACCAGGTTATACCAGGAAATAGGTATGTAGTGAATCTGACTAGGTTTTACAGATTTTCTTAACGGCTAAATTAAAAATATGAGCTGATGCAACTACACCATATGATTTCAAAATGTAGGACTGCATAATATTCAATTCTGGATAGGTCTATGGGCCACTAAAAAAACAATAAAACCTGCAGGTCACATATATCTAGTCTAAAGAAGTCATGGCTGCTTGCAAAAAGTTATGGTAACTATTGTTAAAATAATAATAATAATAATAATAATAAAAAAGCTAATGTAGGCCTAAACATATTAAAGAATGCATCTCACCTCGAAATGAAGAACGGAAATACGCTTTTTAAAGTATTGAAAACAGCCGCAATGCTGGAAATTCCCCTTCAACTGGTTTGGTTAAATGTGATACAGCCAAACTGTCGTTTATTCATACACATGAACGCGACTCAAACTATCCGAAAAGCGACGGTAAAGTCACTAGATACCGACCATTTGGTGGATGCTGACGATCGGTGTGCGCTCTGCTTCTTTGGCCAGTCGTGAAGGACCACTTTGGCACAGTCAACCACCGCGCGCACAAGCAAACCACGGATACGCTCGTTTCCTCTTTACACGGGCGGGGACTGCGCTGTGAGGCAAGATCTGTCATGAGCTAGAGTCAGAATGCACAGTTGCACGAGTGCATCATTACTGACTTCGAATTATTTTTCTTTTAGATTATCATCTGCTCTATAGAAAACGGCATGGCTCAGCGGTTTAAGCGAAACCGGCTATCTGCAGTGGAAAATCAGGCTCTTGGCGCTGTGTCAAATGTATCGGTAACACATATCTTGGGATTGAACATTGAAACTCCTTTAAGACACAACACACAACATTGGCTTCTGCTTTCCTTAGACACAAACCAGATACAAACTTCAGCTTTGTTGGTGCAGTTTTTTAATATTGCTAACCAATATAAATATAGACATAATACACTCCATCAATAAACTGTCAGGGGTGGCTCCAAGTGACCTTGATAGTCAACAATACTTTTGCCCTCTTGATCAGCAAGGGACATTTGATCTATTCTTCAAAATAGATTTAATTATAAAAACAAACAAACACATCATATGTAAAAGAGGAGTCTGTTCTTTCTCCTGAAGCAGAAGGCCATGAGGATGAAGGCTTAAAGGAAAGCATCAATTATTTCTGTGTGGCTGGAAGCCCAATGGCCATGCATCCAAGCGATGAGAGTGAAAGCATTGTGTCCACAACTCAGGTCAAAGTCTGGTCACTGTCAAAGTAATCAAACATTAAGGAAAAGGGGTCTTAGTTGATGTTGTCTAACATATTTACGAGAGAGCAACTACAGTACCTCTGGGTGGCCTGAAAGAGAATGGCATCTGTGTGTCTTGAGCATACATGGTAACATTTGTTTATGAGCTGCAGTACACACATTCAGAAGCACATTCACCATGCACGAGTCCAGCAACAGTTGATAACAGCCAAAGCTCCATAACTCCATTCATAAGATATGAGGTTGAAGGATACATACTTCCTTCATGCTTACCAAACAATAGGTCAGGGGTCTCCAACAGGTAGCTCCCCACCTGTTTTTAAGTAGCTCTCCAAAAAGTTTGAGGAAGATGTTCATAAATCTGATAACCCTTGGGAAACATTAAAAATTCCTTAAAATTCCTATGAAATCAAATTCACAGTATACAAAGAGAGAAGGTAAATGAGTTGAAAGGAACCTTTAAAAAGCATATAAATCTTATTCAGCGGTTTTGGGTGGAGATCAGCTATGTGAATACATAGCATGCTACTATAACAAAGACCCTCGGCCATGTCCATTTCCTCAAAGTAGCTCTCAGAGGAAAAAAAGCTCTCGGCCATGTCCATTTTGTCAAAGTAGCTCTCGGAGGAAAAAAAGCTCTCGGCCATGTCCATTTTGTCAAAGTAGCTCTCGGAGGAAAAAAAGCTCTCGGCCATGTCCATTTTGTCAAAGTAGCTCTCAGAGGAAAAAAGGTTGGCGACCCCCTGCAATAGATCTTGTACGAATTTGGTGCATAATTGCTCGATTGTTTTTGCATTTATTTTTGGCAGGCTGTCTTTGCCATCAGGTAAAGTTAAATGAGACAACAAAATCTGCATTCTGTTAAATGTTTGACAGACTGTGACACTGTTCACCTCACATCCGACTACTCAGCCTCACTATGCAGTTTAAGAGTATGTGAAATGTAAGGTAATGTTAAGTATAAGTGACTTCCATTACCATTAAGGATAGTAACCTTAGCCTGGTAAAATGCAACGCAAGCAGGAAGATTTTGTATTTCAGCAATGGTCATGTAATGAGGATGAAGTACGTAAAGTGTGAGTATTAACTTGAGTAACTGGCATAGCTCTTCCTTTCACAGCATGTAAATAACGATGATGGCACCTTCACTGAGCAGAATGAATTATCAACTTGGCATGTGTTGACACATAGCATTTAAGAAGTGACAACTCCAGCCAGCCACAGGACAGCTGTATGTCATTCAGAACACAACTGGCTTCCACACTGCACACTTCCAGAACAACGGCAGCTTTGTTTGGGTGCCGGAGAGAATCGGAGCTGAGACAGAGACTACCTCATTTAGACAAATGCCCAACCTAGCTTCAGGTCTAGATAACGAGCTATTCTTTAGTCTACGGGGCATGCTCAGATGATCAGGGGCAGCTAGAAGCCAGTGATGGTCTTTAACATACACGCATACACCTCCATGGCGTCTGAAGGAAACTTATATTTAATGAAAGAGTGTGACTGTGGTCATAAAACATTGTTGGGCACCATGCTCAAACACACATGAATACACAGAGAAGGTCATGAGGTCACAAGGTCAAGGTCACAAGAATGTCTCAGGGGTGAAGCATTAAGGCACAAGTACACAAGAGCAAAAATGCAAATAGCATGTCTCTCACTGATTTAAACTGTCCACACACGGACAACCTGGCAAGTTGGCCTAGCCAACATGGCCCCACAGGAATATTCTCATGAAATTCACACAAAGAAATGAGGAAATGAAACCTGACTTTTATCTCAGCTAACTAAAAAGGCCTGCTTTTTAGTGACCAGTCATGGAAAAGGAGTGTCCTATACAAAAACATGAAGGAATTATTCCTGAAACCTTAATCAAGATGCGAGTCAAGAGGTTCAGAAAGCAAAGGTGAAATAACACATGGTGGAATGCCTTTCAGAGAGAAGAGGTGTGCAGGCAGAAGTGTACATGATTGTTTTACAATTGTTTTACACTGACTCTTAGGATGATTAGGGTACTGCACAAGCTGTAGAGTTAGCTATACTGGGTGCCTGGTTAAAAAAGTTAGCTATACTGGGTGCCTGGCTAATAGTTAGCTATACTTGGTGCCTGGCTAAAAGGATGCTTAGAGTGCGGCATGCGTAACAGTGTTAAATACAGTTCATAAAAAAAGTTTATGGACCTGACATTTCTGAAAAACTCCATAAATATGACCTAATGTATTCAGGTCTTCATTTAAATCATCCAAATTACTGGAAGAAGCCAAAATGAATTTGTATTCACAAAAATGTGTTATTTTTGACATAGCTGAGGCTAGCTGGAATACTTGTGTGCAGAGGAAAATGCCAAAATTCCTCCTAGTCCTAACTGGTGTGACATTGATCAACAAATTGTGCGATTGTTCAAGTTGTTTACACACTCTTTCCCACCAAGGGCATTTACTGTTGACTTATTGGTTACTTTTTGGTCAACATTTTTTGTGAATAATTATTCTACTGCTAACAAAACTATTCTAATGTAATGTACAATGTACAAAATTTACGTCAAATTTATGCAGATTTCCAGGAATCCCAAAGATAAAACTTTCTTGCATCACTGTATGCTGGGCGATTGGCCTTATGCCTCATTCCATTTGTCTGCAGAGTTGTTCAGTCGGTCAGAGTTGTTTCCCGAGTTATTAAACGAAAGTTGAAAATTGAACATCCCCTGAAGTTGCATCCCGACTCGCTGGCTCTTTCGAGCCCAGAGTACCAAAATTTGAAATTCCAAAATGGCTGCGCCCATTAATGAGAACGTAGATATGCACTGTTTATTAGCAGTTCTGTCTTTGTCTCATTTAATCAGTCATAGAAACAATAGTGTCCAATCTCTATCTGTTGCTATGATGTTCGTTTGTGTAAATGTGTGCTATATCTGGTAACAACTGCTAACACCAGACCATTGCTAAACGATAGCATTTTATTCTCACGACTTTGTTGACATCTGGAACGCAACCAGCCTCGGTTTTTACACGGATGTGACATTCCGAATCACTACTCGTGTTACGAGACAACTGGAATGCGGCATTAGAGTGCTTAGGATGTTGTGTAAGTTACGCTGGGTGAATGTCCCTCCTTCATGCATAACAGGCTCATAGTCTGTGATGGATCTACTGAATGGACAGATACTCAATTTACCTTAACACTACGAGAATGAGTATCAGAGTGTGATCTGAGGCACCTTTAACCTGTTGAGGAGTACGGTCACAAATATGTGATTAGAATGTTCGCGAACCGAGAGTTCCGCATTCTGATGCGACAATTACCCAGAGATTTCCCCCATAAACTGTATAAAGAACACTGAAACTGTAGATCTTTGCGTAGAATTCTAGAAGGAACCAGGAAAATAATTCACTCCTCAACAGGTTTAAAATGAGCACATCAGTGTTACCCAAGGCACCTTAAATATGCACTTCACTATTTCATTCATTAGTGTTACTGTTCATTGAAGGTGTGCATGATAGGCACTGGAATGTAGTCAAAGGCTTAACAGGCTAAAGTCAGTCTCTCTCCTTCAAAATAAGCCAGCTCCAGTTTGTGCTCAAAATACAAACGAGTACAAATCCACTAAATGATGCTCCTGTGCACAGGAAGCCTTTTAGAGTTCCATATAGTGCAGTGCTGTGTCCTGATGAAAGCAGAGCTTTGTATTGTGCTGCATATGCAGACTGAGCTGTACGCAGGTGTTCTTCACGCTCCTGTGACGGCCACAGGTGAACGCGAGATCCCCTTCAGATGGGCCCGGTGTTCTATTCCACGTCGGCCAACTTCCCTCCGCAGTCGCGGCAGAGCTGACTGCCGCATCCACCATGGAGCTTAGAGCTTAGCTTAGGGTTAAAGTCATACTGGCAACTTCACAGTAACGTCTCACAAGTCCCAGGCCTTCCACATTGAAGGACCTGATCTGCAGCTGAATGGGTTTGAGTTAGGGCTTCCATGCAGCGGAATGGGTTAAGGTGAGGGCCCCCCTGGTCACGGCATCAATGCAACCTGCCTTGTGTTCAACAGCGCGGCTCAGCCCTGCACTCGAGCCAGCTGGTACGTAGCTGTGCAGTATGTACGCTGTGTAAACCTCCATCCCAACGCCTTAAGAGACGCGCTAGTAAGAGAGCTAGCAGCCTGGGCTTTTAGCTCGATTGCAAGCACACTCGACTCCCGATCCGAGGTGCTGCTGTTTGCGGGTTCGAGTGCAGGGCTGAACTGCGCGGTTCAACACAACTCAGGTTACATGGCTGAATGGGTTTGGGTTAAGGCCCCCATGTAGCTGAATGGGTTAGGGCCCCTATGTAGCTGAATGGGTTTGGGTTAAGGCCCCTATGTAGCTGAATGGGTTAGGGCCCCTATGTAGCTGAATGGGTTAGGGCCCCTGTGTAGCTGAATGGGTTTGGGTTAAGGCTCCTACGTAGCTGAATGGGTTAGGGCCCCTATGTAGCTGAATGGGTTAGGGCCCCTGTGTAGCTGAATGGGTTTGGGTTAAGGCTCCTATGTAGCTGAATGGGTTAGGGCCCCTGTGTAGCTGAATGGGTCGGGTTTAGGGCCCCTGTGTAGCTGAATGGGTTAGGGCCCCTGTGTAGCTGAATGGGTCGGGTTTAGGGCCCCTATGTAGCTGAATGGGTTAGGGCCCCTGTGTAGCTGAATGGGTCGGGTTTAGGGCCCCTATGTAGCTGAATGGGTTAGCTCAGGAGTTCAAGAGATGCAGGGAGTTGAAGCTGGAGTTGCTATTTTGGGGTAATGAGGTGTTGAGGTTCTGGATAGTTGATCTGTTGATGTGATAAGGTGGTGAGGTTCAAGAGAGATGGTCTGTTGGGGTTCTAGAGAGATGGTCTGTTGGGGTTCTAGAGAGATGGGTCTGTTGGGGTTCTTCGGAGATGGTCTGTTGGGGTTCTTCGGAGATGGTCTGTTGGGGTTCTAGAGAGATGGGTCTCTTGGGGTTCTTAGAAGATGGTCTGTTGGGGTTCTTAGAAGATGGTCTGTTGGGGTTCTTAGAAGATGGTCTGTTGGGGTTCTTAGAAGATGGTCTGTTGGGGTTCTTCAGATCTGATGTGTAGGGGTAACACTGTGTTGGTGCTGTGCAGGGGACTGCAGAGGTAAACCTGGGAACTGGTACATGTTGTGTCTATTTGGTTCAGCGAGGTCAGCGGACATGGACAGACAGCGGACTGTAGTTTCTATGGAGACGTGAAGGAGGAAGGTAAGCTTATGTCTCAAAGTATTTGTAGATGGCTGTGACGTAGGTCATAACACTCTGCCAGTCCGGTCGCTCCGTGTGAACCATCTCATTAATATCCTACATGAGAGAGAGAGAGAGAGAGAGAGTAAATGAGTTATTCAGATACAGACAAAGAAAGGGAGACAAACATCTCAGACAGAAAGAGAGAGAAAGAAAAAAGAGAGAGAGAGAGAGAGAGAGAGAGAGAGAGAGAGAGAGAGAGAGAGAGAGAGAGAGAGAGAGAGAGAGAGATAGATAGATAGATACTTGAGTAATTTACCAGAGTGGACTTGATGCCCACACTCTCTGCTGCCTGGAAGGCTAAGGTGAGGTTCCGTCTCTAAACAAGACACACAAACACAGAGTCAGTTACACCATTATGATGACAACAGCACAAAGTAACAAAACTTGAAATTAATTCTAATTATGTTATGCACTAACAACGAAAACAGTAGGATTCTACAATGAAAAACACACAAACATACACAGACACGACAAAAAACGTGTGTAATGCAAACACAAGTTTATCAGGTTAATGACATTTTAATTTAAATAGTCTTATCAAATGACTAAGTGAATTTCCATATTCTTTTGCACTTTATTTTCACAGACAAATTCAACCTGGCAACATTGTGATTCTGTATGTGCAGCAGGGATGTGTTGGTCTTCAGTCTGTATGATATAAGCACTGGAGCACTATACTTCTCACAGGAAGACTGATTATCTTCACAGGGAGACTGATTAGCTTCTCTTAACACTTATCATTCTCTTCAATCAGCAGCTTCAATGTGCCCTGCACCAGTGGTTCTTAACTGGTCTGGCTTTGAGACCCACAATTTCCCATGTTCATTTAGTCGCGACCCATATATTTTTTTTCCGCTGTCAGGCCAACGAATACGCTGAGCTACATGGTAGGACACTCAAAGTGCCTGTAGGCCTACTTGTTTGGAAAATGCTGATTTGCAGGTTTGTCTTTGACAGGGGTACTTAGTTTCCATGTAGCATTTTTGTTTTGAGGATTTCATGCTCTCATGTGCCAGCAATTCACTACACACCACACACTGGGGTTTCAGTCTCATTTTATCCTCAATTTAAGTGAATCCATGTCCTACTTCAAATATTCAGGGTTGTAGCCTACTTCCGTATACCACTAAACTGATGTCTAATATAACCTGCCACATTAACATTGTCTATGTCCATGGCAATGACTGATATATGAATAAAGTCTTATAAAAATAAAGGTCCGATATTAGATCTGATAAAGTAGCATTTAAAATGGCTTTTTTTTTTTTCACAAGCTCCGCGACCCACCCAGAACGGTTCCACAAACCACTTTTGGGTCCCGACCCACCAGTTAAGAACCACTGCCCTACACCACGAGCCACCTCTGGATGCACGTGAACTCACACAGACACACACACACACACACACACACACACACACACACACACACAGAACGTGAGTAGTGAGTAGCAGCCTGGTGGGCCTTGCCTTGTCCTGGCTGTTGAGCTCATGGTAGGGGATGTGTGCAGGCAGGTAGGTGTGGAGGACAGCGCAGAAAGCCAAGCCATCGTTCCAGCTGCTGCTGAAGTTAGTGATGTCAATGTTCTACACGCCAGGGGACCACCAGGGAGAGATGCAGGGGCAGCGATGCAAAGATGGACAGGCAAGAGACAGGCAAATAAAACAGTTACAATAGTATCACAGGCAAACCAGTTTAAATAACATTACAGATAAATCAGTTTAAAGGCGCTCTGAGCGATGCTGGGTAACGTCACTTCTGTTGACGTTCAAACAAAACAGAAAGCTAGCTCGCTACTTCCTCACCCTCCCTCCCGTGCAATTGAAACTCTCCTAAACACGCATCTTGTCGGTGATTTGCAGTTTGTTATGTTTTTATGGGCAAGGTTTGCCCAAGTTGTTTTGTGGCTGATTGGAGCCTGGGTTGTCCACAGAGATCGCATTTTTTTTACAGTGTATTCAGGACATACAGTAGGCAGCTAGCGGATGGTGAGGTGATGTTTGCTGTAAGTGAGAAAAAATTTTTTTGCCTAAAAAACGTATGACATCGCTTAGAGCACCTTTAAATAACATAACAGAAAAAAAAACTGTTTAAAATGGCACCACAGATAAACCAGGTTAAATAACATCACAGATAAACCACCCTACTCCTGTTTGGCACCATGTACCTGAGCTGCCAATGCAGAGACTCACACTCAGGGGCGGACTGGGAACAAAAATTGGCCCTGGCATATTTGGCCCAAGCGGCCCTCAAAACGGTCACACCTAATTATATACAAAATCTTTGCATTACCCTTAAATATATGCATATATTTTCAACTGTCATGGAGCACTGAAAGTGATGTAGGCCTCATTGGTTATCTCTCTGACTGATCAGAGGTAGGCATGGAGCATACAGTATGATCTCCATATTCAAGTAGGCTAACAAGCAATTATTAAAGAAGAGTTTCTGCTTGAATTCAAAGTATCATAGGCTATCATAGGCTACAATTGAATTCAAAATTCAATAGGCTACAATTAACAGCAGCACCAAAAATTACTGAAGCCTATGTGTAAAGAGTTAAATTACCCAGATTGTCTTAAGACATTAATGTAATTTATACCAGTTGTCACTGTAGGACAACTGAAACAACACAAACAGGGCTGTTGCTGGAAATATTTTATTCCTGTAGGCTATACTACCTACCTACATTGCTGGTACATTTTGGAACAGTACAGCTACATGAACTAATTATCTTTAGTGTCTTCAGTAGCCTATCGTATAGGTTATATATACAGCTTAGTTGGCTTGTGCATGACGTGACGTTTAACCTACATTTCCGTCAGTCTACAGTCTTTTAGCCCTTCTTTACCATGATAACCCTTCCAAGATAGAACCCTTCTCTACTTTGAGAGACCAACCACCACTCATGCCATCGATGTTGAATGTTGGGCGTCTGACGTAAACTGATCAATCTGACCAACAATTAACGTAGATTTGAAACTATTTTGCTGTCCGGGTTTGCAAATCATTCATTTAGAAAATTTAGCTATTTGTTATTATAATCACAGCACGGCATTACTATGTTATAGGCTACCATATCATTATATTATCGCAATTAACAAGTCATCATAATTATCATAGTCAGTATGGCATGCATGTCACAGCCTACCTGTTCCATCACTGAGTTCTTATCATGTAGCCTCAACTAGGCTCGCACTCTCCACCTGCTCACTGTCCCTTGCTTGCTTACATCGTTCAAACTCAACGAACTTCAACATGTTGCTGACATATGCTAGCCTACTTGCAATATTGTAATTTTGAAGCTTTTACATTGGGTTAATTTTGCACAATTGTCACTACCGGCACCCGCCGAAATTCTGTGTAGGCAACTTCGATTAACTTTTGATGCGCTCACAGAATCCTGGCTCTGAGCCAAAATGGGAGGGGTGGGGCCTGACGTGAGCTTTTATTGGACCAGTCCTGTGTAGGGGTGGGCGATATGGACAAAACATAATATCTCGATATTTTTTGTGATTTTGACGATAACGATAATTAGTTGATATCCTTTAAAAAATGTTTTTGTTAAAGTCTGAGTTGCTTTACAGCTCATTATTTATGAATAGCATCATTACAATAATAACCAATAACCTAACCTGTAACTTTTTAACCAAATCAACCAATGCATTGTCACTCTGACACATTTCCAATTCTGCCCCCACTTGTGTGTGTGGCAATGACATGGTCTAGCCAGCTACATTAGAGAAGATGAATAGGCCTAACAGTTTACCAAGAGAAAGTCTGAAGCTGAAGTTCCTTTCAAACCTTTACATAGGATTCAATGTAAAACTAAGAGCAGACCAACAGAGTAGCCTACATCTCAATTATTTCCTTCTATGTTTTGTTTTAGAGCAATCACGTAGGCTAGCATTCCAAGTTACAGAATAGAAACTAATGCGTTAGCTTATGGCTAATGTAAATGAGAAATCCCATAGAGATGCTAACGGTTAGCATAATCGGTAAAGTAGATATTTAGAGCGAACTTCAGTCCATTTACAAAAGAGTTACGTGAGAATAGTTATTTGTTTACAACTGACTATTAAAATACTCAAAGGCTAATGTTTTCTCTACATATAATACCGTGTAGGAAAAAACGTGACTGTCTCATCAATGCTACTTGAACAGAAGTCGCCGCATAAAATCCCAAGTAGGCTACTCTTGCTGCACAAAATAAATATTAGGCCAAAGATTGTTAAGGCGGAGCAAGATGTTTCATCAGGAGCCACTTCCGGGAACCCGGATCGCACGAGGGGGGGGGGGGGGTCAAAATCCCCCTTTATGCAGAGCAGAGGCAGCGACTGCTCCATTGAAGTCTATGGGCATAGCTCAGAATTTCACCACATATGCTAAGGTCTTGGTTCTATAGAGTTAGGAATGTGAATTTCGGGCACGTTTTCATGATCCTCAAACCCTTCTGAACATTTCAGGTACATTTTTAGCATTTTTGAGCATTCCAGTCTGGAGAAAATCAACCTTATATCAGGTGTGCGCCAGTTATTTATGCAGCTGCTGTTGGCCGGTTGCAACGTACGCTCGTCAATACGTCATCGACACGCCTCTTTATGCAGACAGGATTCGATCCCCATTTCGCGCCCATAGACATGAACTACGACGAAGTATCTTGCTCCGCCTTAACGATCTTTGATTAGGCTGCGTGGGACAACGTTGTGACCCACTAGTGATCACGTGACATTTGCTCTGCTGCACTTCTCCCGCATAGCCTACCTCCTGGGAATGTATGAGTCTTCAGTGCTTGATTTCGAGTGTTTTTTCCCCATAAGTAATTTAAAAAAGGTGCGTCGGCCCACCGGGAAAATGCCCGGTATGGCAGATGCCCAGTCCGCCAATGCTCACACTCTACTCCTGTTTGGCACCATGTACCTGAGCTGCCAGTGCGTGCGAAGCACCTGGCTGCCCTCTATGAGCAAACAGTAGTGTTTACACTTTATGGTTTACCCGCCGACCTGGATCCTGCCCTGGACACACGGGATGGTTTGGTAATGTGTTTACTCGACACACCAGCCTGCGCTTCGGCAAATACACTCCCACAGGGGCCTTCGTTTTGGAGACACACCTTAAGATCACACATGCCGTCACTGCCTCCTACATTTACATGTATTCATTTAGCAGACGCTTTTATCCAAAGAGACATGTGTTAATCATATAACAAGGAACGTCCTCGGTAACCTCACTTCGCCAGATGGATTGCTTAGCATTTGCTTGGCATATCCATCTGGGACCTTTCCGTTGGAGAACTTTTGGGAAGGGGCGAAAATACTGGTTAGCTGATTGGATAAACCATCTGTCTATGACGGGCCAAATCAACCAATCAGATCAACGAAGCGTCTGACGTACTAACAGAGCGACGATGATAATACAACCACAAGCTAGGGTACCCTTAACCTAAACCCGCCTCAAAACCAACGCTGATTGGCCATTCGTTTGGCGAACGGCTCCAAACAAGAAGCCAGGCTGATCTGCGAGTGGAAAAATGGAGCTCGCGAGATCAGGCTGGTCTCACGAGGCTACGTCCTTGTTCAGTGCCTTGCTCAAGGGCACAAAGGTTGGAAGCTGGGAATTGAACCCACGACTTACAGGCCACTGCATTCCAGACCAGCTCCCTAGCCACTACACTACCACTGCCTCGGTCTCCTTTCACTGTAGCTCATGCCAAGGCCCTGGGCTGACCTGGAGGGGCCCAGACTGTACAAGAGGCCCATAGACTGTATAAAAGGCCCATAGCCTGTATAAAGAGCCCATAGCCTGTGTAAAGGGGCCCAAAGCCTGTGTAAAGGGCCCAGAAACTGTGTAAGGGGCCCATAGCCTGTGTAAAGGGTCCTGGGCTGATGGAGTTTTAAGCCTGGTTGGATAAGTGATTAATCTTGTTAAAAGAAAATATTTCCTGGCAACCGTCCCCCAGTGCTAAGTTGGGTTCAGGCCTTAGGCTACAGAAATCGTTCTATCTGGAACTGAACTGGGTCCGTTGTAGTCATCTGGCACATCGGTTCAGGTCTGACCATGATATTTGCGGTCAAGTCAAACACACACACACACACACACACACAAAAAACACACACACCTGGTATCCCTCTGTCTTCTTCTGACACCACCGCAACAGAGCATTTCTCTTGGAACCCCCGTACTCTCGAGCCAGGGCAGATAATGGGTCCTTCCGCTCCTCTCTGCGCACACACACACACACGTACATACATACATACACACACACACATACACACACACATGTACATACATACCAACACACACACACAGAGTTACACTTGTGTATTTGGCTGTGAGTTTTTGTATGTGTGCATGTGTTCAGGGTTCGAGTTTAGGATCACATCACACAATTACAGTATAAACAGTCCAAATACATCTGATTTTGAGTCCAATTCTGAAGTGGGTGAAATTCTTTTGTGAAAAACATCTTTGACTTCAGCTAGGATCAATAAATAGAATAAACTAAATTAAACAAATTAAATAGAGATGGCAAGAGGTCAGGAGTCTGCAATGTGACTGGTATCTTGTACCACTACAGTATGTAATACATCATCATGAATATGAGTATGTGTATTTGAATGTGTATGTGATGTGTGTATAAGTGTATATGCAATTATCTGTGCATCAATTTCTATACTGTATGTGTGTGTGTGTATGTGTACCTGAGTCTGTGGTGTACTGTGGATGAGGGCAAGGAGTGTGTGTGTGTGTGTGTGTGTGTGTGTGTGTGTGTGTGTGTTTTCACATATACTGTAGTCCCTTTTTAAAGAACCACATTATGAGTTAATTTTAAAAAGGACTGGTGCACTTCACCTCTGGTCGGGCCTCAGTTTCCTTCCTGTTCACACTATACCTTCTCTTGGGGTCAATTGGTGATTTTGTTTAATAAATTCATTTTTTTCTGATGATATATGATAATATATTTTCTGAAGGAATTTTGATCTGAAGTTACTGCAGAACATGCCAGCCAATCACACTGTCTAACTCAGTGGTGGGTCCACCCCACCTGGTTACTGTTGCTATGCCCAACTTCAGCTCACCTCCAAAATGACAAGTGAGCAGCAGCCTGTTAACTGCGCTGCTCAGTATGTAGGCTACTCATACGTTTTCTACCTGCAAGAAGAGTTCGACAGAGCCTAGCAGATCATGAAAAATTGTGAGCAATGTAATCCAAAGTTTGCTAATTCTTCATTAGTTAGGCTACCAATAGCTTGGGTGAAAAGAAATTCAGCGTTAACGTTAGAACACACCAAATTTAATTTTATAATTTTATTTTTTAAATAATAAACGACATGCCTACTCTGTTGGCAATGGAAAGTCAAGTAGGACAAAATAGACTAGCCTACAATGCAATATGTGAATGAGAACCCAGGACGATTTGTGTTAAAAATGCAAGGATAATGCGAACCGTGCCGCAGACTTCAAAGTGGTCTCAGTTCGGTTCAACATTAGGAGGGGTCTGAGTTTGGTTGGCGTGCTCAGCTCACTTAAGCACAAAAAATGCTGAGTCATCGATCTGAGTTCGTTTAGAAGCCTGAAAGGGACCAAGTGTGAAAACACCCTGTACTGTATTTGTGTGTGTGTACCGGAGTCTGCTGCGTGCTGTGGGTGAGGGTGAGCTGAGGCTGAGAGGAGTGGCAGCCATCAGGGAAGAGCCAGAACTTCCCTCAGGAGTTGAAACCTCTTCACTGCTCCTACGAGAGACTGAAACACAAACACACACACACACACAGGGTTATTCTACTGACTCAATGTTCCAGATTCCGACCCATTTTCATTGACAACATTTCAGTGACCTTGTATGACCTTCCACCACCCAGTATATACTTTACTGAACATGTTAGGGCTAAGGGCTAAACGCACGCACAAACACACACACCTGAGATGGCTTTGGATGAGTCCAAGTTTGAGACTCTCTGAAGAACCGGGGCTGGACGACCACTGGATGCTGCCCGCAACAGATGATCAGCTGGAGAGAGAGAGAGAGAGAGAGAGAGAGAGAGAGAGAGAGAGAGAGAGAGAGAGAGAAAAAAAGAGAGAGAAAGAGAGATGGAAGGGGTGGCAGAGAGAGAGAATTTCTTGATAAACGAAAGATTGTCATGCTTCATGAGTTTCCATGACATTTCATAAGATCGCAGCTCTGATATGAACTAACACATCTGCTCTGCTCACAAATACACACACAAGCTACAGAGATAAATATGGCCCTCTTTGACACACACACCGCTGGTTACACAGGCTACAGAGATAAGTATCATTCTCTTTCACACACACACACACACACACACACACACAGGATGTCCGGCTAACTCTAACCCCAACTAACTCAAGGACAGATTTATCCGGTAAGGTGGGACACGCCCCATACGCTGGCACACCCACTATCCTGGGACACACGGCACCAGGCCTACGAGAGGAGAGGCAGACAAAATAAGTAGAGAACAGCCGAGAGGCCAAAGTGGCCGTAACAGTCCCAAATCTCTGTCGGCTGAATTGCAAAGGGAAGGATTGCATTTGCATTGCATTAAATTTAAGTACAATATGCCGATGATTTTTTTTTTTTGGGGGGGGGGGGGGGGGTTCAGCTAACACATGGGTGATGTGCTCTCTCGTCTTGGTCTTAGTTAAAAGTCAAGCAGCAGGAGCTTTTTTGGGAGGCCTGTAAAAAGTGCATTGCAGTAATCTAACCTGCTAGAGATAAAGGCTAGGATTAGTTTCTCTGCACCTTGTGGAGTTAAAAAAGGCAGCACTTTGCCAATGTTTCTCAGGTGGAAATAAGCGATCTGGGTAACGTTACCAATATGGGGCTTGAAGCTTAACTCTGTATCCAAGACACCTAGGCTTGTTACTTTTGATTTGACCTGGTGTGTCAGGTTCCCAAGATTACTAAGATTACAAAGTGTCTCACTTTGATTTGGGTTCAACCAAAAGTACCTCTGTTTTATCGTCATTTAGCTTTTAAAAAAATTGTTGCTCATCTACTGATTAATGGAGGTTAAGCATGCGAGAAGGGAGCAAAAGCCATCGAGGTTAGTTGGCTCCACAGAAATATATAATTGGACATCATTTGCATAGCTGTGGATGTTTACATTATGCTGACTTCTGATGTTTCCTAACGGAAGCATACCGTAAATCCTCAAATTATGACCGGGGTCTTTTATTTACTTAGGCTGCGCAAAGCACAGGCCTTTACTGGAGGCAGACCTCAAAGCGGCAGGCTACCAAAACCAGTAGATTTTCGATTTGGTTTGGGATTTAATTTACTTTTGGACTGTTTGATTATATGTATTTATTATATGTAGTTGAAAGAGTGTTAGGATTTCCACCCGCTTTTTATTGCGAAACAAGGCAGCCGCTTTCATTTATGTGCGCTGTGCTCTAATGGAAACCTTATTGCGTAACCAGGTAGCCTACTGTAAATTGAGTTATTTTTTTAATTATGCATTTACTTTTTATTAAAATTCGTAGGCTGGAATGCCTCGCGGCAACAATTGTGTTTAAATGTAGTACTGCTTCAGCCTCTGGCAAGCTCAAAAGGGGGCGGCTTGCGACGGGCTTGAGAGCGACGTGTTGGAGACCCATGGTGCAGGACAACGACTTTTCATTGGCAACAGTAGGCTATTAAACCAACCAACAGCAAAATATTAAGAAGAGCTCTTATTTCATTGAGTTAAATCGAAACAATGTCTTATAGTACTTGTGGACTGATAGCCCTACTGGTAGGCATTACCACCCCGGATCGACCACGCTCCCGGTTATTATCCGAGGTCCAGCTATAAATAGAATCCCGGCCATAATTTGAAGATTTATTATATAGAGGGGGAAAAGCAGAGGACCAAGACAGCTCCCTTGGGCCACACTGAAGGACAAATCATGTTTTACAGACACATGATCTCCTAGACTAACATAACAATCTCTGCCAGTAATGTAGGTTTGAAACCAGTTTAAAACATTATCAGAAAGACCAACCCACTTTGCAAGGCGATGAATTAAAATGTTATGATGATCAATGGTGTCGAATGCTGCACTCAATTCTGCACTCAAATCTAGAAGAATAAGGATTGAGACTGTTTGGATTGTTTAAGTCAGTAGCAAGTCTGAAATCATTCTGAGATCATCAAGATATTTTTACTAGGGCCATTTTTGTGCTGTGATTTGATCTAAAACCTAATTGGAATGGAATCGGAATACTGTTTTCGTTGAGGAAGGTATTTTAAGTTGACTACAAACTCTTGCACTCACACACACACACACACACACACCATCACTTACTGGGCATGGTGATGTCCGTGTAGCTGGGTCTCTTGTCGGAGAGAGGCTTGGCTGCAACTACAGAATTTCCCATGGAGTGTCTCTGCCAAGGAAAACCAGTAAGAATATTTACAGACAGCGTGCACACACACACACACACACACACACACACACACACACTTACTTCCTGATTTCTTATTTTCGTATGTTTGTCATACCTAAATGTTTCAGATCATCAAACAAATTTAAATATAAGACAAAGATAACACAAGTAAACACAAAATGCAGTTATTAAATATAGGTTGATATTATTAAGGCGGAAAAAATCCAAACCTACACGGCCCTGTGTGAAAAAGTGTTTGCCACCCCTGTGAAAACATAGCCTAACTGTGCTTCATCACACCTGAGTTAAATTTCAGTAGCCACACCCAGGCCTGATTACTGCCACACCTGTTCTCAATCATGAAATCACTTAAATAAGACTAAGCTAGACAGCATGGCCCCAGCCGTGGCACAACTGGCTGGGGCACCTGCGCCGTACGCCGGTGACCCGGGTTCGATTCCCGCCCCGTGGTCCTTTCCGGATCCTACCCCGACCCGAGTTTTGGTCACATGACATGGGCATTTTGAACGATGTTTCGAAGCAGTGGCAACGACATGGCTGTTTTGAACCACGTTTCGAAACACTTGTGCTTCGAAGCCTTGACACTAATTCGAGACGTCAGTTTTGAGCGTCACATCCCTAGGAAAAGGTTATAAACCACAGTAAGAGCCATTATCCAAAAATGGCGAAAACATGGAACAGTGGTGAACCTTCCCAAGAGTGGCCGGCAGACCAAAATTACCCCAAGAGCGCATCGACAACTCATCCAAGAGGTCACAAAAGGCCCCCACAACAACATCCAAAGAACTGCAGGCCTCAGTTTAAGGTCAGTGTTCATGACTCCACCATAAGAAAAAGACTGGACAAAAATGGCCTGCATGGCAGAGTTCCAAGATGAAAACCACTGCTGTGAAAAATGAACATTGAGGCTTGTCTCATTTTTTGCCAGAAAACATCTTGATGATCCCCATGACTTTTGGGGAAATACTCTGTGGACAGATGAGACAAAAGCTGAACTTTTTGGAAGGTGTGTGTCCCATTACATCTGCCGTAAAAGTAACACCACATTTCAGAAAAAAAAACATGATATCAACAGTAAAATATGGTGATGGAAGTGTGATGGTCTGGGGCTGTTTTGAAGCTTCAGGACCTGGAAGACTTGCTGTGATAAATGGAACCATGAATTCTGCTGTCTACCAAAAAATCCTGAAGGAGAATGTCTGGCCATCTGTTTGTGACCTCAAGCTGAAGAGAAACTTGGGTTCTGCAGCAGGACAATGATCCAAAACAGACCAGCAAGTCCACCTCTGAATGGCTGAAGAAAAATAAAATGAAGACTTTTGGAGTGGCTTTTGGAGTGGCCTAGTCAAAGCCCTGACCTGAATCCTATTGAGATGCTGTGGCATGACCTTAAAAAGGCAGTTCTTCTTGGGTTTGTGACTGAGAAACACACAAACACACACACATATTTTACACACACACACACACACACACACACACACACACACCTGTATGGGCGAGACGGCGGCTGCAGGTGGTGTTTTCATGGGACTGGAGCTGAGTGGAGTGCGGGGCAGTGTGTTGGTCGTTGGCGTGGGAACGGTACTTGCTGCAGCCACGGCAACAGCAGCAGCAGCAGCGGCAGCAGAGTTGGGGCCGGGACCTGTGGGGGAGGGAGGGGGAGTGCAGACTGAGGCCCCGCCCACACAAGAACGAAAGGTTTTGAAAACGATATTTTTTTTCTTTCCGTTTTCAAAAAGTTTCGCAGCGTCAACAGACAACAACGTAAACTTCAATTTTCAATTCAATCCAACAGAAAATTAAATTTTCAATTCAACTGTAAAGCTAAAAAAGTACATTTTCAGGATCAGGGTTTGTTAAAGGTGCCATGTGTAATATCCGCCAAAAAATCAATTCATACTCCACATTCCATAAAAGATGGAGGCAGTATACCTCCAGAGAGTGAGTTGGTCTACCCTAGAGTAACAACCGAGAAACGTGTATTGCAGTTTGGCTGGCGGTTATGTTGCCCGCATACCGCCTCCCATGGCCGAAGCTGGTATTATGACACCTGTCGGGCTGTGGCTAGTAATTTAGCATGCTAATTCTGGTTGATATCTCTGCAGCACTATACCTTGCCATTTTTTTAATGACATCATCGCCCTTATTTCTTCTCATTCTTTTGATGCGTGTAGCTCATTTTTTGGATATTTTTACCTCAATTCTTACACATGGCACCTTTAAGGCTATAAATGTGGAAATGCAATTACTTTTGGCATTATGTCTGGTATAGAGCAATTTGCACTAGGGAATTAACATTAGCTTGCCATGCTAGAAGTAGGCAACCTTGTGTGTGTGTGTGTGTGTGTGTGTGTGTGTGTGTGTGTGTGTGTGTAAAATATGTATGTATGTATGTATGTATGTGTGTGTGTGTGTGTGTGTGTGTGTGTGTGTGTGTGTGTGTGTGTGAGTACCTTGCGAGGCGCTGTCAAAGCTCTTGATGAGTGTTTTGACGGTGGGGGAGGGCTCTGAGGAGGTGGACGAGCGGCGGCTCAGGCCCATCCCCTGCCTCAGCGCGGCCAGATCCCTCTCCACCGCATTCATGTAGTTATACACACGCCCACGCTCCTCCTCATGCCTACAAGACACACACACACACGCACGCACAGGCATGCGCACACGCAGGCACGGGGACACACAAACATACGGACACGCACGCACGCACGGGGACACACAAACATACGCACGCACGGACACGCACGCACGCACGGACACACACACGCAGATCATGTTAAAATCCGAACTATACAAATCACACAAGCCTCAAAATTGTCTGTTCACACACATGATGATGTGTGTGTGTGTGTGCGCGCGCTTCCCCGTACATACTTGCGGTTTTTGACCTCCTCAAGCTCTTTGCCGAGTTTGTCGTTCTTCTCCAGTGCCTCCTGCAGGCGGCGGCGTAGATCCCCGATCTCTTCCTGCGCCTCCGACTTGATGTCATTAGCGATGACCACCGCAGTCTGCAGGTCTGCCTGGAACTGCCGCCACTCAGCAGACTCCTCCTGAACACACACACACACGCACACACACACACACACATACTGTTAGTGGGCGTTGGGCAACAAGCTGTACATGTGCGGTTTGTGGCATGTGTGGTTTGTCTTTAAGATTTGATGATGTGTGTGTGTGTATCCTTCTCACTCTCAGGCGACGGTGAAGGATCTTAATCTCTCGCTCCATGAGGTGCTTCTGGTCCTGCAGCTTCTTTACAGAGTCTGTAGAGGGACACACACGACCACAAAGACACGCAGACACAAAACACACGCATACACACACACAGACACAAGGGTAGAGATATTTATATAGTGGTAGAAGTTACATGTAAGAAGTAAGGAAACACACACACACACACACACACACACACACACACACACAGATTCCTCAGTCAGATGGACCCAAAGTCACCAGTAACGACGGAGTGGCACTGCAACAGGATCTGTCCAATCCGGCCTGTGCAACACACACACACACACACACACACACACACGGTGAGGCGTCTTACTCTCGAGCTCGGAAATGATGAGGTTGTCGTGGAGCTTGACGGCGCGGTGCTGCTCCACCTCGTCCTCCAACTCAAAGATGGTGTCCTTCATGTCGCTGATCTGGGCGTCGCGCTCCTGCAGAACGCCCCTCTGCAGTTCCAGCGCCCGCTTCTGCTCCGACAGCTCCTGCTGCACCTGGCCCTGGAACTCACGGTACTCGCCATCCAGCTGCAGGGAAACAAGCCAGGTGAGGGGAGACGCTAACCGCTAACCTCACATACACACAGCACTGAAGAGACGCTAACCGCTAACCTCACATACACACAGCACTGAAGAGACGCTAACCTCACATACACACAGCACTGAAGAGACGCTAACCGCTAACCTCACATACACACAGCACTGAAGAGACGCTAACCGCTAACCTCACATACACACAGCACTGAAGAGACGCTAACCGCTAACCTCACATTCACACAGCACTGGAGAGACGCTAACTGCTAACCTCACATACACACAGCACTGAAGAGATGCTAACTGCTAACCTCACATACACAGCACTGAAGAGACGCTAACCTCACATACACACAGCACTGAAGAGACGCTAACCGCTAACCTCACATACACACAGCACTGGAGAGACGCTAACTGCTAACCTCACATACACACAGCACTGGAGAGACGCTAACTGCTAACCTCACATACACACAGCACTGAAGAGACGCTAACCGCTAACCTTACATACACACAGCACTGAAGAGACGCTAACCGCTAACCTCACATACACACAGCACTGAAGAGTCGCTAACCGCTAACCTCACATACACACAGCACTGAAGAGACGCTAACCTCACATACACACAGCACTGAAGAGACGCTAACCGCTAACCTCACATACACACATCACTGAAGAGACGCTAACTGCTAACCTCACATACACACAGCACTGAAGAGACGCTAATCACTAACCTCACATACACACAGCACTGAAGAGACGTTAACTGCTAACCTTACATACACACAGCACTGAAGAGACGCTAATCGCTAACCTCACATACACACAGCACTGAAGAGACAAGAGACGCTAATTGCTAACCTCACATACATACAGCACAAGGGAGACGCTAACCGCTAACCTCACATGTGTATGTGTATGTGTCCAGAAGCAGCCTTTGGTTGTAGCTCGAATTACATTTGCATGGTTGTACAAGTAGTAGCACTACCTTGTTGAGTGTGTCCTGCAGGTGTCTGTGTGTGTGTGCGTATCTGTGCGTGTGTGTAGCACTACCTTGTTGAGTGTGTCTTGCAGGTGTCTGTGTGTGGGTGCGTGTCTGTACACGTGTTTGGGTGCGTGTGTGTGTGTGTAGCACTACCTTGTTGAGTGTGTCCTGCAGGCGGCTGACTTCTGTGCGTGTGTTTGGATGTGTGTGTGTGTGTGTGTAGCACTACCTTGTTGAGTGTGTCTTGCAGGTGTCTGTGTGTGGATGCGTGTCTGTACACGTGTTTGGGTGCACGTGTGTGTGTGTGTGTGTAGCACTACCTTGTTGAGTGTGTCCTGCAGGCGGCTGACTTCCGTGCGTGTGTGTGTGAGCTGGTCTTGCAGCGTGCCGGCTCGGCGCTGAGCCTGCTCCTTGTCTAGGCGGGCGTTCTCCAGCAGCTGGTGGATGTGGCTGCGGTCTCCGTTGCTGTGGAGGGAGTAGAGCTCGGCCACCTTCTGCCGCTCTTGCTCCAGCTGCGTGCGGCAGCGGCTCAGCTCCGCCTGCTCGCCGCTCACCGCCACCTTACACTCCTCCAGCGCCGCCGCCATGGCAACACGCCCCTCCCGCTCCTGCTCCACCACCCGCTCCATGTGGTGGTTACGCTCCTTCAGGGCCTGCAAACACACACAGTGTATACGCATACGTTCATGTACACATTTACATACACGTACGTACACACACACACACACACACACACACACGCACACATACAGGGTATACACACACACACAAAGTGTTGTCTGTAAGTAATAAGGATAGTTCCGGTCCTTTGTTCAAACCCTCTTGAAACTAAACTCCCAACGCCATTCCATTATTGCTACTACGACAAAGAAAAAGCCAATGCTCCATTTGGCTGTTTTAAAATCATCGCAACCTGCTCCTCTTGAGATATGTATACCGGTATATACTCTTTTGATCCCGTGAGGGAAATTTGGTCTCTGCATTCATTCTAATCCGTGAATTAGTGAAACACACTCAGCACACAGTAAACACTCAGTGAGGTGAAGCACACACTAATCCCGACGCAGTGGGCTGCCTGCTACAGCGGTTCCGGTTACAAGTCCAAAGCGCTAACCAGTAGGCCACGGCTGCCCCACTGATATAACAAATTATGCATAATTATACACCTATGCCTCTGTAGGAGTTATATGTACTTAACTGACCTGTTTGAGCGACTGCATGATGGCGTCAGTGATAACCCCTGATTTAGAACTTAAAGCATCCTACAGGTGAGGTTTTCAACTGATTGTCGACTAGGGACCACCATTCTGACTAATTACTCAACCCCAGGACCAGCACTAAAAATACTAATTCCCACATTGAAACTACATTACTGAATCCATGATCACGGACCGCTAGCAAAGTCCTCATGGACCACTGGTTGAAAACCCCTGTTCTAAATCATGAGTTGTCAGTAACTAACTGACCTGCTGTTAGTGCTAGCGTGAGCTCCCGTGCAGGATGTTTTGAGTTCTAAATCATGAGTTGTCAGTAACTAACTGACCAACTGACCTGATGTCAGTACTAGCGTAAGCTCACCTGTATAACGCCCTGGGCCTCTGCGTTGTCCTGTTCGGCCATCTTGAGCGTGTTGCTGAGGTGCTGCTGCACGCCGAGCAGCTGCTCGCGCTCGAAGCGGGCGTTCTCCGCGTTCTCCACGTACCGCTGCTCCAGCTCCATGTAGCGCCCGCTCTTGATGTCCTCGTCCACCGAGTACACCACGCAGTGCTCGTCCAGCAGGGAGCGCAGGTACTCAATCTGACGGCCGCATGACTCCAGCTTATCACTCTGCTGGCACAACGAGTCCATCAGCAGCACCTAGACCAGGAGACACACAGCAGCCTTTAGGGGACGCAGGAGTGCACACACACCTAGACCAGGAGACACACAGCAGCCTTTAGGGGACGCAGGAGTGCGCACACACACACACACACACCTAGACCAGGAGATAGATAGATACTTTATTGATCCCCAGGGGAAATTCAAGAAAGACACACAGCAGCCTTTAGGGGACGCAGGAGTGCGCACACACACACACACACCTAGACCAGGAGACACACAGCAGCCTTTAGGGGACGCAGGAGTGCACACACACACACACACACCTAGACCAAGAGACACACAACAGCCTTTAGGGGACGCAGGAGTGCACACACACACACACACACACCTAGACCAGGAGACACACAGCAGCCTTTAGGGGACGCAGGAGTGCACACACACACACACACACCTAGACCAGGAGACACACAGCAGCCTTTAGGGGATGCAGGAGTGCGCGCACACACACACACACACACACACACACACACACACACACACACACCTAGACCAGGAGATAGATAGATAGATAGATAGATAGATAGATACTTTATTGATCCCCAGGGGAAATTCAAGAAAGACACACAGCAGCCTTTAGGGGACGCAGGAGTGCGCACACACACACACACACACACACACACACACACACACACCTAGACCAGGAGATAGATAGATAGATAGATAGATACTTTATTGATCCCCAGGGGAAATTCAAGAAAGACACACAGCAGCCTTTAGGGGACGCAGGAGTGCGCACACACACACACACACACACACACACACACACACACACACACCTATACCAGGAGACACACAGCAGCCTTTAGGGGATGCAGGAGTGCGCACACACACACACACACACACACCTAGACCAGGAGACACACAGCAGCCTTTAGGGGACGCAGGAGTGCACACACACACACACACCTAGACCAGGAGACACACAGCAGCCTTTAGGGGACGCAGGAGTGCACACACACACACCTAGACCAGGAGACACACAGCAGCCTTTAGGGGACGTAGGAGTGCACACACACACCTAGACCATGAGACACACAGCAGCCTTTAGGGGACGCAGGAGTGCACACACACACACACACACACACACACACGCACACACACACACACACACACACACCTAGACCAGGAGACACACAGCAGCCTTTAGGGGACGCAGGAGTGCACACACACACACACACACACGCACACACACCTAGACCAGGAGACACACAGCAGCCTTTAGGGGACGTAGGAGTGCACACACACACCTAGACCAGCAGACACACAGCAGCCTTTAGGGGACGCAGGAGTGCACACACACACACACACACACACACACCTAGACCAGGAGACACACAGCAGCCTTTAGGGGACGCAGGAGTGCACACACACACACACACCTAGACCAGGAGACACACAGCAGCCTTTAGGGGACGTAGGAGTGCACACACACACACACCATAACATACATACCTAACACACAGATAAACTAGTATTCAATAAGAACTTGGCATTGGTCAATACCCAAAGCTCAGGTATTGGTATGGGACTGAACATGTCAGATGGGTGTACCCCATGTACCCCCAGAGGGTGTACCTCTGTAGTTCTCCTGTGTTATTGTCCTGTATTTAACTATTCTGTAGTTCTTCTGTGTTATTGTCCTGTATTTAACTATTCTGTAGTTCTCCTGTGTTATTGTCCTGTATTTAACTATTCTGTAGTTCTCTTGTGTTATTGTCCTGTATTTAACTATTCTGTAGTTCTTCTGTGTTATTGTCCTGTATTTAACTACAGTGTATTCTGTAGTTCTCCTGTGTTATAGCCCTGTATTAACTATTCTATAGTTCTTCTGTGCCCTGTATTTTGTGGGGTAAAGCTGTGTTGACTGTGCAGTTCAGCTCCACACTGGACGGGACTTGAACCTGTGAACTTGCAGCGTGGTAGCAAAAAGGCTAACCCCATGGGAACTTCCTGCACAATGACCTTCCTGCACTCTGCGGTGGCCCACCTTCTCCTCGCCGAGGCGCTCGTTCTCTCCGTTGAGCTCCTGCGTGATCTGCTGCAGGTCGGCGAGCTCCTGCAGGGTGGCCTGTAGCTCCTCGGAGGTGCTGTGCTGGTTCTCTTCCATCTGGTGGATGCGCTCCGTCAGGCAGGCCACGGACACCTCGCTGCCGCCACTACTGCCCTTCCGCGAGCGTTCCGGCCCCGAGGCACCCTCCGACTCAGAGGACGACGACGAGCCTGATGGCGCATCCAGGGCATCATCACTGGACGTGACCCCCTGATACACCTACCACACACACACACACTTTTAGTGCAATTTCCCAAAGCTGTTGATAAAAGTTGATATTTTCCTATTAGGATACTGATTTGGGGGGGTATGGGATTGGTCTGAATGTTGTTTGGGGTAGTGGTGATGGTATGGAACGCTGTTGTGTTATATAGAATGGTTTCTATAGAATGGCTTTGGTGGTATTATATGGGATGGTTTTGAGATAGAATGTTGTGTGGAGATGATGTTCATAGACTGTATAAAAAGGATGTGTTATATAGGATGGTTCTGGTATAGAATGCTGTGTAGGGTGGTTTTGAGATAGAATGCTGTGTAGGATGGTTCTGGTATAGAATGCTGTGTAGGGTGGTTTTGAGATAGAATGCTGTGTAGGGTGGTATTATATGGGATGGTTCTGAGACCTCGCTGGACTCGCTGTCCAGGTTGTCCACGGAGCCGCTTCGCTGTTGGCCTGTTAGCAGGTCCTCCATGGAGCCCGGGGCGGAGCCTTCCGCAGAAGAGGCCAATCCGGCACCGCCACTGCCCGAGGAGGCGGGGTCAGGGCTGAGGGAGGGGTAGTGGAACAGCTTGTCGGCGCCGTCCAGCGTGAAGCCGAGAGCGTCGACCGAGGGGACCCTGCTGCCCGTGCTGCCCCCTCCGCCGTCCAGGCGTTGCTCCAAGGAGAACCCCAGGGCGTTGAGTCGGTCCTTCAGCATGCGGTTCTCGCTCTTCAGCAGGTTGAGTTCGCTCCGGATGGCTCGGTTCTGCTCTTGCAAGAGGAGCAGCGTGGACTCCACGTCGGCGGCGCTGATGGCGGCCTGCGCCTCCCTCTGCTGCTGCGGCGTCGGCGTAGTCTCCTCCTCCTGCTCCTCCTCCTCTTCCTCCTCCTCCTCCTCGGGGAGGCCCAGCTGCAGACGCAGCTCCTTCAGCTCACTCCGCAGCTGCAGGATCTCCACGTCCTTCCCCCGGGCCACGCCCAGGAGGTCCTTCACACGCGTCTCCAGCGCCGATCGCTCGCTCAGCTGACCGTCCGACTTGGACTTGCTCATGCGGCCCTCTGCGTCCGTCGCTAGGGTCTGGGCCCGCGAGCGCTTGGGCTGGGCCCCATCCGGCCCACCCGAGCCCGTCTTCTTCCCTGCAGCGGCGCGTGAGGTCCGCAGCCGCTCCCGGGTCGAGCCGGGCTCCTTGGAGGCGGAGGAGGAGGCCCGTCGGGAAGAACCTGAGGAGGAGAGAACCACCAAGACTGAGTTAACACACTCCTGCACACACACTCCTGCAAACACACACACTCCTGCAAACACACACTCCTGCAAACACAACCTGATGGAGTTAACACACTCCTGCACACACACACTCCTGCAAACACAACCTGATGGAGTTAACACACTCCTGCACACACACACTCCTGCACACACTCCTGCAAACACACACTCCTGCAAACACACACTCCTGCAAACACACACTCCTGCAAACACAACCTGATGGAGTTAACACACTCCTGCTAACACAACCTGATGGAGTTAACACACTCCTGCTAACACAACCTGATGGAACAACTCTGCAACATTCACACAGAATGAAATGTACCTGGTGTGAAAATGTATCTAGTGTGTGTGTGTGTGTGTACCGGGTTGGGCTTTGGCCTTGTTCTCGGCGTTGCTCCCTGATGCGGCCGGGAGAGCACCGCTGCTCTTCTTCACCTTGGCAACGGTGCCGTTAGCTGCTGGAGCACCCCCTGCCATGGGTGCCGACAGATCATCAGGACTCTTCGCCTGGACAACAACACACAACACACAACGTAAGCATACCCCAACAACAACTGGAAAAGCTACCGTACATCCCTCACACACTTTGCATACAGTACACTAGACTGTGTTGGCAAAATTATTTTTGGGGGTTTATAGATTTTTGGCAGCGTCACAAACCCTTCCCCAGTTCTTTCTATAGGGAAAGAGTAGCTACTTCCCACGTGTCCATGCTGTGACTGATGAAGCCTTGTTCACTGTGAGGGTTTGATGCTTGATGATTATGCAGAGTTAGCAGACAGTGGTTGAGAGGTTGATATTATAACCAGGTAGTTAAGGTCAGCTTTTTGCAACAGTCGCTATAAATGCCTAGGTGCTTTAGTGCTTTACCCTGCATCTTCTCACCTGCACCTGCCTAACACAATGTGTTCACATTTTACACCTGTTCCCTTTGCTCGCTCGCTCACTCATTATTGAGTTCATAAGTGATCATTCTGACCATAGCTTGGGAGTGGTTGTCCAGCCGTGTGTGTGTGTGTGTGTGTGTGTGTGTGTACGTGTGTGTGTGTTTGTGCGTGCGTGAGTGTGTGAGTGAGTGAGCAGTGTTTCCCCTACAATGTATTCATCAGCGGCGCAGCGCCGCTCCTGGAATTCAAGCGCCACTGCAAAAAAAGTTGGCTAATTAAAAAAAAAAAAAAAAACATGCAAGTGAACTTCAGGAACAGCTGCCGTTCGTTCAGGTTTGATGTCAACAAATAATAGTAGGCTAACGTTGAAGGCGCAGTCAGGTATTCCACAGGAGATCATGCTTTTTTGTGTTTATGTTTAAGGTTAAATTAAACACGCCAGCGAGATAGCTCGCCCCTACCTTCAGTAGCCTATTTCCTGATAATTTCCACGCAGTGTTTCGTTTTTGTTTGTGATACAGGCAATGCTTTCAAGCCCTGTGTTGCTAACATACCTAGGCTGTGAAACTAAGGTCTAGCTAGCCTATTGGTGGGTTTAATTGAATTTGAGTAATAGGATACGCAACCATTTACATCTGGAGATAGTTTGTAATTCCTGTAGAGCTCACCAAAATTATAGAAATGATACAAGACACTTATCTCCTATAATCCAAGATTGATTTTCATCAAGTTTTTGAGCATTTATTTTACCAAATGACATGGAAAACATAATTCATTTCATCCACATATTCTTATGCACCATGCACAACAACGCTACTAAGTTAGCTTAAAACCGTGAGAATCAAGCAAGCCTCACTGGCCGTCACGGCATTAAAGTGACAGGCACTCAATTCGACTTGCACAGCACCAATACAGTGTAATGACATGAAAGAGAAGTCTTATAGTTTATACAGTGCTGTGCAAAAGTTAAGACACCCATGCTGAAATTGACTAATGGGAGGAATAAAAAACATCTTTTGCCTTTTGTCTTAATGCCTTAATTAAAAAAAAAAAAATAGGACATCAATTATTTTTTAATGCATCATGTATCGTTAATAAATAAATGTTATTATATAAATAAAGGTCTTAACTGATGCACAGCGCTGTATATTCTAAGTAGTAATAGTTTGTACAGTGGCCTACAGTGTACAGTTGTACAGTGGCTAATTACTAATAATGTAAAGGAAAAAGGTGAAAGAAAAACATGAATAATCCTGTTCAAGTACTGCAATAATCATGCTTTGTAAATGCTTGTGTTGATGGTTGTCATAATTTGTAACTCAATCTGTCCATTTCTTTCACAAAATCCACCAGAAGTCACCATTTAAGGAGTCATTTTTCAAAATTTTCTTTTTTTTGTGGGGGGGTGGTGGCTTCCTACGATCAACAGCACCGCTGCTGGAAAATTTTCTAGGGGAAACACTGGTGAGTGTGTGAGTGTGTGTGTGTGAGTGAGTGAGTGTGTGTGTGTGAGTGAGTGAGGGAGGACTGAGCACCTTGTCCAGAGTAGCCGTGGCAGCAGGAGCAGCAGCAGCAGCAGTGGAGCTGGAAGACTTAGCAGGGCCTTTGGCGGCAGGGCTGGTGGCGGGAGCCTTAGAGACGGCCGGCCGCCCCGCTCTCTTCATGCTGGACACACCACAGCCCACACATCTACTGCTGCCTCTGCAGGGGGCAAACAAATCATTATTAACACACACACACCACAGCCCACACATCTACTGCTGCCTCTGCAGGAGGCGAACAAATCATTATTATCACACACACACACCACAGCCCACACATCTACTGCTGCCTCTGCAGGAGGCGAACAAATCATTATTAACACACACACACACACACACCACAGCCCACACATCTACTGCTGCCTCTGCAGGGGGCGAACAAATCATTATTATCACACACACACCACAGTCCACACATCTACTGCTGGCTCTGCAGGGGGCAAACAAATCATTTTTAACACACAACACACACCATACTGTCTGAAAACAACACTTCACTGAAAGTAGGGGGAAAAAACAGCACTAGGATCCAAACACTCATCCTTCATCTTTTATTGTGTGTGTGAGGGGTATGTAGGTGTGTGTGTGTGGAGTGCATAATGTGCGTGTGAGTGCATAAGGTGTATGTGTGTGTGAGGAGTGCATAAGGTGGGTGTGTGTGTGTGTGTGTGTGTGAGAGGTGTACGAGATGCACAGTGGCCCTTTTGTGACCCGCCTCCCCCTCTTTCTTTTCTACGCTTCTCCTCTCTTGTCTTCCACTCCCCACTCGCTCACTTGTTGGGGAGAGTTGTTCAGATTTTCCAGACCTGAGGTTTTCTCTGATTTTTTTTACGATCCTTTATCGTCCTCGTGGGTCTCATCTGAAGTGAATCTGATTCGTTCCTTCAGCAGAGAGCAGTTTCGGAGAACTAATGTTTCACAGCTGCAGCCCTGGAACCCCGCACTGCTGAGCGCCTGCTTACGCACCCAAACCCCACTGGAGTGCCGAGTGGACACATTCCCTGGCAGAACGAGCGAATGGGGGGCAGAGATAACACTCTGGAAACTAAACCCAGAGGGAGAGGGCAGAGATAACTCACTTTAACCCAGAGAGAGAGGGCAGAGATAACTAACTCTGGAAACTGAACCCAGAGGGAGAGGGCAGAGATAACACTCTGGAAACTAAACCCAGAGAGAGAGGGCAGAGATAACACTCTGGAAACTAAACCCAGAGAGAGAGGGCAGAGATAACTCACTCTGGAAACTAAACCCAGAGAGAGAGGGCAGAGATAACTCACTCTGGAAACTAAACCCAGAGAGAGAGGGCAGAGATAACTCACTCTGGAAACTAAACCCAGAGAGAGAGGGCAGAGATAACTCACTTTAACCCAGAGAGAGGGCACAGATAACTCACTCTGGAAACTAAACCCAGACAGCTGGAAACTAAACCCAGAGGGAGAGGGCAGAGATAACTAACTCTGGAAACTGAACCCAGAGGGAGAGGGCACAGATAACTCACTCTGGAAACTAAACCCAGAGAGGTGGAAACTAAACCCAGAGGGAGAGGGCAGAGATAACTCACTCTGGAAACTGAACCCAGAGAGAGGGCAGAGATAACTCACTTTAACCCAGAGAGAGGGCACAGATAACTCACTCTGGAAACTAAACCCAGAGTGGTGGAAACTAAACCCAGAGGGAGAGGGCAGAGATAACTCACTCTGGAAACTGAACCCAGAGAGAGGGCAGAGATAACTCACTTTAACCCAGAGAGAGGGCACAGATAACTCACTCTGGAAACTAAACCCAGAGAGGTGGAAACTAAACCCAGAGGGAGAGGGCAGAGATAACTCACTCTGGAAACTGAACTTAGAGAGAGGGCAGAGATAACTCACTTTAACCCAGAGAGAGGGCAGAGATAACTCACTCTGGAAACTAAACCCAGTGAGGGGGCAGAGATAACTCACTCTGGAAACTAAACCCAGAGAGCTGGAAACTAAACCCAGAGATGGGGCACAGATAACTCAACCTGGAAACTAAACCCAGAGAAAGAGGGCAGAGATGACTCCCTCTGGAAACTAAACCCAGAGATAGGTGCACAGATAACTCACTCTGGAAACTGAACTCAGAGAGAGAGGGCAGAGATAACTCACTTTAACCCAGAGAGAGGGCACAGATAACTCACTCTGGAAACTAAACCCAGAGAGGGGGCAGAGATAACTCCCTCTGGAAACTAAACCTAGAGAGAGGGCAGAGATAACTCCCTCTGGAAACTAAACCCAGAGAGAGAAGGCAGAGATAACACTCTGGAAACTAAACCCAGAGAGAGAGGGCAGAGATAACTCACCTTGGAAACTGAACTCAGAGAGCTGGAAACTAAACCCAGAGATGGGGCACAGATAACTCACTCTGGAAACTAAACCCAGAGAGAGAGGGCAGAGATAACTCCCTCTGGAAACTAAACCCGGAGAGAGGGGGGCACAGATAACTCACTCTGGAAACGTCCCCTGTGCATCTTTACAAAGCGTCCCTTGTACATCTGGATGGGTGCATATCATCCCTCTATTTGTCAATCCTCCCTTCCTTCCTATCCTTCCGTCCTAACCCCTCTTTCTAATTAAATTTGTGAAGGAAACGCGGAAGGAATGTAAGGAGGTTGGAGGAATCAAGGAGAGACAGATATGAGATGTTCTGCTCACTCACACATCGCTTTTAAGAGACGTCAGTTACTGATGATGCGGCGAAGTAGCACCTCATAGGCTAGAATAAACAGACCATTGTTACACACAAATTGCAGAGAATATTTAAAAATACCAAAGCCTTAAAATATCATATGACCAGGATGGATTCCCACTTGTTCACCCTGATGATGAGGTAATGTTTGACAGCTCTTGAGATATGAATGAAATCTTATTTAAATATGACGCGTGAACAAAACAGGCATCAACATTTTTTCAAGTTTGCATGGCAGTTCACGAAAATTTCAACATATAATTGAATAATTCAGCATATTTTTTATGTCCCTGTGCATCTCTATAAAGTGTTCCCTGTGCAGCTCTATAAAGCGTTCCCTGTGCAGCTCTATAAAGCGTCCCCTGTGCATCTCTATAAAGTGTTCCCTGTAAAGTGTTTATAGAGATGCACAGGGAACACTTTATAGAGATGCACAGGGGATGCTTTATAGAGATGCACAGGGGACGCTTTATAGAGATGCACAGGGGACGCTTTATAGAGATGCACTACTCCACTTGTACACTTTGCAACTTGGTTGTTGTTGTCCTGTTGTCCTGAAAACACAACAAACTTCTGCTGCTCTTACATAACTTGCACCACTATGCCACTTGCTTACTTAGGTCAAACAGAACTACCTCAGCCATTTATTGGCCTGACTTTGCACTAGTATATTGACTGTCTATGCACAATTTCAACCCAATTTTGCTGCTCTTATTTATTTATTGTATGTGCCTTCTTATTTACTTTTTATTGTTTACTTGAATGTTATGTTTGTCTGTGGACTTAATTGGTAAAATTATGTCTTGTCTCCACCGTGGGATAGTGAGATTTCGATCTCTTTATATGTCTTGGCATGTGAAGAAATTGACAATAAAGCAGACTTTGGCTTTTGACTAAAGCATCCCCTGTGCATCTCTATAAAGTGTTCCCTGTGCATCTCTATAAAGCATCCCCTGTGCATCTCTATAAAGTGTTCCCTGTGCATCTCTATAAAGCATTCCATGCACCTCCTCTCTGGTTTACACAAAACAAAGGCACAGGTGTGCCTCCAGTGGGCTGACTGGTGGGGTCTGTGTGTGTGTGTATGTGAGTTGTGGGGGCCATGATGTTTGTTTAGCGGCATGTTCATCAAAGCCTATGTTCCCTGAAGCCTAGGTCAGCACACAAAGCCACAGTCCTGCTTTAGACCATCGGCTTTATGTTTGTGTAACCTCATGGAAACACAGAGAGGCAAGAGGAACAGGAGGGGGAGAGACAGAGAGAGCTAACTGGACAGACGAGGAGGGGAGGAGAAAGTGAGAGACAGAGAGAGAGACAAACAGACAGAGAGAGGGGGAGAGAGAGGGTGCATGAGATGGTGAGGGAGTAGGCATGGGCCAAATGATTCTATTCCGGGAATCAGTTCTTTCAGTTCCCTTCACCTTCATAAATCGTTCGTTTGATTCGTTCTTTCAGTTCCTTCAGTTCCCCAAGTCAAAATATGCTTTAGAACACCGTCTCGGTTGTCTTAAGTCAAATATCCTTTAGAACGCCATATCTGGTTGACATATGGTCTGTAACATCATTTATGTAAATATCAAGCATAATATTAAGCACATACGTGCCTTTTTTCATAAATATACTGAATGGAATGCAGTAAGAATCAAATGGCATCATCCAAGTTCTAGCGCTGGCAGGCAGGCATGTAAGTAAAGCCAGGCCTATCATTTGTTTACCCATGGCAACGCGGTTGCTACCTGCTGTAGTACGCTCATTCACGTTTTAGACTCATCTTTTATTACATGACCATATTTTTGTATGTTAAGAAATAACCAGTTCTCTTGTTTTGGGAATCAGTTCTCGTCGTTCACCTTCGGGATTCGTTCTTTCTGACCGAATCAGTCGCGAACTGCCCATGCTTATGAGGGAGTCACTTCCTGTCAGCTTCCTGTGCGAACTAGCCGTACAGTCTCTGTGTCTTCAAATGGCTGTGTGTTTGAATGGCTGTGTTTGTGCATTTGAATGGCTATGTGTGTCTGTGTACTGGTGTGTGTGTGTGTTTGAATCTACGCGTCTAAGCTTGATTCTAAAAAACATACTCCATCACACACACAAACCTACATTTACCAAATATGGTTACACGGCCTTCACATATAACACAACAGCACCGCCTCGCTCTGAAACCCACTATTACTATTTTCAATGGCACAAGAATGGTTAAAGCATGCTGCTCTGCAAGTTCTCCCACACACCAGGGTCAAAGTTCACCTTGACTACTATTTTGCTCTGAACCCAGTAGGGAGCACAGTGCATACTGCCTTTACAGATGAAGCCCTTTTTACACGAAAGCCCTTTCTCACTGCGCTCAGTATTGCTTTTATCACAACTTTTACACCCATGACTTTGACCAGTGACCTGCACGCCAATTCCGCCCTTCAACAGTTTACCAGTCAAAGGTCAAAGTTCAGGGAACACATAAAAACAGCAGTCCAGCAACGTGTTTACTGAAAGCAAAGAGCTGTAAATGGCCCACATTCTTCACTGCTCATTCAACATCACAGATAATTGGCTTTGCAGTAAAGAAGAAGAAATTCCTTAACATTCTCCGCATGTCCCCAACAGCAGCCTGAGCTCACTCACGGAGCGGAAGCAAGCGTTCCTCCAGGATCGCACTGACATAACCCTCCTCTAAGACTATCAGACATGGCAACTCCCATTGAAGCGCTTAGACTTGCCCACCTTGAGTGTAGCAGATTCTACAGCTGCGGTCGGACAGACACCCATCGGGCCCACTGCTCATCAATTCCTCATCCCCACGCCATCCTCTCTGGCCTCCAAAATGGAAACATTAGGCTGGTTTTAGGCATAGAGCTTCCTGGACGCCCGGTTATGCAATGTCCATAAACTACATGAACCGTCTACAGCCTAACTAATGTCCCATTTGGCATATGAACCAGTGGCATGACGTTCTAGAACTCATCACACAAGAGTAGGAGGATTACGCAACCTAATGAAATAAATAAATAAATAAATACTTTCAGAGAATGAGAAATCTCTGAGAGACAATCAAATGTCATGCCTAACTTTTGTGCTCTTGAAGCAGTGTGTTGATTGGCTGAGGTTGTTTATGGCTCGGTCAGAGCTAGGGCTGTGCATAAACACCAGAGGACAGCTTGACAACTGAGGGGAAGTTTTCTGAAGGGTAGGCTAAAAGGTAAAAAGGAACCGAATCGCAGACTGTGCCTTTAACTGTCTTGACCCATTTCTCAGAGGCTCTGAAAAAGTGTCTTGAGTTTTCACTCTTTCAGTTCTGATTCTTTGCTGAAGAGGTGATGCAGTGTTGGATTATTGTGCTCGGAGATACTCATTCATATAATATTGAATTGATATTATTGTGTATTATAACTATTCTCCTTATTATATTTGACCTACATTCTAATCTGTTCCCTGTTCAATTTTAAATATTATGTTGTTTTGTATTTATGTGTTGCTTTGGACAAAGGCGTCTGCTAAATCCATAACCATAATAAACATTTCACTTCAGCGCTTGCATTACCAATTATTCAAACATTTATGGGGCAGCAATTCTCCTAAGCACCCTGTAGTTTCATAGTCCCACAGACTGAAGCCCTCTATTGCTACAGCTATGGAATGTGTTTAGTTTGGAGGGCTTGACTGAGACCATGAGGGGCTGGTCTTGACGAACACAATACTTTTCACAGGGGTTACTTGGTTTCCTGCAGGAAGACTCCAGAAGCAGGCAGACTTATTGCATAAGCCACATTCCTTGGCCAAAACTGCAGCCATTTCAAGAGCATCATCCCACCGTCGGAAAAATTAAATCTTAGGCCAAACCCTCAGCCTCAATACAAGTGTGTGATGCTACGTGGAGGGATCAGAATAAAGTAACATGCTTAATAGTTAGGACGGCTGCGCTGTGTGGCATGAAGTGGTGCATGAACCTAGGATCCACTGTTCCAAAGAATAGGCTATATTCAGACTCCAAACAAGGTTCGGTAGTCAGAATTAACTAGGGGTCTCACTCCAAGAAGGCATTAGTTGTCATAGGTCCAGCATTCATTCTAGGACAATTTAGAATACAGCTGTCAACTGAACGGAACTGAACTGAATAATAAAACATGTATTTTCACGTTGCAACACACATAGAAGTCTACAGTTGTAGCCCAAAAATCCATGGTATTGAATACCATGATATTACGGGATCTGGGACGTCTTTTTAAACGCTGCACAGATATATCCCCATAAGGAAGAGTCCCAGAGTTCCTAGAGTCTGGCTACAGTTACAAGGACCGACGCGTCCGTTTAATGTTAAATGTAAAGTAGGCTAGGTCTCCATTGAATTGACTCTATGAAATAGATAAAGAATTACATGTCTAACGTTACGTTACCATGCCCTGCAATGTATCTGGGTTAGTTAGCTAACGTTAGCTGGCCGACGTAGGTCAGCTTTTGGTGCTAAATTGCATACTTCAACGTTGAGTGAACTACAATTACTAAGGAGCCTGGCATTTGGTGACAAACATTACACTTATTTAAAGAATAATTGTCGTTCGTTCGTCTCTGCACAAGTAAAATGTTACCAAATATGCAGTTTCATCAGAGCCCTGCACAATAAACTGGAATCTCCACGTCTACTGTGTAGCGCAGAGAACGTTAGCAGCCCAGATGAGTTAGCAAACATTGGAGTAGCTGGCTAATGCTAACTGTTAGTTAGCTAATTTAGTAAGACAACAGAGAAGGCAGTGAGTGGCCTTACCTTGGGTTGCACTTTTATCGAAGTGTTCGATATAAACGCATCAGGTGACGTGGGAGTTCCGCACTGATGTGAAATTGAGACACCTTCTCGTACTTAGGTTTTTCTACATCGGCTCGCCAGGGATCAGTTCCCCCTGTTGTCACATTTCCATTGTAGGCGGCCCCCGGCTGATTGAAAGCACAGAGCAGCATATTCTGCCTCTACAGAGTGTGCATGCCACACCAGCAGCTGTCCGGTCTGCGCTCGTAATAAGACGTGTGTTCTTCGGGCGTTCTTATTTTTTGACCTAAAGTCACCTGTTTTACATTAAACCGTAGCAATGCAGAAAGTGAACTAAATGTTAATGTAGCATGCCTCATTCCGCTTGCCTTAACGAAAGGGTAATTGCCCATTCCCCAAATAACTGGAATATTAGGCTACTGCTACTACTAATATTATTACAATTATTATTATTTATTAGGCTATAAATAATGTCTTTAAGCTAGCAGCCAGACCAATGGATAGCCTACCCAGGCTTTGGCTACTTGTATGTGAAACCTTGAAAAGTTACTGTGGTGAAGTGTAATTCAGTAATAACACCCCTAGTGTAATTCCCTGAAAGTGGCCTATAGGCTAGCTCCCAAAAGTGACAATACTTCTTAACAACTCCAAAATGGTCCAATTTCCATGTTGTGACTTGTGTATTTACCACATGTAGAAATAACAATGTAAAATGAGACAGAGCAATTTTCTAAGCAGACACACTCTGAACTACAGTACATTCCCATGTTAGCGAAGCATCGCCACCTCCTGGGTGCAGTGGTTGCATGCAGCAGCACTTTGAACGTCGGGAAACCCACCGGCAAGCATCAATGCAATGCAAGCTTTGTTACTGTGCTCAGGTAACAGGTCAGATATTAATGGTCTGACTTTGCTTTATGTAATACATTAAATTCACATGAGACAACAGAGTTTTCAGGGACCAAGTGGGACAATCTTACGTACTATGAAAGAAAAGTCTTCCCTGTATGGTAAGTAAGTTTATTGCTTTGCATATCCTGGCTTTAAGACAGAACTTCTAAACCTTTAACTTCTATCGAAGATAACTTTACTTTTACTTCAGGCAGTTCACCAGTACAGCAGCGGTGAAGCCCAGTATCACTGTGTGCAGTAGCTTCAATACAGCAGTAAGAAGCCCATCATCACCTTGTGCAGTAGCTCATTACATTTCCTATTCATCTCCAGTGGACTAAAAGTTGAAACTATAGTCAGGTGAGCAGCAATTTTGTGCCTATACTGTCCAGTCTTATTGTGCTGCAGGAGGGTGGATCAGAGGTACAGCAAGCGCCCAGTTTCTACAGGCACACAGGCCAGGGTGACTTAGAAAAGAGATTACAGCAGAGGAGTTCACAAAGCAAGGATGAACAAACAAACAAACAAACAAAAACAAACACCAGTAAACATGTGACGGTCCAAACACCCCACTCAAGCCCTCTGGTGCAAACTGCTCTATGAGAGGGTGGACCTTCAGAAAGGGAGAGTGTGTATCCAGAGGAAATGACAAGCAAATACTCATCATAAACATGCCTGCATGTTAGATCAGATACTAGGTTTAAGAAGATTATATCTACATACAGTAAGTAAAGTCCAATACATCTCTCAAACAAATTAAACTTGAACGGAAATCAAAACATTGGCACAGTATAATCGCAGATTACCACTAAAATCAAAGTTGCCTCTACTCGTAAACTGAAAGTATTGACAACTGAGAAATCTCCAAATAGAAACAGATATGCTACAAAAAGAGGCTAACTATTGCTTGTAATCCTTTCACAGAGAGCTGTGAGTAATCAGGAAAAAAAGAAAGGAATTGTCCCTTTGAAACATTAATTTGTACACTGTAAGTACCTACACTTTAATATAGGACCATACTGACTATAATTCTATACCTTTGTCTATTTTCCAAATCAAACCAGCCTCTTTTCCATCACTGTACTAGTCTTAGTCTATATATATATAACATCACTGTGGTAGTCTTGGTCTCTTACAGCACTGTTAGTCTTGGTCTCTTTTCACCCAGTTTGTTAATCTTGGTCTGTTTCCATCAGTTTGTTAATAATCCTGGTCTGTTTTCACCAGTTTGTTAATCTGGTGTGTTTCTATCAGTTTGTTAATCTTGGCCACAGGAAGCATAATAGATCAGCAGCAGACAGAGGAGTGCATACTACACACAGACAGAGGAGTGCGTACTACACACAGACAGAGGAGTGCGTACTACACACAGACAGTAGTGCGTAATACACACAGACAGTAGTGCATACTACACACAGACAGTAGTGCGTACTACACACAGACAGTAGTGCGTAACACACACAGACAGTACTGCATATTACACACAGACAGTAGTGTGTACCACACAGACAGTAGTGCGTTCTACACACAGACAGTAGTGCGTACTATACACAGACAGTAGTGCATATTACACATAGACAGTAGTGCATATACACACAGACAGTAGTGCGTACTATACACAGACTGTAGTGCGTACTACACACAAACAGTACTACAGTGCAAAAGGCATTAACCTGTGTACTGATGGACAGCAACTGGTAAAAAAGTGTATTGATAAGATCATTGTACGATTTTAGTAAGCTAAATTAACATCATGGAATGTGCAGCACACTAAGGACCTGAGCTAAATATGCTATTGTGTGTGTGCTGGGCCTGACTATTACATTTCTCCCATAATCAGCCAAATGAGACATTATTTTTCTCTCGGGTAACTCAGGTGGCTTGTAGGGTTAACCTACCCTAACCCCATAGGTACATATGCTAGCTTACACATCACTAGCCCTCACTGTGAATGTGCATAACCTGCTGCCAAGGCTTACCTGGCTGTAGGTGTGGAATTGTTTCTAGACCATTGGGCAAATTTACATGATCGGTTACAGCAAAGAATGACTGCAAGTGCTCGGTAGCCAAAAGGAAAGATGTCGATATGCCTACTGTATAATAATGAAGTGCCCTAATCTAGTGCTTTCCCCCCCATCAAAAATTAACGTGTTTGTCTTGCTCTATAAGAGCATTATTATGCACAGACAGACTTTTAGACATAAACAAATCAGTGGAAAAGAATTCTCTGAAGTGCAAATACATGCTGGAATGCATAGCGCCTACAAACTGATTGTGATCATGGTCCAATAGGATGATTTAAGTGATGAACACAGGGCTGGCTGTTTTAGTGTCTGCATAGCGCCCTCTTGTGGCAATACAGTGATGTGCCCCAGCTCCGCACTGGCCCTCCAAGGTAACACAACGCTTCAGGCGTCAGGCGGCCCTGCGGGGTCCGCCGCTTGGTGTCGGGGGTAGGGACTAATCAGTCCTCTAGACTTCTGTAGAGAAGAGGAGACTCTGACGCTTGCTGTCAGGCGTGGGGATTGTCTCTAGTTGAAGGAAATACAGCAACACCTGGACCTGAACAACACGGACACAGATCACAGGTCATGAAGACGAGAAGATAGTGCACAGCTCTGAAACATACAGTAGATGATTATATTAGAGTGGTCACACACACACACACACACACAAACTCTACCTGCGACATGACCTCCAGAGACCAGCTCTCAGTCATCATGATGGGCTGCATGGGCGTCTTGGTGTCTTTCTCTGAGGGACGCATAAGGGTGGGGCCAAACACAGTTGCCAGGTTGTGGAAGGACATCTTGTTTACACACTCATTCTCAGCCACCCTACACACACACACACACACACAGACAGACAGATGAAAGGAGAGAGCACAGGTGAAGATTAGATAGAGAAGAAATCGCAGGCACTATTTAAATCACATTCCACCAGCTGAGCAAAGGAGCCAGACAGGAAGTGACAGCAGCTATGCATTGTCACCTTTTGAGGTGGTCGAGAAGGAAGAGGAAGGTGAGCAGGTTGGGCTCAGGCAGCGACAGCAGCAGGTTCAGCATACAACTCTCCTTGGCCACGCTGTCAGACAGACCTGCAGAGAGAGAGACGGGAACTTTGCATCAGACATCAGACAGACCAGCAGGGGAGACCAGAACTTTACTGACCGATGATGTAATTGTATGTTCTGAAACCATAGTGACAGTGCATGTATCAACACAACAAGACAACCGAAATCAGAGTGATAAGGCACAACTTCAGCCTTGCAATAATCTAGACGAGAAGAGATAAAAGCATGGATAATTGTCTCAAATTATCGAAAAGAAAATATGCTTGATTTTACTTTTAAACTCTGAAATAGTTAAAAGACAATTTCACAATAACATTTATTTGATTATTATATTTTAACTCCGTGTCAAACAAAATTCCACAATTTTTAGCATGTTTGACATAACCAAGTGTTCTATAGATTTGTATTGAGGTTGCGTTGGGGCGACCACACTTCCTTAACACAGGTTGTGTTAGCAGTTGATGAAGGCCGAGGCGTGTCGAGCGACTCACCGATGCCTCCGGTGAAGTTGCGGTACAGCTCGTCGGTGAAGAGGGGCTCCGGGAGCTCGCGGAAGTACAGCTTCAGAGTGCCAGCGATGGCGTTCACATCCATCTCGCTCATCAGCACGGACACATCTTTATTATCTACAGGTCACAAACGACAGCCCGTCAGTGCACACACACAACCACACGCACACACACACACACACACACATATATGCACACACACATGCACTCGCATGCATGCATGCACGCATACACACACACACACACACACACACACACACACACACATTTATTGACACTTACATGTTTGTTTCCTTAACATGAGTCTCTAGGATTAATGACTGTAGAAAAAGACGGTGAGACCTTCTATGATTAAACAATGATCTTTCTACACTTCTGGCATTACTGAATGGTGATTCTACACTTCAGATTAACTAATGGTGTTTTTACACTTCTAAGATTATAGCCAATGTTTCTACACTTCTGAGATTATAACCAATCTTTCTAGACTTCTGAGATTGACCAATGGTGTTTTTACACCTTTATCTCCATTGATGTTCCTGGGCTTCAGAGCTTATCTATTGATGTTACACCTAGCTATGACTCATCAGTTTACCTGTGCACAACAAGTAAGCACATGTTACAGCAAGCTAATATGCATGAATGAACACACACACACTCACACACACACTCACTGGAGTCGAAAGCTGCTTTGAGGGTTTGGATATCCGTGGCAACCCCTGAAACGCGGTAGATGCCGACCTCCTCTAAGCCCCGCCTCTCAATCTCCTCCACACACTGACGCACGATGAGTGGTACTTTGGAGTGCTCCCTCCTGTGACCAACACACACACACACACACCACAGTGAGGTTGTGTCCACCACATATTAGCACAGAATAAAACACAGGAAGAGGTCGACAGACCAAAGATACTGGCTCTGACCATGTAAAGGTGCTGTGTGTGTGTGAGTGTGTGTGTGCAGGGATGTACCTAGTTGGGCTGTGGCCAGTGCCTCACTGAGAGCCATTCTCATTCTCGTTTATTTTTTAGGAACAGCAGGTCCAGGTGCCAGAGCTGAACATGTCTGTGGCTAAGTTTTATAACACAAACTCACAGCTGAACATGTCTGTGGCTAAGTTTTATAACACAAACTCACAGCTGAACATGTCTGTGGCCAATATCTATAACTCACAGCCAGAGATGAAAAGGTCAGAACCATAACCATCCTGCATCATCTCTGACTGATGAGTTGGACTGCAGTAATTGGCTCTGATTCAAATGCAGGATCTGCAGCACTGCAGCGGGTCAGTAACAGAACCGCCTCTCCGACGCTTACTTGGTCACGACTGCAATCTTCACCCCGAAGACACCGGACTGCTTCCTGGATGGCATCCTCTTCAGGCTAAATTCTCTGCTGGTGAACTTCATGGACAATTTGATTTCAATCTGCAATAGCACCAAAAATAAAAGAACATCTTTAGAATCCAAATTTGATGGAGTGTTGTTGTTGTGATGTGGTGGTGGTGTAGTCTAGCTGTAATGTTGTAGTGTAATTGTAGTGCAGTTGTAGTGTTGTTGTAGTATAGTTGTAGTGTTGTTGTAGTGCAGTTGTAGTGTTGTTGTAGTATAGTTGTAGTGTTGTTGTAGTGCAGTTGTAGTGTTGTTGTAGTGCAGTTGTAGTGTTGTTGTAGTGTTGTTGTAGTGTACTTGTAGTGTTGTTGTAATGTACTTGTAGTGCAGTTGTAGTGTAGTTGTAGTGTTGTTGTAGTGTAGTTGTAGTATTGTTGTAGCGTAGTTGTAGTGTTGTTGTAGTGCAGTTGTAGTGTTGTTGTAGTGCAGTTGTAGTGTTGTTGTAGTGTACTTGTATTGCAGTTGTAGTGTTGTTGAAATGTACTTGTATTGCAGTTGTAGTGTTGTTAAAATGTACTTGTAGTGCAGTTGTGGTGTAGTTAACACACTGCTGTTACTGACCCCATTCATACCGATGACAGCCCTCTGCCAGTCTTTGCCCTGAAGGGTCTGCTGATCCAGCTGGGTAAAAAACAGAGCAATCCTCAAATCAAACACACTCTTTCTTACAAACTTACACACACACACACACACGCACACACGCACGCGCACACTTAATATCAAAGAGTACGCATGTTCAGATACACACCCTTGATTGACCCTTGTTTTAGATAAACATAATCTGATTCCAATCAAACAATATAGGCTCTTATGTTTGTCATATACATTCACTTCTTTGTTAGAGAATTTGGAGTTGTGTTCATTATATTCAGTGTGACCATTGATCACAGCGTGGGTTCAAACTTTAAACTGCAATAAAACTAACCCTAACTCTAGCTCCTACATGAGAATATGCCCAAATATCTCAAACTTTAATCTGCAATCACAGTGCTCCTATGTTAGAATAGGCCCACATATATCAAAATGCTTCTTTGACAATGCATTATATGTGTACCAAGTTTCATGCTTTCATGTAAAGAACACAATTGGGTAGCTGTGCCACTGCACAAACACAACTAATCTCTGCACAACTGCCCCCCCACCCTAAGAGGGTTAAAAAAACAGGCAAACCAGGACCAAACACTCTGGTCGCACACAAGTTACACTGATGAGAGTCCAGTCACTCAGGGTGCCATTTTGAACCACAGCGGAGAGCATTGCGGGATGCCGTGCATACGTGTTTACACCTGAATGCCCTGCAGTGTATTTACACACAGTGTGTTTACATACAGTGTATTTACACACAGTGCTGGTGGCCTTTAACATTTTAAAGTCACTAAGCATATCTTACATAAGGTCCATTTGCTGGTGTCACCATGGCAACAGATTTAATTCTAAATCAGCCTCCAGATGCCACATTGCAACAAAGAACAGCAGTGCTGATGACAGATAGATTAGTTTTCTCATCTTCCTCCTCATCACTACAACTACAACAGTCTCCTCTTACAAAATCATCATTATCACCACAAGCACCACCACAATCATCATAATCATCACCACCACCACCATAGTTATCTTCATCATCATTATTATCATCATCACCACCACCACCACCATCATCCCAGTTTGTTGTTATCCAGTTTGACTGATCAGGTCTGTCGCCTCTCTAGGGTCAGGGTCAGGTCAGGGCTACGGTGGTCTCACCTTCTGTCTGACCAGGGCACAGCGCACACGGCCCCAGAGACGAGCTCCTGCTCCCAGGACCCTCTTCCCATCAGAACCCTGAGCCTCCTCACTCTCCAGTGGTGTCTTCTCCTCAGAGCCCTGCGCCTCCTCAATCTCCAGTGGTGTCTTCCCCTCAGAGCCCTGCGCCTCCTCATTCTCCAGTGGTGTCTTCTCAGAGCCCTGTGCCTCCTCACTCTCCAGTGGTGTCTTCCCCTCAGAGCCCTGTGCCTCCTCACTCTCCAGTGGTGTTTTCTTCTCAGAGCCCTGCTCCTCCTCACTCTCCAGTGGTGTCTTCCCCTCAGAGCCCTGCGCCTCCTCATTCTCCAGTGGTGTCTTTTCAGAGCCCTGCGCCTCCTCACTCTCCAGTGGTGTCTTCTCAGAGCCCTGCTCCTCCTCATTCTCCAGTGGTGTCTTCCCTCCAGAGCCCTGTGCCTCCTCACTCTCCAGTGGTGTCTTCTCAGAACCTTTCGCCTCCTCACTCTCCAATGGTGCCTTCCCCTCGAAGCCCTGCGCCTCCTCACTATCCAGTGGTGTCTTCCCTCCAGAGCCCTCTGCCTCCTTGCTCTCCTGTGTCAGCGGGGGAGTTCCTTTGTCTCGGTTTGTCCTTGTACCACCTCCTTCCTCCCCCTCCTCTTGAACCACTCCACTGCTACTTACCAGGGAGCCGCTCTCTTCAGTCCTGTTGCTCTCAGTCCTACTGCCCTCCACCCCAGTCCTCTTGCCCTCCTCCTCCTTAGTTCTACTGCACCCCTCCCCAGTCCTCTTGCCCTTCTCCTCCTCAGTTCTACTGCCCTTTTCTTCAGTTCTACTGCCCTCCTGCTCAGTTTCATTGCCCTCCACCTCAGTTCTACGGTCCTCCCCCTCCTCCTCAGTTCTACTGCCATTTTCCTCAGTCCTTCTGCCCTCCTCCTCAGTTCTACTGCCCCCCTGCTCAGTTCGACTGCCCTTTTCCTCAGTTCTACTGCCGTTTTCCTCAGCCCTCCTGCCCTCTTGCTCAGTTCTAGTGTCTTCCACTTCAGTTCTACTGCCATCCTCCTCAGTTCTACTGCCCTCCTCCTCAGTTCTACTGCCCTCCTCCTCAGTTCTACTGCCCTCCTGCTCCTCTTCACTTCTACTGCCCTCCTCCTCAGTCCTGGAGCCTCCTTGGCTCATGGTGCTGGTTCACACTGTCTGTTCAGAAGCCTGTTGGCCTCTGTGGGTCCACACAAGCACGACGGAGTAACAACAAACAAGCAGCTTCCCGCTGGTGTCCACTGGTGTGAGTAATCCCTTCTCTCAGTCAGGCAGGACGACTGATCCGCTCAGCCCACACTAACAGACAGAGTCGCCCCCCTTCTCCTCTCCATGTCCTCCTCCTCCTCAGCTGCCCTTCAGCAGGAACTGGTTCTCTTCAGCAGGAACTGGTTCTCTTCAGCAGGAACCGGTTCCCCTAAACCGGGCCTTTCAGATGTATCCCTCGGGCAGGACCGACTGTGTGTGTGTGTGTGTGTGTGTGTGTGTGTGTGTGTGTGTGTGTGTGTGTGGCTGGCTGCTTGCTTGCGCACCACTGTGGGCTCCACGTCGCTCTGCAGTCTCTCCAGATGGAACCGAGGGATTAGCTCCAGGATTCCCCTCCCACCCTGATTACGCCACCCAGCAGCAAACACTCTGACCGGCAGTCCTCAGACCAGCAGCAGCCCTCACTCCGGCAGACCAGCAACACTTGGATCGACAGCAACATTCAGACCGGCCGACCAGCAACATTCAGACTAGCAACACTCAGACCAGCTGCAGCTCACTCCGGCAGACCAGCAACACTAGGATCGACGGCAACATTCAGACCAGCAACACTCAGACCGGCAGCACTCAGATCAGAAGCAACACTCAGACCAGAAGCAACACTCAGACCAGAAGCAACACTCAGACCAGAAGCAACACTCAGACTAGCAGACCAGCAACACTCAGACCAGAAGCAACACTCAGACCAGAAGCAACACTCAGACCAGAAGCAACACTCAGACTAGCAGACCAGCAACACTCAGACAGCTCAAGGTTTCTTCTTCTTTCTTGTGCTGCCTTGGGAGGTTCAGGCTTGAGACAACTTCAATTGATTTGGCACAATATAAACTGACTCTTGACTCTTCTTGAGCTGTTTTCTTCTTCAGCTCTCTCTCTCTCTCTCTCTCTCTCTCTCTCTCTCGCTCGCTCACACTCTCTCTCACACACACACACACACACACACACACACTGAATGCATTTATACACACCCCTCACCACATTCCAGCAGTGGCCTGATAAGCTAGCTGCTGTGTCATTAGCTGTGATCACAGGCTGAGCCGATTGAGGCCAGCGGGTGAAAGCCCAGCCATCCCCTCATCTCTGGATGACCATGAGTCACTCACTCAGTGGGCCTGCCAGAGCAGGGGATGAGCGGGTTCACTAATCCATCAATGAGAACAAACACCTCTCTCTGTTGTTGGTTCTACAGAAAGCCTAATCTAAGTTGAAGCCACTGACTACTGAAATCTAAAACTGTAATACTAGCTCACTTCAAAGTTGTGATTACTTAACATAATCAGTGCAACAGCAAACAGACTGTTTTTAAAAAAAACACACACACACACACACACACACACACACACACACACACACACACACACACACACACACACACACACAATGTCAACCCTCTTCTGATTGGCCAGACTGGCTCTATGGGCAGGCATACTTTCCAATGGTGCTAATCCCAATGTGTCACAACAACCAATCAGCAGTGTGCAGACATGACCCTATCTTCACCCCAGGGTGTTTTTTTTCTTTTAACACGAGCACACTCAGGATAATCCTCAGGAGAGTGGTCGTGCCCCACACACACACGTCGCACGTGCGCACTCACACGCGCATGCATGCTCGCACGCACGCAAAATAGATGCACATGCATACAGATATGTATACATACATGCATGCATACAGCAGATTTGTGCTGCTGTCCATAGTAGGACAGTTGGTCCTGGACAGGTGTGATGGTGTGAGATGCTGTACCTGTGCAGGTGTGATGGTGTGAAATGCTGCACCTGGACAGGTGTGATGGTGTGAAATGCTGCACCTGGACAGGTTTGAGTGTGTAAGATTCTGTACCTGGACAGGTATGATGATGTAAGACAGGGATGTCAAAGTCAAATACATTAGAGGGCCAAAAAAACAAATTTGCTACAAGCCGAGGGCCGGACTGGTTCAATGTTTATTAAAACATATTAAAATGACTGCACGTAACCTATTGAACCAAGACGTGTACTGTATTTTATTTAATGATTAAATGAATAATGACTGTGACTGAAGTGCGGGCAAAGTTTGCACAGAAATGTACGATTTTTCCCATCCTCACCGACCTTGTTATAAAACTTGTTTAAATGATCATACGATGCCTCCTTGCTGCTTTGTCGTCTACATCAGCCTTTCTCAAACTTCTTTGACCTGAGGCCCAGTCAAGGCATACTTTGGGGTCATAGGGCCCACCTACATGAACCCACCCCCTCCTCCCACCCCCCATCAAATTATCATAATGATATCACAATTATTATTATTTTTATATTATATTGCTATACATGCACTTCAAAACAGTCAATGTTTAAAGTGCTAAGATTGTTCACAAAAGTTTGTGAAAACATGCACATCAGAGTACTGCTTTACTAATGTAAAATATGGCCTACAATAGTTTCATTGTTTTTGCATTGTTGCATGATGCTTGCATGAGAAATACTTCTCAAAACAACAGCAGTTATATGGGTGCTGTTGTTTTGGGATGTTTCCCTCATGCAAGCATCATACACTGATAGAATATTTATATGCTAATTACATTTCATTTGAATGCCTGAATGTAAGGATTCAGGAAACACAATACCAGCTTTTGTGAATGGTAAATGGCGTTTCAGATCATGCGTAAATCACTGATCTGGAGATCTTTAACTATCTTTAACTAAGACTAATTAATAGCTTTTGGCTGACTTAAATACTTAATGCCAAACAGTATTTTATATAGTCTGTGCTCTGTTTTTTATGCAAGTTGCATAAATCCACGTTGTTCTATTAAATGTCGTTTCATAATTAAATAGCCTTCCAATAGGTTGAAGCTTAGCTTTGCTACCAACGTGCACACGCATGCATTGAATAAACGCCCATACCACGACTTAATTCTATGCCTCTGTGTTTGATGACACCAAACAAGTATTTCCTACTAAATGCAGAAATGTTTGTTTTCTTTTTCTGTCCGCGGCTCCTTGATCAATTGCGCAGCAAATTATCAGACGATGGCCCGGGAATAATTTCACTCTGCAGACCATTGTCCACATTGCGGACCGCGGCCCATAGTTTGACAAATGGTGACCTGCATGCTGCCATATTAAGGCCTTTTTACGGTGTGTTTTAGCCGGGTTTTCGCGTGGAAGGCTCTGTAGAAATCTGACACCCTACTCAACGAAGTTAAACTGAAAGAGCGTGCCGTTCACAGACACCAGAATGAACGACTTCACAGTAACCTTCATCAGGCAGTAGTAGCCTAATACAGTACGTTCAGTTCACGTTCGCTCAAAATATGAACGAGTTCATGAACTTTCGTTCAATGAACGTGTTCAGGCACAACACTGGGGAGGGGGGTAGCTGAAAGTTGACATCTGCCCTGACTGAATACTGATGAATAATGAAGCCGAGGCCCACTTGCGGCGCCGCAGTGAGTTCGTGGGCTACCGTTGCATGGTGGGAAATGGAGTATTGGTGCGTGCAAAACAGCCGGCGGCTGTGGCCTGCGGGCCAGTTCTAATACTAATCAAATATCATCCCGGGGGCCGTAGATAATTCATTCGCGGGCCGCCTTGACTTTGACATGTCTGAT
>NC_055964.1:29462076-29472076 GCF_018492685.1 Alosa sapidissima | reverse complement strand
TTTGTGTGTGGTTGTGTGAGCTCACCCTGTGGTTGCTTCTCTTAAGTTTAACACAGAGCAGGGGCTCAGTGAAGAGGATGACGTGTGTCAGTGTATACATAAAGATAGCTCTGGAAAAAATTAAGAGACTCCCCAGCAGAAGCACTCCATTTTCCTGATATCAGCCTACGGTTGCTGAGTGCCATTCGAATGAGTTGACGGTCATATTCAAAATTAAGGGACCACTGCAAATTTGAATATGACCGTCAACTCATTTGAATGGTGTGTACGTGTTTGTGTGTGAGTGTGTGTGTGTCTGTGTGTGTGTATATATATGTGTGTGTACTGTATATGTGTGTGTGTATATGTGTGTGTCTGTGCTCACCCTGCGGTCTGTTTCTTGAGTTTGGCGCAAAGCAGCAGGTCTGTGAAGAGGAAAACATGGCGCAGCTTCCTGGTGCCCTCCATGAGCTCCACCATGAACCGGTCCTTCAGCAGCTGCCGGTTCTGAGATGAGAAACCAGACACAGACACACACACACACACACAGTGTCACTTACAAACGCTGCACATACAAACACAACTAAATATGCAAACACACACAAACACGACACCTGCACACACTGCATCTTACACAAACACACGCCAACAATCATGCTGTCACACTCACAACACAAACACACACACACACAGACAGACACTCTCACACAAACACACAGCCCAGTTCCAGACTAAAGACACAAACACAAACTGATGCCGCAAGTCATGAGCAAACCACAAGAGGGCGTGGCTGTATCATTTTCCACCTACTCCATGACAACGGGAATGGAGTCAGGAACCGACATTCCAGCACAACTACTCACGATGTAGCATGAAGGTGAAACACCACAAGAGCCATGGGTGTGGGGTAACACACACACACACACACCCATTCACCAAAGGTGTCATAGGTGCAGATTGACACCAATTTCTGTGATTAATGGCAAACCGATGGCAAACCAATCAAATGAGCAAGAACCCATGGTGGACTCGGCATGAGGACAGATTGGGCTACAATGCCCCCAGTTAGTGATGCAAGGAACTTCTGTAATCAACACAAGCAGTAGAGACTACTGGGGAAAACCTTGCATGTTTTATTTGGTTGTAACTGGTTCTGGTTCTTCTAACTGGTTCAGCAGCTATCATGTGGACCGCAAAACCAGACGTGCTAAATTCTGCTGATTCTGCTCGGAAACAATCTCATCATGATCAACAACCTGATTGAAAAACATTCTGGTTGGAAGGCCTGCGTGCGACACAACACCGTGACTAAGAACTCTGGGACTCGGTGTCCAGTGTCTGACCATTTGTGTTTCCTGGAGAGAGCAGCTAGACTCTGACAGACTTGTGGAGAGAGAGCAAGACAGGGAGAGGCAGAGAGAGAAGGGGGAGAGGGAGAGAGAGAGAATGTGGGGGCAGACAGAACAAGAGAGAGAGAGAGAGAGAGAGAGAGAGAGAGAGAGAGAGAGAGAGAGGGAGAGAGAGAGAATGGTGGGGCAGACAGCAAGAGCGAGAGAGAGAGGGAGAGAGAGAGAATGGGGGGCAGACAGAGCAAGAGCGAGAGAGAAAGAGAGAGAGAATAACCCTGATAGAAAAGAGGTAAGTGTGGCACAGTACACCACATATGACTCCATCTAATAATACAGCCTATCTTTAGCAGTCCTGTGAGACTCTCAGCTCAAAAGACCTCTCTGGAACACACACACCAGGCTCTACACACACACACACACACACACACACACACACCAGGCTCTACACGCACACAGCCGAGGCTCTACACACACACACACACACACACACGGCTGAGTAATCACACTAATGCAGCTCTGTGTGGCCACTGCGGAGGGAACGACACAGAGTGAGAGAGCGATTTCAGAGAGCCTTACAAATTGTACGATTTCATGCTGCCAGGTATTGCTGTGCTGTGCTGTGCTGTGCTGTGCTGTGCTGTGCTGTGCTGTGCTGTGCTGTGCTGTGCTGTGCTGTGCTGTGCTGTGCTGTGCTGTGCTGTGTTTCCTTTCAAGTGTTCTAAAACTGATAGTTCCGGTCCTTGATTGTGATTTGGCTGAATCGCCGTTGTGAATTTCAGCATAAACATACACCTTGACCGCATTTCGTTCCATATTACTGCGCTACCATAACTTGATACAAATGTTAAAGTAGCTGCGTCTCGACGTTGCTTGGCAACCATTCAGATAGAGGAAATATATTTATTGGCGGAAGTATGATTATCTATTATTAAATCTGTGCCTTTATTGCCCATATTGCTTAATTCTGTGTCAGTGCTGACCTCTCCTTTCTTGACGGTCATGGACTGGCGGCGTGGAGTGATCTCCTCATTGATGCTGGACAGGAAGTTGTGCGAGATCCTCAGAGCGTCCTGAAGCAGCGGATAGTCAGGGTGGGGTGACGGGGTGTGTTTCAGCAGGTCCTGCAACATGTACATACACACACACACAGAGAGAAAGAGAGAGAGAGAGACAGAGAAGCAATAGGTTGGTGGATTTTAGTACAGGGAATCACACACACACACACACACACACACACACACACACACACACACACACACACACACACACACACACACAACACAGAGAGGGAAGCCTGCAGGCTCACACACAAACACACACAGGGAGAGAAACACTCACATGTAGCACTAGTGTGCTCCTGGTGACTCTGTCCACAGGCTTGTACAGAAGAGCTGTGTATGGGGGAGAGGGTCAAAGGTCAATCAGAGACTTCTAAAGCTCAGTCTAGTCCAAGGTCAGGACAGATTCCTCTTCTCTCTACTCAGACACACCAAGTTGAGATATCAAACCACTGTGTCTTTTCTGAAACATAATTATTGGGAAAATACAGTGTGATATTCCAATCCAGTGTACCTGCTAATATAAGCTGATACAGGCACAACTCTCTCTGTACTGTATGTGTGTGTGTGTGTGTGTGTGTGTGTGTGTCCATCTCTGAGATGGTTTAGCACTAAGTGTTAAGGTGCTGTCTATGAGTCCCAAACTGATTAAATTAGTGTATAGCTGTAAATATAGCTGTTAGTCTTACTATCAAATATCAACAAAAGAGCATGTTTCCCCATGGAAGGTCACTGAGTGCTGCTCAATTCAATTCAATTCAATTCTATTTGTATTTTAAGGTCCATAGCAAAAAAAAAAAAACATAAATAGATCATTCTATAAAAATAATATAATTCATCATGGCCAATCAATCAGTCAGTCAGTAAATGAATGAATGAATGAATGAATCAATCAATCAATCAACCAACCAATCAATCAATCAATCCAGTTGGATTAGGGTTAAGGATATGGAATGCTGGCATTACCTTCTAGAGAGTTCTTGCCACTTGGATCTTTGTTCTCTTTCGTGCTTCTGACTTTAAGGTTCTGAAATAACAAGAATAATTTATTTGAAGTAAAATACAACATATAGCTACAAACAGAATAACACATTACAATAGAACACTAGGTATGTTGAGTATGTTGAGATGAAAGCCACTTTATACCTCCGAGATCTCTGCAAACTGACTGTTGGCCTGGCAGCATTTCTCTGCCGTTTCCACGGCAACCTTATAGTTGTCTACGAAAGCCCGGTACACACCCAGCTGGTTGGCCTGTTGGGAGAGAACAGAGAGGGACAGATGGGGAGAGAAAGGGTGTGTGTGTGGGGGGGGGGGTGATGTGGAGAGAGAGAGAGAAAGAAAGAGAGAGAAAAAGTGAAGGGGATAGAGGCATATAAGGAGAAAAAAGGAGATAGTGAAAGAGAGAGAGGGAGAGAGAGAGAGAAGAGTCAGCTCAGAGTCAGAGATGTGGACATGGTCTTCTCATCTTCTCCAACTTTAATCCCTATGAGAGTGAAGAGTCGGTTAGATGGGGGCCATTCTAGAGTGGACTCTGCGGAGGATGTGGGGTCTTAACCCTAACCCCTAAAAGGAAGAAGTAGGGTACATGTGCACTCAGGGAACAACATAGGGTCCATGTGCACTAAGAGGAGAACGTGGGGTCTTAACCATAACGCTAAAAGGAGGACATCCATGTGCACTTAAAGGAGGATGTAGGGTCCATGTGCATTTAGAAGAGGATTTAGTGTCCATGCACATGTGGACTAAGAGGAGAAGGTATGGTCCATGTGAACTTAAAGGAGGACGTAGGGTCCATTTGAGAGTGTGGACTAAGCCACCAGTGCTCAGAGACAGAGAGTCATCCCATGAAAGAGGTTTTGTTTTCTTTTGAATCAGCGCCATTCAGAACCCTCGGCACCCAGTGAGCTCACACAGCTGCTGTTCACCATGGCAACACGTTAAGTGTGGCCAAGACTCTTGCTAATGAAGAGAGAATTCTGATGAAAGAGCTTGTCATGAGACAGTTAAATATTTTTCTTTACAGTAAGAATGTATTGCCATGGATACAGTTGAATGGGACTATGAACAAACTCTTTTCACCACACAACCCCCACCCCAACCCGGTGGTCTTAAGCTCCACAAGAGCCTGGGATGCAAAATGGAGCCAGATGGCCAAGATGTTGGTTTGTCAACAAGGCCAATGTCAAACAAACAAACAAACAACTCACTCACCAGTTTCTGGAAGAGGTCGCCCACGCACTGCTGCTGGGTCCACTGTTGCACCCTGGGAAGGAGGCCGTTGTAGAACTCCTTGTGTATGTCATGCAGCTCGGGCACTTTGAAGAAGATGGTGTCAATCTGCTGCAGCGTCAGAACGGGCTGGGACGTGGTGGCCGCTGCTCGCAAGGGCTTCATGGGCTATCAAGAGTATACAACAAATACACACACACACACACACACACACACACATTCTGTATCTACTGCCCATGAACGTGTGTGTGTGTGTGTGTGTGTGTGTGTGCAGTGTTTCCCACAGAATTGGATTTAATTTGTCGTGGTAGCTGGCTTGGCGGGGGGGGTGAGTGAGTGAGTGAAGCCTCACCAGTAACAGGGCTTCTAGGTGACTGAGGTAAGTCTCCTCACTGGTCAGGATCCCTGAGAGGACCCACTTACGCATCTCCAGTTCCTTCTCCACCTGATCTTCCATCTAACACACACACACACACACACACACACACACACACACACACACACACACTTAATCATTTCAATGCTATTGTTATAACAGCTCAAATGCACTGAATCATTTCAATGCAAAGGTTACTAGCTCAAATACACTTTTACGCTCCAAAAGTCAAAACTGTTTCCCTGGTGACCCTGCTGGTCATTCTCACCGAGGGGGCAGACTCCAGGGTCACACAGGAGGGGCCATCACAGCTGTCATTGCTTCTGGACAGTAGCCGTGGCGATGAGGACAGGGAATCATCGTCATAGGAAGTGAGGTCATGAATTTCCTCCCCTGGATCAGCATCAAAACTATATGCAGGAGGAGGAGTTCCGCTGAACGACACATCTGCAGGGGAGAGGAGGTGTGAAAGAACAGAGGAGGAGGCAGAAATAACACTTGTTATGGCATGTGATATGATAATGTGTCCTATAGTTATTCGGTTGTTAAGGCCGACGTCACGGGCCCAACATCTTTTTGGTCAAAAAACGTTTAATAGTGCAGCCAGCAACTTATTTTGCAACTTGGTCACCCGGAAGGGCTGCAGGAGAGAGAGAGGACAAACAAACAAACAAGCGTGGCTCCCACTCACCACGCTCAGATAAGTTATTAAAGACAATATTGAAACCTGTGTCTGTGATTAATTAACTATGAGGTACTTTTGTTATGAAAAACTGCTACTACAAACAACTTGTGTGTGCACCCACAAAGTTAGCTTGGCTGGTAATTAGCAGTAGCTCAACATGCATGGTGTGTAATGGTGGAGTCAGGTGTTTGTGTGTGGTGTGGTGCATTGGTGCCTGGTACCGAAAGAGCTCTGTGTGACACTTTGTCACCATCACCTCCGTTTTATTGAGGGTAAAACAAAACCGGTTAACTTTAACAGAGCAATTACTATAGCTGTGCAGCCAGATGATACGATCAAGGGTTGCGTGCAGGCTTCCGCGAAAAATAGGATTTTATTAGGTTGAGGCAACAAGTGAGTAGTAGGATGACAATTTTCTTAAAGGCTACACTGAATAGCAGAAAAAAAAACGTTTATTTTACTGTCTATGGAGAAAACCGAGCGGCTTTGATAGCCATTGGACCCCGGAAAAAGATTTATTAGCCAATTATTGCATCATCACTTAATCATTACCAGAAGATGGAATAAAAATGTGTCCCACTTAACCCATGTCTCTGGTTACCTGGACCAACACTAACTGACTCTCACTGTGATCTCATTACAAACAGCACTGAACTGAACTAACAGACAGCAGAGTGAAAGGGGAACCCCATGAGGAGGAACCAGGTTCCTCCTGAGAGGAAGCCCATGAGGAGGAACCAGGTTCCTCCTGAGAGGAAGCCCATGAGGAGGAACCAGGTTCCTGAGCGTTTTCAGGACATCAGTGTGAGGATCTGAGTGGATGGTGTGTTATCACACCAGACAGGAACTCCTCTAACAAACAGAACACAATAGGAACTCGTATACACACCGGCCGAACACACATCTATGTGCCTGCCTGTGTGTATGAGGGTGTGTGTCTGTGTGTGTATGTGAGAGTGAGTGAAAGAGACTGTGTGTGTAAGAAACATAAGCAGAAGCATTTGCTTCTTTAAAGCTACTGTTGCAATCAGGAAAACATAGCCTGAAGCTAAGTGCAAATAGAAGGAGGAACAAAGGGCATTCGAAAGGAGGATTTATCTTTTTGTAGCATAACGTGTCTGTAACCAAAATAACAACGTAAAAAATGTGTTCTACACATTAGTTTGGTACTTCGTAGGCTATGCCAGACTTAACTGATTCTTCAAGCTTCAAACCTGAACATTTCCCAAGAGTTTTCCAAAAGAAAACTGACCTTCGTAAGTATAAGGTATAGGTAAGCTATTTAAATGTCAGTCAGAGAAGCAGACTCGACTCAAGTAGAAGATTCGACTCAAGACTCGAAAATTAACGTAACGCTCGACAGTCACATTGGCATCATATCAGTTGTTATATTGGAGCATCACTCATGCAAGTCATTCAGTGAGGAGGAATTTGTGTTGCGTCTCAGACATTTTTTTGCTTGCTACTCATTCCTGGAATGATTATTTCCTCCATGATCATTTGTAGCATCTGCCAAGTGTCTCACTTTAAATGAAAAGGAGAAGAGCTATTTAAACTGTAACCCTATGTCTCATTAGGCGCAGGCCTTTAAAGCACCAAAGAGTTTTTTGTACCTTAAAATAATGTTTCCAAAATCGTTTTAGTGGTTCATCAACTCGTAACAGGGTGAACGGCACTTCTGCATTCGCTTCGCGACCCTCTATAGGCTATAACCGCACTATGCAAGTTTGCAAGATCGGGTAGTGGATCTGTAGTTCGATGGAATGAGACATAAGAAAATACAAATTTGACTTGCTTCTGATGTTGCAATAAATCATACTTTCATAAAATCATGCAACATACTCTACCTTGTCTGTAGACATCATTATTTCCAAAGCCAGTGCTGGATAAACAAATAGCATGTGTGCAACAGGAAAAGTGCTTTGGTGTTGCTTTAAGTCACTGTTGCTGTTGTAGTGTGGGCATCTTTTTTGTTGTGCGGCTCTCTGAGTGATGTGAATTTTCTATTTACATTTCATGCTGGAATGGTTAGCCATCCCTGGTATATGTGAATAAGAGACTGGCTGAGTGTGTGTGTGTGTGTGTGTGTGTGTGTATGTGTATATGTGTGTGTGTGTATGTATATGTGAATAAGAGACTGGCTGAGTGTGTGTGTGTGTGTGTGTGTGTGTGACTGTTTGCGAGCAAGTGCGCATGTATGTACTGCATGCCATTGTGCCATGTTTCAGGCGTGTTTCCATTGAGCCCACAGGCTGTCAGCAGGAGAGTGGGTGACCATCAAAATACAGACGTCCTCCCCTATTTACACTCATTCTCTCTCTTGCACTCTCTCTCTCACACTCACACACACACACAAATGAAAACACATGTGACAGAAATGAACAAAAAAACACACGTGAGACACAAACCCACACACACACACACACACACTTGATCTGAAGAATGTGCTTAAGGGAGTAAAGCCCTCTAGCTTTTCAAACAACACAGAGGCTCAATAATGTACAGTGTGCTGCTAAGCACCTACCACACACACACACACACACACACACACACACAGATAAACACCAAAACACACACACACTACTCTGTGCTAGTAAGTATAATCCAGCATACAGTATCTCTGTAAAATACAAAACATTATGTCTCTGCTGAGAGTTTTGAACCACCTCTGAATGTGTGAGTTTATTTAAAACTGAGTACAAGAGTATTAGTGTGTGTGTGTGTGTGCGCGTGTGTGTGTGTATAGAGGGGTGTGTGTGTGTGGGGGGAGTGATAATAATACTTCCTTTCCACCAATAAAAGCTGTGCATACAGAACACTTCCTCCCATCCAATCAAAAGCCAACAAACAACACTATTTCCTTTCAGAGTATCCAATCAGAGGCCAGTGTAAAACATGTCGTCCCAGCTGATTTTAGTTTTGTTTATGTGCAATTTTGCTGTTGTTTATGTGTTGTTTAAATGTGTAATGTTCTTTCACTGTTGTTTATTTACAGTTTGGGTGTTTCAGTGCAGTTGTGCAGTGTCAGGTCTGTGTGATGTGGATCAGAACTTTGGGTTGCCATGACCACACATCACTCTGGCAACACTGGCTCTGCTCATCAGGAAGTGTGTGGGGTGAGTGGATATTCATCACAGGAAACACACACACACACACACACACACACACACACAGAGACAGCCCAAGGTCACTTAACACACAAACAGAGCAAGGCCATGTACCATACACAGACATAACACTAAAGCACACACACTTGTGGACACACAGGCAGGTATTTTTAAAACGGCAGTGAGGGACATGGTGAAGTTCCAAGATAAAAACAGTTTCCCCTGTCTATACGTCAACACTAGAAATGAGGGGCTGAAAATTTCACTCTGCAAGATGGTTTTGCAAAAGGTCTGGCCCTTTGTCCATACACATGGAAAAGCTGAAGTTTTTAAAACAGCCTACGCTCGCATGAACGGATCCCGGGAGGTGTCACTGCAAGATTTTTTGGTAACAACTTATTTTAGGTAACACATGTTAGCCACTAATAGACAAGTAATATGTGTATGTATTAGTGCTTTATATGGTCTGTGTTAAGTGTCATTACACATTTATTAGGTCATTATTGAGCCATTTCCTATTCTTACTGAATAGGTGATTTATTTTTGGTAAATCATTAATAAACAACTAGTTGGTCTTGATCTAAAGTTATTGATATATAGTGTGGATTAAAATAGAAACTTTACAGCCTTCTAATACATTGACATAATATGTTACTATTCTGTCAACATAAGTCATATATTCAGACAGTGTATTAGAAGTCTATAAACTCTCTATTTGTACCCATACTATATACCAGTAACCTTACATAAAGACCAACTAGTTGTTTATTAAGGACTTTCCAGGAATACATTTCCTATTGATTAAGAATAAGAAATTGTTATTAATTGTTATCATTAAAGACTTAATACATGTGCAATGATGATTAATACAGACCTTGTTGAGCAGAAATACATTAGTTATGTATTAATGTTTAACGTGTGTTCCATAAACTAAAGTGTTACCCGTTTATTTTTGTATATAAGAATGAAAAAAGCAGCAAATAAGAGCAGAATAATTAGACAGTAGGCCTACGTAATAAGGGACCACTTCCAAACATCACGTTATGTATTTGCTTTACATACTTTACATAAAACAAAATGATGTGGCACATGTAAGTTTTAATGTACACTGTCAAAGTCCAAATATTGGCTTACAGCACTGCGCAGGGGCGCAGTGAGTTGAAGTGAAAGAGTTGAGCTGGAGAGTGCTTCCCCCCACAGCGAAGGAAGGAAAC
>NC_055964.1:29314576-29459576 GCF_018492685.1 Alosa sapidissima | reverse complement strand
GTTATAGTTATAGTTATATATCTGAAGTGGTTGGTCTGAATGGGTGTAGTTATAGTTATAGATCTGAAGTGGTTGGTCTGGATGGGTGTAGTTATAGTTATAGTTATAGATCTGAAGTGGTTGGTCTGAATGGGTGTAGTTATAGTTATATATCTGAAGTGGTTGGTCTGGATGGGTGTAGTTATAGTTATAGTTATAGATCTGAAGTGGTTGGTCTGAATGGGTGTAGTTATAGTTATATATCTGAAGTGGTTGGTCTGAATGGGTGTAGTTATAGTTATAGTTATATATCTGAAGTGGTTGGTCTGAATGGGTGTAGTTATAGTTATAGATCTGAAGTGGTTGGTCTGGATGGGTGTAGTTATAGTTATAGTTATAGATCTGAAGTGGTTGGTCTGAATGGGTGTAGTTATAGTTATAGATCTGAAGTGGTTGGTCTGGATGGGTGTAGTTATAGTTATAGTTATAGATCTGAAGTGGTTGGTCTGAATGGGTGTAGTTATAGTTATATATCTGAAGTGGTTGGTCTGAATGGGTGTAGTTATAGTTATAGTTATAGATCTGAAGTGGTTGGTCTGAATGGGTGTAGTTATAGTTATATATCTGAAGTGGTTGGTCTGAATGGGTGTAGTTATAGTTATAGTTATAGATCTGAAGTGGTTGGTCTGAATGGGTGTAGTTATAGTTATATATCTGAAGTGGTTGGTCTGAATGGGTGTAGTTATAGTTATAGTTATAGTTATAGTTATAGATCTGAAGTGGTTGGTCTGGATGGGTGTAGTTATAGTTATAGTTATAGATCTGAAGTGGTTGGTCTGAATGGGTGTAGTTATAGTTATAGTTATATATCTGAAGTGGTTGGTCTGAATGGGTGTAGTTATAGTTATAGATCTGAAGTGGTTGGTCTGGATGGGTGTAGTTATAGTTATAGTTATAGATCTGAAGTGGTTGGTCTGAATGGGTGTAGTTATAGTTATATATCTGAAGTGGTTGGTCTGGATGGGTGTAGTTATAGTTATAGTTATAGATCTGAAGTGGTTGGTCTGAATGGGTGTAGTTATAGTTATATATCTGAAGTGGTTGGTCTGAATGGGTGTAGTTATAGTTATAGTTATATATCTGAAGTGGTTGGTCTGAATGGGTGTAGTTATAGTTATAGATCTGAAGTGGTTGGTCTGGATGGGTGTAGTTATAGTTATAGTTATAGATCTGAAGTGGTTGGTCTGAATGGGTGTAGTTATAGTTATAGATCTGAAGTGGTTGGTCTGGATGGGTGTAGTTATAGTTATAGTTATAGATCTGAAGTGGTTGGTCTGAATGGGTGTAGTTATAGTTATATATCTGAAGTGGTTGGTCTGAATGGGTGTAGTTATAGTTATAGTTATAGATCTGAAGTGGTTGGTCTGAATGGGTGTAGTTATAGTTATATATCTGAAGTGGTTGGTCTGAATGGGTGTAGTTATAGTTATAGTTATAGATCTGAAGTGGTTGGTCTGGATGGGTGTAGTTATAGTTATAGTTATAGATCTGAAGTGGTTGGTCTGAATGGGTGTAGTTATAGTTATAGTTATAGTTATATATCTGAAGTGGTTGGTCTGAATGGGTGTAGTTATAGTTATAGATCTGAAGTGGTTGGTCTGGATGGGTGTAGTTATAGTTATAGTTATAGATCTGAAGTGGTTGGTCTGAATGGGTGTAGTTATAGTTATATATCTGAAGTGGTTGGTCTGAATGGGTGTAGTTATAGTTATAGATCTGAAGTGGTTGGTCTGAATGGGTGTAGTTATAGTTATAGATATGAAGTGGTTGGTCTGAATGGCTGTGGTTATACTGTAGTTATAGATCTGAAGTGGTTGGTCTGGATGAGTTGGGTGGTTATATAGTTATAGATCTGAAGTGGTTGGTCTGGATGAGTTGGGTGGTTGTAGTTATAGATCTGAAGTGGTTATGATTGCTGAGGCCTGTGACTGTAGAGCAGTTCAGTGCTCTGACTGAAGGACCCTGCCTGAGTCCAGCGCATCGATCTCTTCCAAAACTGGAAATGAGTGGTGAGGTGTTAAAAGGAGATAGCAACGCACCCCATCCACACAAACACACACAGACAGTAATAGATTGTATCTGTAGGCTGGTTATCGAGAGATTGAGGAGAGAAACAAATAGCTTAGTGGCTTCATCTCTTCATACATTATGGGTGTGTTGTGCCAACAAGGATTAGGTTTGAACCTGGATTAAATCAAGGTTTCTCCATTAATCCAGCTACACCAAACTTTAAACCTAGTTTAAAAATAATCAGGTTTACATTTATACACAATTCCAAAAAATTGTTACAGTGATCCTTTTAATCTTGGTTTAAATGATCACATACACCTGGATTCATTTTAATCCTGTTGCTTAACTGCTTTAAACTCAGATTTAAAAAATGTTGTTTTATGATTGAGGAATTTTCAAGGAGGTACCGATTTAACAAGCAATCTGAAATAAGATTAAATACAAAAAAATCATGTATTGTACGCAATTAAACATGGCAGTGACCTGATTATCTTTAAACTAGGTTTAAAGTTTGGTGCAGGTTAAAACTTAATCCTTGTTGGTGCAACCCACCGTGGAGCAGTCAAGGTTTTCGTCACAGATTAAGGTTTTAATTGTGGATTTGTTAAACCATGCTTAAAATTAAGTGGTGCAACATAGCTCAAAATTAAACCTAGAGCTACAAATCCTTGATTAAGCCTAAACCTTCATTAATTTAATCCTTGTTGGTGCAACCCACCTATCACACCTAAATTATAGTCTGATACTACCACTGTATTTCATTTAGAATACTGAAGCTATATTCCACTATATACTCCTCACACGCTGTACTAAAGCTATACTCTGAGTATACTTCACTTGCACTATACTGTGCCCCCAATACTCTTAGATAGCAAACACAGTTTGCTACGCCCTTGCGGCACTCTTCAAATACTCATGTTCTCTCAAACACCTTGAGTTATACTGGGAATAATTTTCCAACAGTCCTGAAGGAATTTCCATACAAAGTGAGCACTTGCTGGCTGCTTTTTGTTCACTCATGTTAATGTAGAAGCAGAGAGGACCATCTCATGACCATTTCAAACTAATGATGATGCCAATAGTGTGCAAAGACGTCATTAAGGTAAACAGAGGCTATTTTGAAGATATAAAACATACTAAGAGTTTTTAACACAAGAAAACAAAGTCTGTGTGTGTGCACCCACTCATCAGCTGGTTTAGGAGTGTGTATGTGTGTGTGTGTGTGTGTACCTACCCATTAACTAGTTTAAATAGCTCATAACAGCAGCAGTGCAGTATGCCGCCACACACATCAAACACCTCTAATCACTCCAATCTGTGCCTTCAAAGGAGTGTGTGGTCACCACACACAGAAACACACACGTGCACACACACACACACACACACAAACACATACATACATACACACACAAACACATACATACATACACACACACACACACACACACACACTAACACATACATACACACACACATTCATGGACAGTCAGCCACACCCAATCACACACATAGACATTTTATATTTATTTAATTCGCCGTTAAACTTTCCGAATAGTCCAGCCTATTTAAGCAGCTCAATATTTAATTCAGGACGTCCAGTTGCGAGGGTAGAGAAAGTTCCCCAGCCTGCTGATGTGGAGGAGGAGCAGCACATCGCCAGCTGTTTGGCCTTTGGTTTGTGGATGTTCAGTTTTGTGTGTCCCAGGCCCAGCCAGTGGATGAGTCCCTCCACTGACCACAAGTTAGAGTGAGTTGGCATTTATTTCCTACTTTTTGAATGGCATAAACCAGAAACTGGTATTTCTCTATTTGTATTACACACAGACAGACAGACACGTGATAAAACACACACACACACACACACACACGCTGACTCGTACATTTAACTCATAAAACTCCAGGGTTGCTGATCTAAGGAGCCCCTCTAAAGCAGCTCTGCAGCCCCCTCCGCTTCCTTACACACACACACACACACACACACACACAGTGTCAACAGGGGGGGTTTCAGCTCCTGTGTAAACCATATGACACATCCTCTTTAAAACACACATCCACCCCCACGGCTGTTTCCACTGTGCTGTGCTGTGTGTGTGTGTGTGTGTGTGTGTGTGTGTGTGTCTGAGAAAGACTGAGTTCTCAAAGAATATGTTCAGAAATATACCGACACACACACACACACACACACACACACACACACACACACACACACACACACACCACACAACATCATGACACGAGCATATACACTTTTTGTGTGGATCATGTGTGTGTTTATGTAAGTCTGTGTGCAGGTACAGAACAGGTACATTCCAAAAAGGAGCAGATCATTTTACAACCTCAGGCAGTCTTGGAATGTTGAAATACAGTGAACGCGTGTGTGAATGCATGTGTGTGTGTGTGTGTGTGTGTGTGTGTGTGAATCATCTTTCCCAGAGGTGGTCATTCCTTTGATCATACACTAAGCATCTAAGTTTCGTTCTGTGTTGTTGAAGGTTTCCATTGGTCTTGGCGTGAAAACAGAACAGGACTAAAGAACTTTGGATAAAAATGGACTAAACAGGGTTTGTGAGGTGGGTAACTCAGACTTTCTGAGTTGGAATTCCAACTTCACACTTTAACACACACACACACACACATCTTCCGACCAAGAAGAAACACACTCCTGACCTCTGAGTGCTGTGTGTAGTGGTGTGTGAGTGTGTGTGTATGTGTGAGTGTGTGTGTAGCTAAACCTGAAATGTTATCTTTGGGACCCCCGATCTCACGCTGCCTCTGTGTGTGTGTGTGTGTGTGTGTGTGTGTGTGTGTGTGTGTGTGTGTGTGTGTGTGTGTGTGTGTCCTCGCACGTCTAAAACCATCTCCCGTAACTGTGCCGGCCAGCCACACTACAGAACTAAAGTGGAACATCATTAGCCTACATCTGTTAATGAGCTGTGGAGGGGCCTCCGCACTGACAGGATCAATGTAACAGCGCATCAGCATAGAAACACCACTACACACACACACACACACACACAGATTGCTACACTTAAACCTTGAAGGTACGCACTCACACACACACACCACTATACTTTGTCCCTGATGACACAGCTACCCTCTGCCCCTGACAGCACACACACACTGCAGATACACTCTAACTGCTAAACTTGGACAGCACACAAACACACTCTCAGTCTCTTTTTCTCTCTCTCTCTCTCACTCTCTCACACACACACACACACTCTAATTGCTATATTCTTCCCCTGACAGCACACACACAGTGTTAGTCCTGGAGGGGGACTGGTCCACTTGCTGCTCAAGGAGGAAGAGACAGGTAGCAGCAGAGACAAATCCAGAATCCTGCTCAGTCCACTGTTAATTACTAATTAATTAATAGGTCCAGTCTCCTTGGAGCAACTCAGGGTTAAGTGCCTTACTCAAGGGCACAACAGTCAAATGCAACAATCGAACCCCTGACTTTCAGGTTACTGCACGCTAACCCAGCTTCTTAGCCACTACACTAACATTGTCCTCTATGGATGAGCTGCACTTCCTGCTCAACTCAAACAGCCCAGAGCTTTATGACAGAGCTGCACTTCCTGCTCAAACAGCCCAGAGCTCTATGACAGAGCTGCACTTCCTGCTCAAACAGCCCAGAGGTCTCTGACAGAGCTGCTGATGCAGTTCCATTGACCTGCTGTAGTCTCAGGGGAGGCAGGAGAGGAAAATAGCAAAATGATCTCATGGCCCAGACACACTGGACACCATTTGCAATCAATGGCCTGGATGCATCACCAGGGGCCTCGTTCGGGCCACCTCTGGCCTGGCGTCCTGTCTGTCACCAGGGCTTCCCAGAGCTCTCTCATCCTCTCAGTTGCATCCATTAAATGCACTCGAGCTTCCAAAATACTCATGGATTACGAGGGGGAGGCAGCGCTATTACAGATGCTTTTGATTCCTCCAGCCCTCCCCAGCTGAGTCATGCTGTCCTGATGGACACGAGGTTGCTGCTTGTTGGTACTGAGGCATCATCATAAATCCTGAGCTGGCCATGTGCACAGAGCCAGTCTGACATCATGAAAATGGGGAATAAATCTCAGGCTGGGCTTTTTACTGATAATCTACTTGGCTGGCTAGTGTGTGTGTGTGTGTGTGTGTGTGTGTGTGTGTGTGTGTGTGTGTGTGTGTGTGTGTGTGTTTGTTGATCCAAACTAGAGAGTGTCCCTGTGTGACAGATGTACTGTCCTGCTGGGCCATCACCCTGCTTGCTCTACACACACACACAGACACTCACACACACTGCCACCCTATGTGGGCAGAGAGGCCACCTACAGGCCACTCCTCTAAACACTGCTCAGCACATCTGCCCAATCACAGTTTAGTCATATAGTTATATATAGTTGCTGTCAATAGTACCTTATTCAGATAGTTAGTTATCACTTAATGTGGTTGTTGTCATTAGAACCTCAGTGAGATAGTTAGTCATCACCATGTATGACAGCTGTCATTACTATAGTTGTCAGACTATGTCTGTCATTAGTGTACCTCTGACAGATAGTTTGTCATCACTAACTGTGATAGCGGTCATCAGATTGCTGTGCCCTTCTGCCAGCCCCTCCATGAGAGAGTATTTCCACCCACAGCCCTGCACATTGTGTGTGTGTGTGTGTGTGTGTTGGGGGGGGGGGGTCACCGAGTGGCCAGCGTGACACAGGCATGCTTGATTTCAATCCCCTGGATTTACGCGTCATCTGCCCCGTGGACGGAATCCCAGCAAGCGATCCGCTCTGTTCTCATGCCGATTATTCCACTGGCCGTGGCCCGCGTGCTGTGTGCTGTGTGCGCGTTTCCCAGCATGCTCTTGCATAACAGCAGCCAGGCTTAGACCAGCATCCCATCTGCTGCTGCAGAGAGCTTCACATTCAAGCCCATCAGAGACACATCACAAATGTTCCCCTCAGAAGAGCTTGTCAAACAGGCGTTTTGCTCCATTATACTGGCCTTTCTCTTGAGCCTGACATTTCCCTTGATATCAGGTTAGAATTGGACTTTACTGGACTTTACTGGGAAGCCGATGTAGCCCCAAACAATGCCCATGAAGTCAGGCTAGCATAAAACTGAACTGTAGCTGGAGTTAACCAGTAAAACTAAACACGAACGTGAACCTCAAAAGAAGGTATACAGCTGGCCTTTAACCTTACCTGAACTTTGCCCTGGAATGTGTGTTTCTCTAACATGGCAATACTAATAACACTTATACTGAACTAGATGTACCGCAGAGCGGTACAAAATATGACCGCCGCCCAGTCCAGCACATGTTTTCCACAAAAATAAGTCACGCTGAAAGGCATATATGATTCTAACTGTCTCACTGAATTGCATTATGCACACTCAATTCTCACTGGTATCTGCTAGACAATAAGTACCAAAACATGATTAGTTCATAGATTTCACATGTAAAATACATTTTATACAACCCCACCCCCATCTTGCCTGTTCATAATTCTGATAAATTCTTGAACTGTGTGCATGTGTGCATGTACATGTTTATGTTTATGTGTGTGTGGGTGGGTGGGTGGGTGTGTGTGCGTGCATGTGCATGTGCTTGTGCTTGTATGTTTGCCTGTTTATGTGCCTGTGTGTGTGCATGTGCATGCATGCATATATATGTCTACTGTGTGAGTATGTGTCATACGTAGGATTACTGTGAATGTATGTGTGTGCGTGTGTATCTGTTTATGCACATGTGTGCATATGGAATGGGTTTACATGACCCCTGGAGGCAAACATACGCAAAAAATTGGTCATCCTAGGCCCTACGGTTCTCAAGATATTCACAGAAAACTGTGTCTGCCCTACCCTCCTTTCGGGGGGTCCAGTCCAGCGGGGGGGCTACAGATCAAAACGAAAAAAGACGGTTCCATGCTATCCATGTGGGGTTACATGCCCACCAAGTTTCGTGTACCCCGGTCTTACAGTGTCCCGGAAATCCTTGACGGAAATTTGGACATGCAAAAAAGAAAAAAAAAAAAAGAAAAAATTCTGACTAAAACTATATGACCGCCGCTTCGCTGCGCGGCAGTCATAATAACTAAGAGGGGGACTTACAGACGGGCCCACAGGCCTCCAGATGACTGACAATAAAGGATTATAGAACAATTCATGGAAGATTTAGTCTAAAGCTGTTCTAAGACTAAAGAAGTGTTTAAAGCCTAAAACAGCGTTGTTTAAAGAAGTGTTGCTTAAATACTAGAGGTATGCTGTTTAAAGACTAAATAAGTGCATTTAACAGCTACCAGAAACACTTCAGCTCTGGCTACCACATGTCCTACACCATTCCTCTGTGGCTACCGCATGCTGTAGCTACACGATTCCTCTGCTGACCTGAGCTGAGCTCTCTGCTGTATGTGGTGCCAACACTGTACACACAGAGAAACACAACAACAACAACAACAACAACAACATTGCCACCATCACCAACATCACAACAAGCTACTGCTGGCTGGCTGCATGGTGTCCACAGTGAGTAGGTCTCCCTTTTGTGACCCATCATGGATCCTGAGGGCATTAGTGCTGGTCCTGTGGCAGACACCAGAGAGCCAATGAGGCTGTTCGTGCGGACGTCTCCCCCTTCATGATGGGAGCAGCTCACAGCCCTCCCTGCCCCCACTAACAAAGGCCCTGCGAAGCCCAGCACGCCATCTGACCCCTTTAAGGCAATTAGCCCAGTGCAGGGGCAACTACATTGATGTCTGCTGACACATAAACACCAAGGGTGGGCAGCACCGTGGCTCAGATGCCCCAGGGCATCCATGGCCTCCAACATTGCCTTAGCTAACATCAATAACACAGTCTTAGCTACCATCACTAACACAGCTTTAGATAACATCACTAGCACAGCCTCAGATACTGTAACATCACTAACACAGTTTCAGATAACATCACTAGCTTCAGCTATCATCACCAACACAGTCTCACAGAGCTTAAGGACGGCTACACGCCAGACTGCAGCTCCAATGAGAACCTAAGTATAAGTATATGTACTCTTTTGAGTACCGTGAGGGAAATTTGGTCTCTGAATTAATCCCAATTCGTGAATTAGTGAAACACACACAGCACACAGTGTACACACAGTGAGGTGAAGCACACACTAATCCCGGCGCAGTGAGCTGCCTGAGCTATCAGCTATCACAAAACCACTAGCACAGCCTCGGCTAACATCACTAAAACCACTAGCACAGCCTCGGCTAACATCACTAAAACCACTAACATAGGGAGGGAAAGTAATCTCATCGCCATCTAGTGGTTGCGTTCCTAGAGTTTAGCGGAGTGGATGGGATTTTTTTTTAGAAAAAATATATCTCGGTGCACATTGGGATCTTAATTTAATGCCTTCCATATGTTAGGCACTGGGGTCACCTCTATTGCTTCAAGTGGTCATACCTTATTTTTAGGATCAGTTTAATTGTTTTGAGTTTTTGTCGTAACACGGTGATAAGGAACTACAGCTGCATGTGACGTCACATGTTTGGGCGCTTAATCTCTAACTGATCAATACGCAATTTGCTTAACTGGCTTAACATATTTTTGTAATAACGGAACGTGATGTAAACCGCGTGGTGATAACCTTTATGTCAGGATAACTGGTGTTGTGCTTCTACTCACATGAAGAGCTAGCTGTAAGTGTTAAGTGTCAATGCTAACCAGGCTAATAAACAAACCATGCTGCCGTGAGTAACGTTGAAGGGTAAAGTCACGTGACTTCTTTTGTAGTTCGTTTATGAAACAAAAGGAGCAATTTCGATTTTCTTAAATAAGGCGAAATAGGGTCTGACATTTTCACAGTTAGAATATTATTACTGTATAGACACTGAAAATATTTTTGGTGGATAACATCGCTGATTTGGCTTCACAATATTTTTTTAAAAATAGGTCTATGGGACTTAAAGGAGAATTCCGGTGTGATATTGACCTAAAGTGTATCGAAACATGATACCGAGTGTGAACGTATGTCTCATAGCCCATCTCGGCTTGTCCCCTGCACTCCAAAATCTGGCGCTAGTTAGCCGATGCTACCAACATCTTTTTCAATAGTGGTGCTTCGGCATCGGGCTAGCCATGCAAATAAATCACTGTTTTACACCCATTTAAGAGGCTCAATGTATCTCCACACTTCATTGGTAGACTTCCGAGGGCCCTGACATTTAAAACGAGACATTGAGAACTTTGAAAAAGCACTGGTAGTTTACTTACAAGACGATTTATACAGACAGTATCTTCACGAAGTTTAGCGTTTGCAGCCATCTTGAATTTAGTCACGATAAGTCGAGCAACGAGTAAGAATGAACAGCTATGATAAGGGATCAGATTCCAAAAATAATTCAGTGGAAATGCATGGATTCCAGTTGCTGCTACTGGAAGAAACTGGAATCCATGCATTTCCACTGAATTATTTTTGGAATCTGATCCCTTATCATACCTGTTCATTCTTACTCGTTGCTCGACTTATCGTGACTAAATTCAAGATGGCTGCAAACGTTAAACTTCGTGAAGATACTGTCTGTATAAATCGTCTTGTAAGTAAACTACCAGTGCTTTTTCAAAGTTCTCAATGTCTCGTTTTAAATGTCAGGGCCCTAGGAAGTCTACCAATGAAGTGTGGAGATACATTGAGCCTCGTAAATGGGTGTAAAACAGTGATTTATTTGCATGGCTAGCCCGATGCCGAAGCACCACTACTGAAAAAGTTGTTGGTAGCATCGGCTAACTAGCGCCAGATTTTGGAGTGCAGGGGACAAGTCGAGATGGGCTATGAGACATACGTTCACACTCGGTATCATGTTTCAATACACTTTAGGTCAATATCACACCGGAATTCTCCTTTAACATTGGAGCTGCTCTTCGATAGGAACGCAACCACTTGGGGCGCTAGTTTTCACTTTCCCTCCCTATTGCCTCACTGGCACAGCCTCAACTAAAACCACCAACACAGTCTCACACAGCTTCAAGGACAGCTACAATGAGAACCTGACATCTAGCGAGAAGGACTTCTCCTCCAGCCAGTCCAGCCATGTGTTTCTAGTAGAGTCTCTGCTAACATCATATCGCTAAGATCAGTGGTGGAGGAAGTACTGAACCTCAGTACTTAAGTAAAAGTACAAATACACAGAGAAATATTTACTTTAGTAAAAGTAAAAGTACCACAATGACAACCCTACTTAAGTAAAAGTAAAAAGTACCTGCTTTTAAATGTACTTTAAGTATTAAAAGTAAAAGTATTTGCATAATGATTTATTCTCTTAATATCTATATTCTAAAAGGAAAAATCAGTATGGGCTGTGGCATTTTAATTAAGCTAGTTTTAGGTAATACTCGACTAGATAGTTTTAAGTTAATGCAATTGTGCTTACCATCTGTGGCCCAGTTTACATTCTGACCTACAATTCTAGAGACTGTAATTCTGGTTATCTACTAGGGTGATCTGCTGAGTAATATCATTCAGCAAAACACGAGAGCCTGAAGTTTAACGGGGTAGACAAGGGAAACGTCGGGTGGATCGTAATGCCAATTATGCTGACCGAACAGAAAAGTTGCTGAGAAAGGTGTCTTTATGATTAAGTTCAGTTTCACTTGCGCAGACGCATAGACATTGAATGAGCGCTCACGTTACTACCCCCCAATTGTAGGCTATGCATCTTTATTTAATCACACACAATTAAGGAATATTTCCTAATCTGGAAAATGTTACGTTTTTTCCGGCCACCGGTTCATTAATAGTCTACCATTCATTTGTGCCGCAAATGATCAGACGTGTGACAGAAGCATGGGCATAGCCTGTAACTTCGCTGATCCGCGGATAGCAATCTCATCGGAGAGGAGGCCCTAACCCTGCAGATAACAGACAGAGAAAGGCACAGAACACAGTTGCATGTACAGTGTAGCCATGGGTCTGGTGAATATAGCCTACCGAATGCAGATGGCTACAAGCTCACGCTTTGCCTGGTCTAGACTAGAAGCTTATGTTTCTAAGAATGCACGTAGCGCTCCAGAATCTTTGGTAGCAACCCCCCGGTAAAACAAACGTGTTTGTCAGAGAGAAAAAAAAAACTGATCATAAAATGTATCATAAAAAGGAACGATGGTGTTGTAGAAATGTAGCGGAGTAAAAGTACAGATAATTGCTGTAAAATGTAACAAAGTAAAAGTCAAAAGTATGCACTATAAATTTTACTCAAGTAAAGTAGGTACAAATACGTGGAAAATTTACTTAAGTACAGTAACGAAGTATTTGTACTTCGTTACATTCCACCACTGGCTAAGATAGCCTCAGCCAAAATCTCCTATATCACTAAAGCAACCTGAACTAACCTCAGCTCACTGGTGCCACCACCATCACTTACAGTTTTTTTCAACTGCTTACACACTAAATCTTTGCTTGTCACACAATTTTCTAAACATGTCCTCCAAACATCATAACCTGACACCAAATCTGCAAAACCATACACTAATTCTCAGTGTTTGACTCAGTTTTCAATTGACTAAAACACATTTTGCAAAACACCCCACACAATTTTCTACCTAACACACAAAAATCTAACAGGAAGTAACTTGATTTCGTTCTTCAAACACACTAAATCACCAGTGCTTTACTCTTTCTCTTCACATGTGCAAACACTATTTCATTTACTGAACACCATCCAATCATCGCCTTAGTATAGGTCTATGATATACTCTCTATATAGGTATAGACCCTTTCAATCTGCTCCTAGAGGATTTCCGGTTGAAATATTCAGAACCAATGCAGATACTTTGAATATTACAGTAATCGGACTTTAGCTTACAGTAATGTTCTACAAAAAGTTGACTTTATGTAAAATTTGTCTTTTTACTCCATTTTTGTTTGTCCCCATGTTACAGTACCATTAGCTCAATACATTTTTCTGTGCCTCCAGAAATGCCTTAGGAACGCTTACTGTAGAATTGTTTGTTTCTGCAGTTGAAAGGGTTTATAGGCCTATGAATACATACTGTACTCATACCCCCCCCCCCCCCCCCCCCCCCACACACACACACACACACACACTTGTCTTTGGAAAAAAAACTAAATCAGTGTTTTCAAGACTCCATGTACATCTAGTGGTCTTGTTTTCTTGTTTGCTGTAAAATACTGTATTCGCAACAGTATATTTTTTGGGAAAAATCACTATTTTTGGTTTCAATATTGCTTGCATTTTTACTGTGTATTTCAACTTCTCTTTGTTGATACCGTAACTTTCACTCTTGTATGAAAATACATATAGAAAGCCTAAGACAGAAGAGCTTTAGGTTTTGAGCAACAGTGTGTACATGATGTATCCAAAATGCCATATTATGACAAAAGTGTTTGTAATGTGAGGCGAATGTTTGCTTTAAAGATGTGTTTTTGACATTTTGAATGTTGTGTGTCATTTTGCTGGAGATTTGAGGCATTTTGCATTTTGTGTGAGCAATTGTTGGTTTTGTGTGTAGAGTTTTGAAAAATAGACACAGAGTTTTGAAAACGTGTGTAAACAATTGTAAAAAACTGTAAACACTCCCCCACACCCCAATAGACCTCTCCAGAATAAGTCCCGCCTCCGTAACTTCCGTATCCATCCAACTTCCGGTCGTCAAATGTCTATGGGAAATAACATGGCGTTGCGAAAGATCTTACCTGTCAAACTGTGTAGGTGACAAAGTAGAAAAAGCTGGTGGGCCGATTGGCCTACATACTTCTGCCATCTAGTTTCCACTGGATTTTTTGATTGTCGGTGCCGTTTAAGTAGTAAACGATTATTAATGCTAACCGGGAGCTAGTTCCGATGTACACGGGCGGAGGAGGGCGTTAGATCTTGCTCACAACCCAGTCACAACCTAATGTGATGGTCATTTTCACGTGTGATTTATGCGTGGTTTCAGTGGTCTATAAATGTAAATCGTTTGCAAGGTTCAGCCTCTTTTCAACATGACTTAACTTTGGTCTGACTGTGCGAGTTTGTTGGCTGTTATTGAGATATTTGAAAAAGAAAGAAATTGCCGACGAAGATTTTTTTTCACAAATAACAGATAATGATAAGCAGACTAGGAATCAGAGGCTGAACTGTATTGAGTCGATAGCTTTATTTTGCATGACCTTGATCAGAACAGTCTGAAGCGTGCGTTAGCTTAGTGCTTCTTACTGATATTTCTACTTTAACGGCACCGACAATCAAAAAAAACCAGTGGAAACTAGATGGCAGAAGTGTGTAGGCCAATCGGCCCACCATTTTTTTCTATTTCGCCACCTAGAGATGTTTTACCGGTATGATATTTCGAAACGCCATGTTATTTCCCATAGACATTCGACGCCCGGAAGTTGGATGGATACGGAAGTTACGGAGGCGGGACTTATTCCGGAGAGGTCTATAGCGCAGGACCGAAGATGTGTTCTCTGTTTGGCAGAATAGCAACATGAAGCAGAGCTGAATAACGTGGACACACCGTCAGCTGTCCCTTGACCAGACCCTGTTCACCTTATTCCGCCACACCCAATTTTAAAAATGTACTTTCTTCCGCCTTGTGCTCAATATTCCCGTCGGCTAGTTCAGGCTAATTAGCTTCATTGGGATAGCACGGCAGAGGAACGAGAGGTTAACTTGGGAGGAAACGAAAAAATGCCATCTGGAGATCAGATGGCAAGATTGTACTTCGCCTTCACCTCTACGGAGTGAGCAGATGATATGTGGCGATCGCCTCCAGTCGGGTGGACAGTAACTAAGTACATTTACTTGTTTACTGTACTCAAGTATGATTTTTGAGTATCGATACTTTACTATTAATATTTTTGAAAACTTGAGACTTTTACTAAACTATGTTTGAAAGACAAATATTGTGCTTTTGACTCCATTACATTTGAAATATGAGCAAGAAGTACTCGTTACTTTTAACCACATTTGATTCTTCAAATGCAATAATGCAATAGACCATCTTGAAGTTCATTTTTTCAATAGTTAAATTTGAACTTGGATGAATTGGCTGTGGTAATGACAACAGATTTTTCATCAGAACATCCTCCATGTAGCCTGGGAGAACCCAGATGAACCTGTTAGCAATTGACATTTGAGATGTGGTCTGGTGTTAACCAGACTATCCTCCATGATCATTGTGAAATTGGAATGAAATCAAACAATCACTGACATTCACCACATAGCTATATCTTTACCCTACATCATTAAACGATTAATAATCTACTCATTATTAAGTTATCCGGTTTAGCATTTGGCAGTGGAAATGTTTTAAATTTGTGAACAAGATAATTAATAGTTATTTAAATTACACTATTGCATCCATTCGAACAGTTGCAAAGTTATACAAATAGGTAAAATATTTTTGTTGGATGTAAGGAACTAAAGGTCTGTTCAAGTCCTATGACCGACCAAAGGATGTATACCCTATTAATGGGCAAATAAACATTACTTTACAACACATTATAAAGGATAAATACTTGTACTTCTGAATACTTAAGCAAGTACTTCTACTTCAACTTAAGTAAAAATCTGACTTAGCAACTTTCACTTGTATTGGAGTAATATTTGACAAGGTGTATCTATACTTTCACTTAAGTAAAGGAACTGTGGACTTCGTCTCTGCCTCCAGTATCCTATGGAGATATATTTTAGAGATGGACTGGCCATTCTCAGCACAGCATGTCAATATAATTGTCATAATATGTTCTTAGAGTGCTTTCTTTATTTGTACCCAAAACCCAATACATTATCTGATTATTTTCTGTCCAAAATGTTAAAACCAAAACACTTACTTCAGAACACTTATTACAGAAACTTCCTAACTCACTCGCGAATCCTATCTGATCTGTTTGGTAATTACGGTAACTATGTTTAGAAAGTCATTACAGAACAGCCGCTCCTAACTCCTAAGTGTTCTCCTAACTCCAGATAGGACAGGTGTATTACAGAAAGGAAATCACCAAAATCCTAAAGTTCCTAACTTGACCCATAACATACAGTATGATAGTCATCTCAATAGAACTCTACTATCTCAATGTATCGCAATGGATATACTGCTCAATGGGAAGTTCAAACACAAAGATGGCGCACCCCCCATGTTTGCGCGCGGAATAAAGTGAATAGAAACAGATAAAATCACATATCATATGAGTGCTAACAGTAGCCACTTGCCTTGTGTACACTTACCCAGATCTCCATGGTAACTGTTGTCATGCGATGTTCGACTGGAGGTGGAGTCTCTGTCACTGGGCCAGGTCCGGCTGGGTTTGCGCGTGGCCACTCGGGGTGGCACACCCGGCTGCTTCGGCCACCGCTGTGGCTGAGGGGTGGGGGGGCTGTTGCTCTCCAGTGATTGCTGGGAGGGTGAGCGGCTCTTGTCCCGGAGGGATCGCGGGGCCAAGGGCCCGAGAGACACACGGCTGGACTGGCTGGAGGAGAAGTCCTCCTCGCTGGAGGTCAGGTTCTCATTCGAGCTGCAGTCCGGCGTGTAGCCGTCCTCGAAACTGTGCGGGGAGCACGACCGCCGGGGCCAAGTAAGGGCCACCTCCTCCCCGTCCCCCATCAGGCCCCCCACGTACACACTGGTGTAAGGCTGGCACTGGGGCTGGCTCTCCGTCTGATGCCTGCCCTGCCGGGGACCCTCAGCCCTGCCCTCGTCCGGCCGCAGCAGGTTGTCCTTCAGGAAGCGGGCGTTCAGTTCCGGGTCCTCACACTCGTGGTCCAGGCTGGCAGCGCTGACCTCAGAGCGTCGCCCACGCGTCACTAGTTTGCGGCTGTTCCCCGGGCCTCCAGGCCGACCGCCTGACATGGAGGCCCGAGATTGCTGCCGCTCCATCAGCATGGCCTGGGAGCCCAGGCTGCTGATCTTGTCGGAGACGTCTCGGTTGTTGACCTTCACCAGCCCACGCTCCTGGTGGTATTCCATGTTCACATAGAAGGTTTTATCTGCCCCCGCCGTGCAGGGTGGACCCCTCACCTCCATGGGCTGAGCGTCCCCCTTCCTAAGGCGCTCGAAGTTGGATCGCAGGGCTGCCACCCCGAGACGCTCTTGGGGGGAGGAGTCCTGGGGAGCCTCTGGCTCCTGAACAGGTGCAGGTCTCCATGACGACTCCGTGCTCTTCTGGGCGTTCACCTCTCTGTGAGATTGTCGGTCATTGCTGGGCTGGACCAAGGGAGTCTCGTCATCTAGGGACTGCTGGGAGGGGAGCCGCTCTTCCTCAGTGGAGGAGCACCTTCCCCCATTGCTGTCTATGGATGACAGGCCCTCAGGAGCTGGAGACTGGTCCTCCTCATTGAGCTGGGACGTCTGCTTGAAGCCCCACCTCTGGCGATCGTAGCTCTTCCTCTCCTTGGCCAGGAGTGTCTGCAGGTAGATCATCCTGAAGCGCTCCTTGTTCACCTCCGTCTCCAGCTGCTTGATGGAGCTCTTGCATTTATCCAGCTCTTGCTCGATGTCCCCCACCGAGTTGAGCGCCATGGCCGGCGGACTGGACTCGGGGAACTGCGCTCTCCATGCCTCCACAAAGCCCATCGGCTCCACCATGTTTGCTAACTAAAGGAGACCGATTTTCATAAACTACAAAACATGTGCACTGCTTTGGCAGATTAGCTATTAGTTCCCTTCCTTCATGTACAATTAAGTTTTTTGTTGTGTCAGGATGTCTTCAGGGTGTAAAGCAACTCGAGAAACTGTCTGTCGCTTGCAGCCGTTCAAGGCAATTTATGTATTCATGTTTTTCAGTAAGCCAAACTCTAAGACTGTCCTATTCCCATCATTGCCAAATCTTAGATGAAAACAACTTAGGCATTACGTATCTGTCAAAGACGATTTACTCCCAGAACTAAAGTCTTCATTTTACAAAAGGTGAATGTTTTTCATAAACAAAATTTCCTCTGACGCAAGTTATATTCACAGTCATTTCTCTCGTTGAGACCTACCAGATCGCCAATGAAGATCAGTTTTGACAATATTCCGTGAGAAAGTGAATCTTTTCCGCTGTGAGACTGGTTTGTGGGTTGATCGTAGCTGCAGTCGCATTGTTATCCTCTTTTCTCACTTTAAATGTTAGCTACTAGATTAATGTCCAGATTTACGCTGCTATCAAACACTTGTGTTTCTCCCGTCTCACCCACTCCCGTGGCTCTGTCCCGAGTTACTGCAGGAAAGGGAGGGACCAGACTGGACGTGATTAATAGTGGCTCCACCGACTGGCGAAGTTTAAAGTCGCAGTAGTTCGATGCACTGGTTGATTTGGCGTGCTAATGCACACAACGCCTAAAAGCAATTGGGCACCAGACGGCTGTCGATCTTCTTTTCATAGTTTTTTAAAATCTGAATAACACAGAAAAAGTTAACAATATAATTAAAAAAACAGCTCACCCAGTGCGCTGGACTGTAGACTGTACAGATGAAGTGGTTTGCCGTAGACTTGATTTAATGAGACAGCATATCTACATTCCAGACCATCCTAATATTCCGTAATCACAAAATATGCATCAGTGTCACTCAAACATATTAGGTCGTTCAATTCGGCTACCATACCAACGGCCCGTAAGCAAGTTCGAATATGGACGTTTAGCACCATCTTGCGTTAAAAAACGGCTGCGCGTCGGGGTTCTGTTCTCCCTGTCCGGACTTATTTTCTGATAATTACCGGCGGACATTACATAATACATTATCCCTTACTTAATGAATACGAACGTTATCTCTCTATGAAAATCGTTTGGAACGTGCAATATGACGCACCAACATTGAATTAATTCAGTTCACCCTTTCAAAAAGTAACTGCATTTCTGGAACAGAAAATTGCAGAATAGGCCTACCGAAGTTTTCTAAAGTAGGCTTCAATCAATGCAGTACAATTATATGTTCGTGTCCAAATCATTGCATAGAGTAAAATGCAGTACTTTGAAAGCCTAATGCAGTTTTTTTTCTTGTGTAAAATTACATTTCCTAAACAACTATTTTCTCAACAAAAAAAAATGCAGTTTTGACACTTGATGTAGTACAGTTGTTTTTCATTTCGACAGCGCACAACTAGTGAATGAAACGTTTTGTTTTGTTTTATTTGATTTTCTCACAATAATATATGATGTATTCTTCTTCTGCTTCTACAGTGTTAGGTCCCCGGCAGAGACTGTCTGGAGTCGTAGAAGAAGAAAAAGCATGTGGGAAGGGCTACTTCCGGTTTTACATTGGGTGAGATGTTTTTTTTTATATATAATGTCATGTTTAGTATGGAACGAGACCTTGTTTTCTATTTCTGCTAACCGTTCTTCCTAGTGGACATATTTCCTTTGAAGTGGCATTGACGGGGTTGATCATGATGTTGAACATGATGTTACCGCCGTAGCTCTCGCCACTCGCCAGCTAGCCCAGCAGAAAACATAAAGCTAATACAGGTCGGTCGACTCCAATAATATAGGCTACTACTTCGACAGACAGTCGTCTTGCAACGGTAGTTAGCTTCTAGCCTACTCAACAAACATGAAATCGTGAAAGTAACCAACAGTCAGTCAGAGTGGGATTATCGACATAATAGAAGAGAATGGCGTGCAAGGTGTCAAAGTGACCTGCTAAATCACAAACATACAGCTGTGTTGATTGTTGAAGTAACGTTACGGACGGTACGTTGAATTTTTTGCCAGATGTTGTTGGAGGCTGATTGACACAAGACTAGCCCTAGATGGACTGTTGAGAGTTCTATTTGTTTCGTGCAGAGAGAAGAGACCGTGGGCCAGAGAGCAGAGATGCCTTTCCTACATGGCTTCAGGCGCATCGTGTACGAGTACCAGCCGCTGGTGGATTCTGTTCTGTGTGCAGTAGGACTGCAGGACGAGAACGGGGTCGATGCCGACAGGTGAGTTTTCTTGTTGCCATAAGTGTGTAGACGCAGACAGGTTAATTTACTTGGAGGGTTAGAATGGGCAACTCTACCGTGTTCATTAGGACTTGGCACCAGGGCGGCTTTCAACTGTAAGCTGAAAGAAACTAATGTTAGGGTGTACATTTGGATTTTAATTGATTGTGTGTGTGTGTGTGTGTGTGTGTGTGTGTGTGTGCGCGTGTCTGCACACGCGCATGCTTTTCCAGACTCTCTGCAGGGCAGGGTGTGTGTGAGCCGCTGGAAGAGGTTCTGAAGAGGGAGGCCCACTCTGCCGTGTTCGTGGAGGGCATCAGCTGCGCCCTGTTCAAGGTGGCGGAGCGGGGCCTGGTCGGAGCAGCCGAGGTTCTGCTGCGCCACGGAGCCGACCTTAACTTTGAGGGTAAGGCTGAAGGACCTGAGCGGTTCTAATTAGCAGTGGTTAAGGGCTTAATGGGTTCTAATGACAAGGGTTAAGGGCCTGAAGGGTTCTGATGTGGAGGGTTAAGGGCCTGGTGGGTTCTAATGAGGGTTAAGGGCCTGAATGGTTCTAATGAAGAGGGTTAAGGGCCTAATGGGTTCTAATGACAAGGGTTAAGGGCCTGAAAGGTTCTGATGTGGAGGGTTAAGGGCCTGGTGGGTTCTATTGAGGGTTAAGGGCCTGAAGGGTTCTAATGAAGAAGGTTAAGGTAGGGCTGCACAATAAATCGATTATGGAAATCAGAATTCGAACTGATGCAATAAGCATCCTCCCTGTCCTCTCCTCTCTCACTCCAGACCCTGTGTCCTACTATAATCCGCTCCACATAGCCGTGCTGAGAAACAGGCCCCTCATGGTGCGCATGCTGGTCCAGCATGGAGCCGACATCGACAAGAGAGACCGAGTGAGTCCTCACACAGACGTGTGTGTGTGTCTGTGTGCGTGTGTGTCTGCGTGTGTGTGTGGGCATGTATGTATGCAACATACATAAGAGAGACTGAATGAGTCCTCACACAGGGCCCTCCCTCACCCTACTCACTCTTGGAGTGTGTGTGTGTTTGAGAGCGATTGGGCTCAGGCTGTGTGTGTGTGTGACCCCACCCTCAGTGGGCTCTGGTAGTGTGGTTTTGCATGTGTGTGTGTGTTTCAGTGTGACCACACCCTCAGTGGGGTGTGTGTGTGTGTGTGTGTATGTGTGTCTTTGTGTCTGTGTCAATGTGACACCCTTAGTGGGCTCTGGTAGTGTGGTTTTGCGCGTGTGTGTGTGTCTGTGCCTGTGTCTATCAATGTGACAACACCCTTAGTGGGCTCTGGGAGTGTGTATTTGCATGTGTGTGTGTTCAGTGTGACCACACCCTCAGTGGGCTGTGTGTGTGTGTGTGTGTGTGGGACTATACCCAGGCCCGTGGCACCTTGGTTTAGATCTTGAACCAGAAAATAGTTGTTTTCCTGTGAACCGGAGTGGGCATGTCACTTTACTGTTCAGAGGGGAGTTTTCCGTCCATATCAACTGTTGCCATGAGTACACTGCAGACGTTAACTAGCATTTTAAAAATCTAATTTCTGCCGTTTTTACGGGGCAACTGTTCATATCATTCTCCCGTTTATGCATCTCATTAACTTTTGTTTTGCATGCAACACCCATTGTTGATGATGCATCCATGGTTCGGTTCTAAACTGGTGGAAATGTGGGCTGGTTCACTAGATACCACCGAGCTTCAAAGAGTTCTGAACAGAACCGGTTCAAGAACGTTCAAAAACGCCCTCTGAGACTCATTAGACTAGTTCTGAACTGTGAATTGTGTGTCATTGTACATTAGTGTGTGTGTTGTTATTATTATAATTTATATAATTTATAATTGACTATTATGTTGTGTGTGTATTTCTATTTGTGTGTGTGTGTGTCAGATTCATGAGAGTAGCCCCCTAGACCTGGCATGCGAGGAAGCCGACAGGCTGCCGTGTCTGCGCACGCTGCTGGCGTTGGGAGCCAACGTCAATGCCCACGACAAGAACGGTGAGTCCGTGAAATCACTGACCAGAAAACATCCTCGTCACTCTGCCTGACCTCTCCCCTCCACTCTATACAGTGTATTGCAGTACTGCAGTAGTATTGTGTCCTGGTTTGGATAGCCTGCACTAATGATCATGCGTGTCTTTCCTCTCAGGTAAAACAGCTCTGCTCCATGCCCTGGCCAGCAGTGATGGACTCACGGTGAACAACACGGAAAACATCAGACTGCTGCTTGAAGGAGGTACTGCTCTCTCTTGAACTTCCCCTTGGGGATCAATAACGTATCCATCCATCCATCCATCCATCCATCCATCCATCCATGCATGCTCATGTGTCCGGGTGAAGGGTTGGGCTTATGTCCTGTACATGGCTGTCTCTCTCTCTCTCTCTCTCTCTCTCTCTCTCTCTCTCTCTCTCTCTCTCTCTCTCTCTCTCTCTCTCTCTCTCACACTATCTGTCTCCCTCCCTGTGTGTGTGTGTGATCAATCGATCAGGTGCCAGTGTGCATGCGCGCACCAGCGATGAGGAGACAGTGATGTCGTCTCTGGTGTTCCTGGTGAAGGAGGCGCTGGACGGGTCCGAGGAGGACGCTGCACAGATCGGCCAGTTCTGCCTGCGTGTCACCGAGCTGCTGCTGGACCACGGTGCTGACCCCAGCTGCAGCTGGACCCCCGGGGAGCCAGGGGGCGCTGGAGAGCAGCAGCAACAGGAGGAGCAGGAGGAGGCCGAGCCCTCCCTCACGCAGACATGCCTGGAGCACTTTGACCTGCTGTTCCCGCTCGCGCTGCTGCTGCTGCAGAGGGGCGTCGCCCTGCAGTGCCCGCTCCACGGTGCCACTTGCTGGTCCGGGCGCCAGCTGCTGCTCGGGCGCCTTGAGGCGGCGTTGCGGGAGAGCACTGGCGCAGCGGGGACTGCCGACCTGCTGGCCCAGGCCGAGGCCCTGCTGGAGCTGGCTCAGGCCTGCTGTCCCCTGCCCGCACCTCTGGAGCCCCCCCACACTCACACCACCACGCCTCCAGGGCGCCCCGAGACTCACCCCCAGGCCCCCCACGCGGCCGTGCTGGAGCTCCGAGCCTGGCTGCGGGAGCAGGAGTCGCGGCCTCCTCCCCTGCGTCTGCTCTGCCGGAGGCTGCTGCGCCACTGCCTGCTGCCAGGGCCCCTGGGGCCCAAAGTCCAGCAGCTGCCGCTTCCTGACCGCCTCAAAGACTTCCTGCTTCCTGAGAGCAGCATGCAGCGCTGGCCGGGGTGGGACCGCTGCCGACCCAGCCACCCCCCTCGCTGAGGACTCGCCTCCAGACACCACTACGGTAGCCTGAGAGGACCAATCAGAGCTACTGCTGTGAACCCTCAGCGTGATGTGATAAGAGCCAGTGGCTGGTAGTCAGTCGGTGAGGGGACCTGTGGCTGTCACAGCTTCAGCATGGACTTGATTTAACTGGCTCAAGCTGTGTCTGTGACTGTGTGAGACTGTCCAACCGTGTGAGACTGTGTCAAACTGTGTCCAACTGCATCAGACTGCGTGGCTCTTATTGTTCTAGACTGCGTGGCCATTATAATGCTGGTGTACTGTTTATTTACCAGTTCTTGTTTACAGCCACAATCAATCAGACCTATTTATCTGCACTGCCACCCCTGCATTGCTCCTCTGGCCAATCTGCCCCAGTGCTAAGTGTCGATGCTGATCAGTGGAGGATGCCTTGCCTCTCTCTGCTCCTCAGCCTTTGTGTGTGTGTGTGTGTGTGTGTGTGTGTGTGTGTGTGTGTGTGCGTGCGTGCGTGTAAGACGTGCCTTACAGAACCTCAGGAGAGGTTCATATTGTCTGATCCAATGTTTGAGGTGTCTTTGATTGATAAATTAACGTGCCTGAGTTGTTATTCCTATTAGCCTTTGCAGCTATCTGTGATGTCTCTGAACTCCTTATGCAGTGAGCCACACACATACGCTAACACAGTCACACACTCTCACACACACACACACACACACACTGACGTCTTTATGACACCAGTGGTCTGGTGAATTTGGCTCGTTGCTGTGGAAACCGAATGATGTGCCAGCTTCATGTTGTGGAACGTGTCAGAGGTGTTTTGCTCTGTGAAATAAAAGCTTCATGCTGCAGCATCTCATGTGTTTTACTGTGAACTACGTACTATCAGCCAAGTATACTCGGGGTGGTCTGAAGGACATCATGAGTTACACTGCTAGGTGATGCTACCAGTCAAGTATACTCAAAGGTGTGGAGCTGAAGGCACTGGGACTGTTACAGTTACAATTACAGTACCACTCATCACCACTAGGGGGAAGTATACTCAAGCTCCAGATGCTTTGGTGCAACAGAGAGACAGATATCATGAAATTGCAATGGTACATGTGTTACAATGTTCAGAAGTTTACGCATAAGATACGCTCTGTTATTGAAGCGAATACAGGAAACACTTTCATTAAAGCTTACACATACAGGAAGTGCTTTCTCAGTAAAACGTAAATATACAGGAAGTGTTTTCTCATTAAAGCAATCACATACATGAAATGTTTTCTCATTAAAGCAATCATACATTACGTGTTTTCTCATTAAAGCAATCACATACAGGAAGTGTTTTCTCATTAAAGCAATCACATACATGAAGCGCTTTCATTAAAACAAATACATACAAGAAGTGTTTTCTCATGGTTTAGTATGTATAGATAAGAGGGTATGTGTAACTGTTCTGCCTGTGGTGTGTGTGTGTGCCCCCACGGCATGAGCCATGTTTCCAATAGGAACACTGGGCCTGTAGTCTGTGGTCTGCAGATCATTTTCACACACAAGGAGACTGATGTGATGTAGGCTTAGCAAATACATTTTTACTAAGGAGCAGTGGACTCCTTAGGTCCTGGGTCTTTGGATGCGATTTCATATAGACTTCAGCAATAAATAAAAAAGCACTCTCATGAGTGTGCTCTTAAGTGATTTATTGGAAGCGTATCAAAGAAGGGCGCGTTTCGGCACTATGCCATCGTCCACCTATGCAGACAACGAGAAAGGCTGTGCTTTGGAAAAAAAGTTCTTGCTGGGCCATGTGAGGACAGCTGGTTAAGCACCTGGGTGGTCGAAGTGAAGTGCCTGCTAGCCCCTGGGTGGACCAGGGAAGAGGGAACATAAACCGGCTGGGTTGGTCATCAGGGTTACCTAGCGCAGACCTGAGGAAGTCCTGCAGGGATATTGAGACTCAATTAACCTCTTTCAACATAGACAAAATATCAATCTGTACAGATACAATCTGTACGTATATTAATAAATAGACTCTTCACAAATATGCCCGGAAGTAAGGCATAGGAATGTAGGAATATCCCTGGACAGCAAATATTTTTTTTTTGGGGGGGGGGGGGGCGAACAGTGATCTATCCCTGTGGCCAGTGTCCGCCTCTGCTCTGATGCTGCGGAGGCTCCGGAAGTCTGATCTGAGCTGTGCTGAGCAGGAGGACTCCTGAGGGGGAGGAATCGTGCTGAGCGCTGCTACTGAGCCATCAGCGCAGGACAGCGCATTACTCAAACTCTCTCCCGAGTCCAAATGCTCCTTCTCTGTACTCACTGACCTCATCTTTATGGCCTCCCTCACTCTCTCCTCTCTGTTTCTTTCTCTCCTCCCTCCCTCTCTCCCTCCCATCCTCAACTGTCCTTCCCTCCCTCTCTTTCTCCCTCTCTCTCTTTCTTTCCCTCCCTCTGTCTCTCCCTCTCCCTCCCTCCCTCCCTGCTCTCTGGCTGGTCTCCTGATGATGATAAGAGTCTGTAAAGACCCCTCCCTGCGTCAGTCTCCTCCCAACTGCAGCTATAAAAGGGACCTGCACTGCAGCTCTGAAGGCACAGACCCCCTCAACATCTGTCTGTGTTCATCTCTCTCTGCTCTTTTCTCCCTTTCTGGTGTCAGTCATCTCTCTGGTCTCCCGCACGGCTGATCTCCCGACGCTGTCATGGCTTCTTTGGGCTTCGACCCCTTCTTCCCCTCCTCCCACCGCCGCAGGGTGGTGCTGCACAGCAGCGGTGGCAGCGGTGGCTACGGGGGTCCGTCTCGCTCCCGCTCCGTCTTCACCTCCTACTCCACCCCCCACTACGCGCTGACCGCGTCGTCGGGCCGCGAGCTGGACCTGGGCCAGGCGGCGCAGGTGAGCTCGGAGCTGAAGGCCGTGCGCACAGCCGAGAAGGCGCAGCTGCAGGAGCTGAACGACCGCTTCGCTGGCTTCATCGAGCGCGTGCACCACCTGGAGCAGCAGAACCGCGCGCTGGAGGCCCAGCTGCAGGCGCTCCGACAGCGCCATGGTGAGCCCACCTGCCTGCGCTCCATCTACGAGCAGGAGGTGCGTGCGCTGCGCGCGGCCGTGGAGCAGGCGCGGGAGGAGCGTCAGGCCGCGCAGGAGCGCCGTCGGCAGCTGGAGGAGGCCCTGAGGGCGCTGCAGGGCCGCTATGAGGACGAGGTTCTGACGCGCCAGGAGTCCGAGGGCCGGCTGGTGGAGGCGCGTAAGGGGGCGGAGGAGGCGGCGCTGGGCCGAGCCGAGGAGGAGAAGCGTCTGGACATGCTGCTGGACGAGATGGCCTTCCTCAAGCGGCTGCACGAGGGCGAGATCACCGAGCTGCAGGCCCAGCTCCGCTACAGCTCCCAGGTCTCCGTGGAGACAGAGGTGGCCAAGCCGGACCTCTCGGTCGCGCTGCGTGACATCAGGGGCCAGTACGAACGCCTGGCGCAGCAGAACATGCAGTCCGCCGAGGAGTGGTTCCGCTCAAAGGTCAGCACTATGGCCGAGACCACGGCCCGCCACTCCGATGACATCCGTCTGGCCCGCGATGAGGCGGGTGAGTTCCGACGCCTGCTGAAAGCCCGCGACCTGGAGATTCAGGCGTGCCAGAGCCTCAACCACGCACTGGAGCAGCATCTGCAGGAGGCCGAGGACAGACAGAGCGCCGAGGTCACCAACATGCAGGTAAGAACAGACAAGGACATGCCAGCACGCAGATATGAACCGCCAGAGACATGCTAATGTGCAGCCAGGAAATGATAAACATGCTAACATGTGATGTGCAGATAAGGATCACTGCAGACATGCCAACTTGAGTTGAGTCGTGGATCTGCTCGAGGTTTCTTCCTATAAGTATCTCTAATTCTAGGGAGTTTTTCCTCGCCCCTGTTACCCATGGGCCTCTCTCTCTTTCTTTTATTTTCTTCTTTTCTTTCCTTTTTCTCTGATTGCCTACATTCTGTAAAGCGCCATGATACATGTGTAATGTTTTGGCGCTCTATAAGCACAATACATTAAATTAAATTAAATTAAATTAACTTCCAGGTATAGGGACCACTAGAGCCACATGATAACTATGATAGACATGCCAGCATACAGGTGGGGAAAGAGTGGCAGACTGCAGAGAGTTGGGAATGACTACTGAGCAGTACTTGAGTTGAGGGGGGATGAGGGGGGATGGCATCCCCCTTTGAAATAAAGATGGTCAAAATCATCCCCCTTCTAAAACGGCCATCCCCCCTTCCCATCCCGTTATTTTATCAATGAATGTGGAAATATTACCACTATTTCAACATTTAGTTTTTGCGAATATTGAATTATCCAAAAAACCCTAACTTGACGGTAGGCTACGGTAGGCTTGACTGTCTACTCAACAAAACCTAATGCCATTGTTTTGATGAATTCGCAATAGATATACACTACCAGTCAAACGTTTGCAGACACTTAGACATTTCTATTCCACTCCATAGACAGAATACCAGCTGAGATCATTTGCATTGTTTATCTTAATCAGGGCAGCCGTTTTCAGTTTACATTATGTGCTTACATAATTGCAAAAGGGTTCTGGACTGTTGTAGAATGAAATGGCTGATCTTTAATGCAATATCTACGTACATTGCCCATTATCAGCAACCATTCATCCAGTGTTGCAAAGGCACATTCTGTTTACTAATCTGATATCATTTTAAAAGGCTAACTGAGAAAACATTGGAGAATATTTGTTCTTAAACAATAGTCAAAAGGGTACATCACTGGACTCCCACCATATGCGCTGTCATCAGCACAAATGATCTGTCCCTAAACGTTAAATCCAATCCCCCCCTCCTGAATTTTTTTTACAACTCGAGTAGCCTACTGCTACTGTGAGTGTGTGTGTTTGTGTGTGTGTGTGTGTGTTATTTTAGGTTATTCTTGCTCAGATGTTCAGCATAGCCTACTGTAGGCCTATGTCCGATTTATTTTCGGACATACAGTATTCTTGCTCAGATGTTCAGCATCACCGATGGAATACATGAATGTCCACACGTACGGGCATTGCTATGAGACGTCTTCCTAGATCATCTGACAAAGATAACGAATTCCCTCCACTGACAATCTATATCTTCATACAGAATATCGTCCGGGTAGGCTATATATATTTTCTGGCGGTCTCTAAAACCCCTCGCCCTGCGAAGAGAGTCCCTCACTATTTGCGCTCCAATGTCGTATGGATCATCCAGGTACGCCGACGTGTCTCGGGAGAAATTGTTAGTGGAGGTGTGGTTAACGGAAACCTCGGGTTAACCAAGAACATAATCTGGTCGGAGCAGGTTTGAGATGCATCGTAAATTGCCATGGCAGCTAGGGTTTAATCCCGGGAGACGGGATTCCCGGGAAATCTGATCAAAACTATTTCCCGATTCCCGGGAAATGTTATGACGGGAAACGGGAAATGAAAGTAAAAACAAATTCCAGTGCGCTCCTATTGGAGTGCGCGTCTATTGTTGTCTTACGGTAATGTTGCATTCAGTAGCCTACGCAGCAGTATCTACCGCCTAATCCAATCCCCCCTCCTGAATTTTTTTTACACCTCGAGTACTGCTACTGTGAGTGTGTGTGTGTGTGTGTGTGTTTGTGTGTATGTGTGTGTGTATGTGTGTGTGTGTGTGTGCGTGTTTATGTGTGTGTGTGTGTGTGTGTGTGCGTGTGTGTGCGTGCGTGTGTGTGTGTGTGTGTGTGTTTGTGTGTGTGTGATATTGGGGGACTTCAGAGGTCAGCTCAGTGCAGGACGAGTTCTGCATCTTGTTTACTTTATTGTTACTTTATCTCTCTGTTTTGTCATATTTGTCCATCTTTCTCTCCTTCTCCATCTCTGTCCATCCTCGTCCCCTCTGTGTCCCCACCAGGACGTGATTGCCCAGCTGGAAGATGAGCTGAGGAGCATGAAGAACGAGATGGCACGCTACCTGAAGGAATATCAGGACCTGCTCAACGTCAAGATGGCTCTGGACATCGAGATCGCCGCCTACAGGTCAGTCATGCGCAACACAGGCAGTCCCATACAGGGTGGTAAACACCAGTGCAAGGTCCATCAGGACAGAAACTCTTTGTGTTTAGTTGAGTTTCTGATAACAACCAGTGAAAAACTCACAAGCTCTGTGAACTTGTTTGTGAGAATGTTCTAAATCTGAACGTTCTCTCTCTCTCCCTCTCTCTTTCTCTCCTACATACACTCTTTCTCTCTCTCTCTCTCTCTCTCTCTCTCCCTCTCTCTCTCTCTGTCCTACAGGAAGCTGCTGGAGGGGGAGGAGACACGCTTCAATGTGGGTGGAGTCGGGGGCATGTCCAGCGTCTTCTCACACACCATCTCATCCACACCCTCCTTTGGCCGGCCCGTCTTCTCCGTGCAGGCCAGCCTGAGCTCTGGCGCCCCCTACCTGCTGGGAACGCGCCTCCTCAGCTCCTCTCTCTTCAGCGACGACCTGATAACCTCCAGCCGGGCTCAACAGGCCGAGGCCAGCCCAGCGAAGGAGGAGGAGGAGGAGGAAGAAGAGGAGGAGAAGGAGGAGGAAGAGAAGGGAGGAGATGAGGGAGAAGGTGATGAAGACGAAAAAGAGGAAGAGGAGGGAGAGGGTGAGGAAGAGGCACAGGAAGTGAAGGAGGGAGAAGGAGAGGGTGAGTGACAAAATCTCATGTGCATCACACGAGTGATCCTCTCATACCTCAGACATCATCTACGAGTGTTATATTCACAGATCTCATATATTCATCTACGAGTGCTTTATTCACATATCTCATACACTGATCTACATGCTTTATTCACATATCTCATACACTTATCTATGACCTCATACATTAAACATGTAATTAGACCTCATACATTAAACATGTAAATTCCCTCACAGCACCAAAAGTCTCATCATGTTCTGTGTTTATATTTATGAGTGAACAAACAAACAAATATCATCATGAGACCCCATCCATGTTAAGTCTGAGAGTTCCATGAGATGATATGACATGGAATGACTGGGTTTAAAGCACTTTGTGTTTCTTTCCCCAACAGAGGACGCAGGTGGTGAGGAAGAGGAGGCAGGAGAAGAGGAGGAAGATGCTGAAGGAGGAGAAGAGGGAGAGAAGGAGGGAGGAGAGGAGGAAGAGGGAGGAGATGAAGAAGAGGAGGAGGAGAAAGGAGAGGACAAGAAGAGTCCAGAGGAGGAGAAGAAGAGTGAAGCAGAAACTAAACCAAAGAAAAAGTAGACCAGATGCATCCAGACCCACGGTGCTAAGTGACTTTAATGAATGGCATCTCAACACATCTCTCCTAAACACTCGCGTGCACACACACACACACATGCACACAAAAATACACATACTCACAGACACACACACACACTGCTGTCATCATTATGAATGTCCAACTCCAAATGCAAACCAACATTGTGGCTGTAAGCAAGAACCCTACCAGGAGCTGGTGCTGAGTGTATGCATGGACCTCCAGTGTGTGTTTGTGTGTGATGGTTTCATTTGTCTACGCAACAACTGTTAGCTGTGAGTAAGAGTGTGACTGCTTGTTCTGTGTGTAAAGAGGCTGAGCAATCCCCCAGGCAATGCAGTTAGCTTACGAGTTTGGAGCCAAAACCTGCCTGTAACCTTAACACAAGTGTGCTTAAAACATGATCCAAATGCCTTAGAATCCTTCAGAGAGGGACCATGATGATGTACAAATAAAGTCTTAAACTGCTTCACTTCACTTTGGTCCAAGTGTCATTATGAATGAATGAAGTGAGTCAGTTCACTAGTTCGTCCATTGAATTGCTTTACACTGAGTACTGAGAATAAGCATATTTCGCTTGGAAGCAGGCCGTGGTCGTGGGATTGCAATAATGGAGTTCACATGCTAGTGATGTCTGCTGACACCCCCTATAGATAAGGGGTAATATGAGCTGATATCCCCTATAGATAAGGGGTAATATGAGCTGATATCCCCTATAGATAAGGGGTAATATGAGCTGATATCCCCTATAGATAAGGGGTGATATGAGCTGATATCCCCTATATATAAGGGGTAATATGCCTATAGATAAGGGGTAATATGAGCTGATATCCCCTATAGATAAGGGGTAATATGAGCTGATCCCCTCTAGATAAGGGGTAATATGAGCTTCGAGCTAATAGGGAAATGGAGAAAGGGAGACGGCTTTGCAACTCCAGAGCTTGATGTAGTGAGCAGGTAAGGAGGGTTTAATGATCTCCTACAAATGGAAGTTGGCTGAGTGATGGCTGTCAATCAAACCTAAGGGCTCCTCCTGAACTTTGTATATAAAACATAATTTGGTGTTATGGCATGTGACTCTCAAGGCTAAACACTGACATTACTTCAAAGATAAACTGGTTGCCTCAAAAAGCTAAACTTAAAAAGACAAATTATAAAGACCAAATACCATATTTGGAAAAGAATAGTTGTTTGAATAGCTTATTTGGGTTGGCTAATGTACATTATGAATAAGCCCATATAACAATATAAAGTTGGTTAGTTAGCAAGCTAATTATGCTAACATTGAATGTTAGCTACCAGGCAAGTTTGTTGTCAACATCAGGAAATTGAGGGCGAATTAGTTTGATGGAACTGTGTTCAGCTGAATCTCATCTGATTTTAAAATGAATGTGTAATGTGTAACTGCTAGTGATTTCTCCCATTGACTCCCACTGCGTGCTGTTAAAATCTCCTGGAACCTAAAGCGAACAAGAGCACGTAAGCCAGACCGGACTTCAAATCACGTGTGCATCTGAGTTTAACACGCACACAACGGAGAGGGAGAGAGAGGGGAGTGGTGCGTGTGTGCCTGAAGCGCATTCAAGACAGAGAGCATCCTGGTCTGTTTTGCTAAATCAACCAATCAGTTTTCAGTGTAGGAAGGCTTATATCTCTTATTAACTTAATTAATCAGTCAGTGTATCTAGGAACAGGAGCGTTATGGCAGAGTCAGTGCCCCTCAAAAAGGAACATTTAAGACCCATTTCACATCAGACTACACAAAAGTGTACCCAATTGTTTCATAAGAGTAGAACATAAGTCTTGCACACTGCACTGTTTGTAACAGTGACTTTAGCATTGCTCACGGCGGGTTAAATGATTGCAAAAGACTTGTTGAGGTGAGTTTAACAAGTGTAATTTAATTTGAATATTACTCAGGCCTATACTAGATGGCTAGTTGCCAAGGCTACATGAAAAGGCCAAACTACCAAAATCTAAATATTTTACTATCACAATTTCTATCAATAGGCCTTCCTTATTTGGTGTACTGACTAGACATTATCGAACAAACATCTGAATTTCAGTATCTAAGTAGGTTAGGTTGGGATGTCTGCTATACATTGTTGACATTACTGTTAAAATGCACTTCCAGTATAGTGAGTATCGGCAAAACCGTTTATCATTTTTATGTTGAGGTGGTGGGGGTGTTGTCGGCAGCTGCTAAAAGTAACTAATAAAGTAACATGTAATCGAACTTAGTTACTTTTAAAATCAAGTAATCAGTAAAGTAACTAAGTTACTTTTTAAAGGAGTAATCAGTAATCAGATTACTTTTTTAAGGTAACTGTGGCAACACTGTAAGTGACATAAAATATTTTAGCCTAAAAAACGTGTGGCATCGCTTAGAGCACAAAGTGTCCTTTAAATTAACTACAAAGTGGCCTTAAAATAAATGTCATGTATCAACAATAACACCTGTGTATGGTATCTGCCATTACTTGTTGGGGCAGCTGTGGCCTACTGGTTAGCGCTTCGTACCTGTAACCGGAGGGTTGCCAGTTCAAACCCCGACCAGTAGGCACGGCTGAAGTGCCCTTGAGCAAGGCACCAAACCAGGCTCGGACTGGTAATCTGTACAACCGGGCAAATGCTCGGTGGGCCGGTGACCTCCGGGGGATTTAAAAAAAAAAAAAAAAAAAAGTTATTTAGCCTATTTGCGGCCCGTCATGTAGACCTAGGCCTAGCCTATAAATGCAGTTTCATCCATTTGGATTGGTGGGTGACAGGTCAATCATTTTAGCCTCTTCATGACAGGTTCAGTGTGTGTTACGATCGCGCCCCCCTGCCCCACCCCTCAAGTGGATTTGTCCAAGCAGCCGCTTGGTTTGTGGGGAAATATAGATTAGTCCATGCTGGTATTCTAGGCTCTATAAGTGCCCTCCGCTGGCTGGTGTTCACATCATCGCAGTTTAACCGTAAACAGCAATCAGAGGTGTCTAGTTTTATTCCATAAATATATTGTTTTTATAGACGTTAGTTGCACGCGCTACCAAGAGCTTCCATTTACTGCACCATGTAGGCTACTGTAGTGCGGTTTGTCTGTCAACATAAAAAAAAACTCCGGGTAGCCTACAATTTTCGCACAATTTGGTGTAAAAGTGTAGCACAGGTTAAAGAAAACCTATTCATGTTTGGACTCAAAAGGAACTTCAAAGTATTTCTCATATAGTAGCCTTTTAGCTCACAACGACAGTGAAAGTGAAACTTGGAAAGTGGAAGTCTCTCCACCGAGTGTTACATTAGATGCACAATCAATCGCGAGTCGATGCACGTAAAAAGTATCAACTGGTAGGTTAGTAACGAAGGTAGCCTAATTTTGCAAAATGTGATGACGGCACACAAACTTGGGCAAAAACGTTTAGTATACACTTGTGGTGATAGCCTACAGTTAATGTGAATCGCTGACTATAACCAAATAGGCATAAAGGCTGTAGTTGTGTTTCTACAACATGTTGGCACAAATCGTAATTTCTGTCAACTATGACGATCTCCATGCATGTTCAGTAGCCTATATTTTTCATTTAGTCAAGCAGTGACATGTGGTTTAATGTATGGGGTAACATGACGTGAGACAGACAGAAGATGAGCATATCTTTAGTAGCCTATCCCTGAATCCTGTCCCTCTCAAATCACTTTAAAATGGTGTGATTAGCAACCAGAATTGAAAAAAAAAAATCCCGGAGAGACCCCCCGGACCCCCGTGTTATTGTGATTATAATAACCTATAGGTCCAAATCTAAATGTTTGGGTTCAGTTTATGAAGTGTTGCATGATACTGTGTGTTTGTTATTTATGGGGGGGAATCAGGGGGGATTTTGGTATCGGTGGGCTTGTGTGTGTGTGTGTAGGCTATGTGTGTGTGTGTTTGGGGGGGGGGGGGTTCGGTCCAGTGGTGGGCCGGTCCAGGAGAAAATTGTCAGGGCCGAACTTTGTTCCCAGTCCGACCCTGCACCAAACCCCTCACTGCTCCCCCCAGTGCCACTGTTGTTGCAGGCAGCTCACTGTGCCGGGATTAGTGTGTGCTTCACCTCACTGTGTGTTCACTGTGTGCTGAGTGTGTTTCACTAATTCACGGATTGGGATAAATGCAGAGACCAAATTTCCCTCACGGGATCAAAAGAGTATATGAACTTATACTTATATACTTGTTTCTGGTTAGATCAGGTAAGTAAAACATCACAGTATCACATTCAGTTTATGGCCACACTAGATTATTTAGGGCATGTAAGGGTCACTCTAAATTAATAAGTTAAATAAGTTTTTTTTCACTTATAAGCTCACAAAAGTTAAGCAAATCATCTAATTTGTTTAAGTTGATGTTACAATTAGTCTTGACAGAAGTGAGATCTGCTGGAGTAATGATAACTTTATTGTACTTAGATTATCCACACTGTTAAAGGATAGAGTTATGTCACTAAATTGTTTGTCAATGTTATATGATAATTGAATTAGTAAAAATGAGGAGATACCCAAAGGCCACTGAACACGTGCAGACACAAATATCCCCCTATCAGAGACACACACACACCATGCTTGGAAGATCTGTATTGCTTTATTAAGGCAATGGGTTTTCCATATTGCTCTGGAGTTGTAAACAGCAGTGTTTGTGTTTGTGTTTGTATGTTTCACAGCTGAGCGCACCGGGCTTGCGGCGCAATTAAGGCGGGAAGCGCCTGCAGCGTAGCACAGCCGGCAGGTCAGTGGGGTCAGAGCAGACCAGAGGTCACCGACACGTTTGAGGGAGTCGCACCTTTGGGACTTGACGGAGAGTTTGCGCCTTTGAGATTTATCACTAAATTGAATGTGCCTCTGGCTTCATATTAGCGCTCATATAGCTCCTGTCCCTGACACTGCCCAAATCTCCCTCACCATCCTCAGCATTACATGCAGTTATAGTCTCTTGCTGTGGAGCTTGTCTTAGTGGTTTTGACTCTTTGTCTACTCTCGCCCTGCTCTGAGTTTACTTCTCCTTCACTTCTTTAGCGGCTGGGGCAGATGTCTTTCCTGCTTTTTTGGCGGTGGTTTTGGAGTCTTTGACCTCTTCTGCTGGCTTGCTCTTCTTGGCAGGCTTGGCCGCCACCTGGTCTTCATTGCTGATGGTTTCTTCAGTGCGGGTGAGGACCTTCTCCTCTTTGGGGCTGCCAGGAGTCTTGGAGGGACTCTTCTGCTCCTCCTCTTTGGGGCTGCCAGGAGACTTGGGGGGACTCTTCTGCACCTCCTCTTTGGGGCTGCCAGGAGACTTGGGGGGACTCTTCAGCTCCTCCTCTTTGGGGCTGCCAGGAGTCTTGGGGGGACTCTTCTGCTCCTCCTCTTTGGGGCTGCCAGGAGACTTGGGGGGACTCTTCTGCACCTCCTCTTTAGGGCTGCCAGGAGACTTGGGGGGACTCTTCAGCTCCTCCTCTTTGGGGCTGCCAGGAGTCTTGGCGGGACTCTTCAACTCCTTCTCCTGCACCTCCTCTTTGGGGCTGCTAGGTGTCTTGGGGGGACTCATCTGCTCCTCCTCTTTGGGGCTGCCAGGTGTCTTGGGAGGACTCTTCTGCTCCTTCTCCTGCACCTCCTCTTTGGGGCTGCTAGGTGTCTTGGGGGGACTTATCTGCTCCTCCTCTTTGTGGCTACCAGGTGTCTTGGGGGGACTCTTCTGCTCCTCCTCTTTGGGGCTGCCAGCAGTCTTGGGGGGACTCTTCTGCTCCTCCTCTTTGGGGCTGCCAGGAGACTTAGGGGGACTCTTCAGCTCCTTCTCCTGCACCTCCTCTTTGGGGCTGCTAGGTGTCTTGGGGGGACTCTTCTGCTCTTCCTCTTTGGGGCTGCCAGGAGTCTTGGGGGGACTCTTCTGCTCCTCCTCTTTTGGGCTGCCTGGAGACTTGGGGGGACTCTTCACCTCCTCTTTGGGGCTGCCAGGAGACTTGGGAGAACTCTTCTGCTCCTCCTCTTTTGGGCTGCCTGGAGACTTGGGGGGACTCTTCAGCTCCTCCTCTTTGGGGCTGCTAGGTGTCATGGGAGGACTCTTCTGCTCCTCCCCTTTGGGGCTGCCAGGAGTCTTTGGGGGACTCCTCAGCTCCTCCACCTGATCCTCCTGCTTCTGCTCAGGTGCTGCTGCCTCCTTCACCTCTTTCTTGTCACCTGCCTGTTCTCCTTCCTCTCCCTCTGAGTCACTCTTTTTGTCTTTCTCTCCTGACTCCTGTGCTTCATCTTCCTCCTCCTCTTCTTCAGCACCAGCCTTTTGAGCTTTGGTACTGCTCAGTTGTGTTTCCCCAAGAGCAGACTCTTCTTCCTCTCCCTCACCATCTTCACCTCCCTCTTCTCCACCCTCCTCCTCCTCTCCTGTAGGGGGAGTAGCGCTCAGTTTGGGTCGCTTGGAGACAGCCACCTCTTCCTCCACGGCCTCCTCCTCCTTCTGGAGTTCCTCCACTACAGCAGCCAGGTCATCGTTCAGGTCCGCCTTCTTGTCTTCCTTCTTCCCTTTAGAGGAGGTCATTGGCTGACAGTATGGGAAGGCGGGGCTTGGGAAAGAGTCAGCAAATGGCCTGAAGCGAGTCTCCTCCCCCTCCAGTAGTTTTCTGCACAGACACAGGAGGTGTGAACACACTTATGCAACACACTGCATCATTCAGCAAAGAGATTCACCTGTATAACACATGTCAAAACACTGCATCATTCAGCAAAGAGATTCACCTGTACAACACATGTCAACACACTGCATCATTCAGCAAAGAGATTCACCTGTACAACACATGTCAACACACTGCACCATTCAGCAAAGAGATTCACCTGTACAACACATGTCAACACACTGCACCATTCAGCAAAGAGATTCACCTGTACAACACATGTCAACACACTGCATCATTCAGCAGGGTGATTCACCTGTACAACACATGTCAAAACACTGCATCATTCAGCAGGGTGATTCACCTGTAGGCTGCGATCTCAGCGTCTAGGGCCATCTTGACGTTGAGCAGGTCCTGGTATTCCCTGAGGTGGTGACCCATCTCACCCTTCATGCCCTTCAGCTCCCGCTCCAGCTGATGAATCATCTCCTGGGAGACGGGAAAGAGAAGAGTCTCATCAGCAACACATCTTTCGACAGCACTAGCTTTTACATCCCGACATCTTTCAGCCAGTAAGCAACAGAATCTTTCTGAATAAAAACGGCTAGGTTCTCGCTGTTAGCACTAGCTTTTAGCTTCTGTCAATGAGTAACTTTATTCCGATCATCATAGCAACCGCCCGTCATGCCCACCAAGTTTGATGTTTTTCAATTCAATTCAATACAATATATTGCACTTATAGAGCGCCAAAACATTACACATGTATCATGGCGCTTTGTGTCTCAGAATGTAGGCAATCAGAGAAAAAAGAAAAGAAAGGAAGAAGGCCCATGGGTAACAGGGGTGAGGAAAAACTCCCTAGTATTGGAGATCTCCCTCGAGCAGATGCACGACTCAAGGGCCTGACCCATCTGCCTAGGGTCAATACAGGACAGTAAGGTCTGTATACATGACAAATGCATATGATAGTCAGGTGTAGAGAATAGGACATGGTGTTTAAAGCACCTGAGGTGAAAGTTACAAAAGGTGGGATGATTACGTATCCGGTATGATAATGCATTAATCATGATTTAGTGACAGAAAGTGCAAATAGTCCAGCGTTGGAATTGTCCAGGGGAAGGGAGTTGTCAAAGGGCATGTGGTGGGTCGGCAGACGGCCAGGGATCCGGGCAGAGTTGTCATAGGCAGGTGATGGGTCGCTAGGCTGCAGGCAGCAACAAATCAGGGGCTAGATCCTGCCTAGGTCTTGCCTTGATGGGTGACTGACTTATTTATTTATTTTATGGCCATTGCAAGATCGTATGGATGGCAATGTCAATATGTAGTATTTATATTTTATCTTTTATGTATTTATTTCATATTTCATTTATTTATTTAATTTTGTCTCAAAATAAAACATTCCATAGGCATGACAATAAAGTATATTCTATTCTGTTCTATTCTATTCTATTATATTATAATTTAGGCAGAAGCGGGTGTGCTCTCTGGTTTGTTTATACTTCCTGCATATATTTGGTGAAATAAAAGATAAAGCAAAACGGGAGCAAGTGTGCGGACATTCAATTTTTTAATTTTTTTATTGTCTGACCCTTTTGTCCTGCACCTGCGTTTTGGATGTGCGCACCTCTACCTTAGCTACTTCCTGCATATATAAATAAATTACTATGACTATGACTATTTCTTACTAAGTTTATGCTGTTTTCATTGTATGCATATGCATATATTGTATGCATGCACACAGGTGTGTAGTGGTAAAATAAGAGGTGGGTAAACTATGAATTATGTGATCACGATAAGGTGGACTGCGCCATGTGGCCATGTGTCATTCAGAACAATTTTGTATTGAAGGTGAAGATTATTGTCCAATGTTTATAACAATGCCAGTGGAATCACATGGTGCCTAGAGTGTTGATGATTGTACATATTGTGAATGTGGATAATACAGTGTGAATTTTGAATGTTAAAAGTTGCAATTGGTGAATAAACTCTTTTGAGAGGTAGATGAACTCTAATAAGAGGTGGATAAACTCTATTTCTGACATTTCAGAGGTGGATAAACTGCGTTTACTTCCGTTTAGCATCCACGACAGCCCTGCCTGTGCATTTTTTTATTTTGTGCGTTTCAATATGCAGACTGATTCAACAGGATAGTGTTTTACTGATAAATGTTTAAATATTTAAATGTTAAAGTGTCGAAGTTGCAATTATTTTCAATGAGCCCAAACTAACCTGGTAGCTGCCCAAGTCGTTGTTATGCCGGTCTTCGATGTAAGTCAGCTGTCTCTCCAGGGAATCTTTGGTGCCGCGGAGAGTCTCCAGTTCCACGTTCTTCACCTGCAGCTGCCGGCGATAATCTGCGATCTCATCGCGGACAGATTTGATCGCGTCCTTATTCTGGTCTGCAGCGTCCGTGAGTTTGGCGTAGCGACACTGGAACACCTCTTCCGCCTGAAGAAAGTTTTGGGGTGAGAGACCGTTCAGCTGCTCGCGTATTTCTCGGAGCGCAGAGGTGATGTCCGTTTTACTGTATTCCCGCATGTCTACCGGGACTTGAGCCTCTTGGAGCTGCGCGAGGAGGTCGTTGACCTCTTGTTCGTGGTTACTGCGCAGGAAGTCTGCCTCATCCAGGAGGGACTGAACTTTGTTCTCCAAATCCAATTTCATCAGATCCGAGTCATCTTTTTCCTTCTTCATTTCCCGGATTGACATCTCGATTTTTTCTCTAAAGCGGGCTTCATCCTCGTAGCGGTTTTTGAGACGGTGGATGTTGTCTTCGACGTTATCGGCATCAATAATAATCTGCACTTTCTCTCTATGCAGTTGCTCGAGCGCGGAGCGGAGTTCGCCGAGCTCTTGGTCGAAAGCATCACTAAGTTGCGACTGCGTGAACTTTTTCTGCCGGAGTTCTTGGATTTCAGTCTCCAGCAGGTTGTTTTGTTCTTCCAGATACCGGACTTTATCGATATAACTGGAGAATCGGTCATTCAACCCTTGAAGTTGTTCCTTCTCGTTGTTGCACATGTGGTCACCATTGAATGCGGATGAGAGTTCCAGACTGTCTGGCGCGGTCGTGTACGCCCTGCTTGCTGGCATCTTGGTAGTTCTTTTGTAGGAGATGGACATGCACCCCGGATTTCTCTGAGACCAGGAGTGTGATCTTAGGCTGGCGGGTGGGGATGAGCGGTTGCTCCGAGTCTCGAGCATTCTCCTGCGGGATGGAGCCCCGATGACATCCATTGTGTAGCCCCGGTGTGCGTGCTCTGCGGAGATGGTGCGTCTGTCGGTGCGTCCTGACCAGATGTCGAGTGTGAGAATGCGGTGAGTGTGGGGAGATGCAGTGGACTGCTGCCCCGCTGTATTTATAGAGCCGCAGCTGCGTGTCTACATAAATCAATACAGTGATGAAGGGGAGGTTTTTTTTAAGGTCGGAGAGGCGATAAAGACAATTCCTGATGGTTGCCTGTTAATGTGCGAATGGGAAACTACTTTAGGCACCTACGAGAATGGAAGTAACTTAGTAACCTCAAATGTCACCCTTTCAACTCTTAAAAATGTGTATTTTATCAGGCAGAATGAAAAATGATGACACACTGATGTATGTATTGTATGATGTATGATGTACCTATTAATGAACCATAAACATAGTAAATCTGACCTGTAGCCTATCCTAGAAATACATTTAATTTATGTGCGTCCTGGATGTTAGTTAAGCAGTGCAAAGCAGTTCAGCAGTGATGATATTATAATGTTGGGGTTCAGGTGTGAGTTGTGGCTGCGGGAGGCTATGTTAGGGTTCAGGTGTGGGTTGAGTGACTGACATGAGCCTTATTGGTTAGGTTCAGGTTTGGGTCTGAATTTGACTCTGGGGTTCAGTTTGGTGCCAGGTTAGGGTCGTTTCAGCTCCATTGAGATGAATGAGTTAACCTTTGAAGAGGAAACACCCTGAATTCTGTTCCCATGGAAACTGCAAGCTCATGTGCTTATGGCTGTGTGTGTGTGTTTGTGAGTGTCAGTGTGTGGGTGTGGTGTGGTGTCAGGAAGTATTCAGTGGGGAAGCAGAGTCAATACAGGTGGCAGCACCTGCTGAGTCAGACCCACAAGGGGACAAGACTCATGAGGTCACGCACACACACACACACACGCACACACACACGCACACACACACACACACACACACACACACACACAGACACACACACACATACACTCCTACTAAACACACACACATACTTACTAAACACGCAAAAGACGCAAATCCAGGTGGTCATACTCACACACACACACACACACACACACACACACATTTGCTAAACACACACACATGCACAACTAGATGCTGACAAAATGCAGGATGCACACACAGAGATGAGAGGAGAAAGAGAGAGAGAGAGTGAGCAGCTAGTGAGCCATCAGTGCAGGACAGCGCATTACTCAAACTCTCCTCCAAGTCCAAATGCTCCTTCTCTGTACTCACTGACCTCTCCCTCCCTCCTCTCTCTCTCCACCCCCTCTCTCTCTTTCTTCCCCTCCCTCTGTCTCTCCCTCTCCCTCCCTCCCTCCTCTCTGGCTGGTCTCCTGATGATGATAAGAGTCTGTAAAGACCCCTCCCTGCGTCAGTCTCCTCCCAACTGCAGCTATAAAAGGGACCTGCACTGCAGCTCTGAAGGCACAGACCCCCTCAACATCTGTGTGTGTTCATCTCTCTCTGCTCTTTTCTCCCTTTCTGGTGTCAGTCATCTCTCTGGTCTCCCGCACGGCTGATCTCCCGACGCTGTCATGGCTTCTTTGGGCTTCGACCCCTTCTTCCCCTCCTCCCACCGCCGCAGGGTGGTGCTGCGCAGCAGCGGTGGCAGCGGTGGCTACGGGGGTCCGTCTCGCTCCCGCTCCGTCTTCACCTCCTACTCCACCCCCCACTACGCGCTGACCGCGTCGTCGGGCCGCGAGCTGGACCTGGGCCAGGCGGCGCAGGTGAGCTCGGAGCTGAAGGCCGTGCGCACGGCCGAGAAGGCGCAGCTGCAGGAGCTGAACGACCGCTTCGCCGGCTTCATCGAGCGCGTGCACCACCTGGAGCAGCAGAACCGCGCGCTGGAGGCCCAGCTGCAGGCGCTCCGACAGCGCCATGGTGAGCCCACCTGCCTGCGCTCCATCTACGAGCAGGAGGTGCGTGCGTTGCGCGCGGCCGTGGAGCAGGCGCGGGAGGAGCGTCAGGCCGCGCAGGAGCGCCGTCGGCAGCTGGAGGAGGCCCTGAGGGCGCTGCAGGGCCGCTACGAGGACGAGGTTCTGACGCGCCAGGAGTCCGAGGGCCGGCTGGTGGAGGCGCGTAAGGGGGCGGAGGAGGCGGCGCTGGGCCGAGCCGAGGAGGAGAAGCGTCTGGACATGCTGCTGGATGAGATGACCTTCCTCAAGCGGCTGCACGAGGGCGAGATCACCGAGCTGCAGGCCCAGCTCCGCTACAGCTCCCAGGTCTCCGTGGAGACAGAGGTGGCCAAGCCGGACCTGTCGGTCGCGCTGCGTGACATCAGGGGCCAGTACGAACGCCTGGCGCAGCAGAACATGCAGTCCGCCGAGGAGTGGTTCCGCTCAAAGGTCAGCACTATGGCCGAGACCACGGCCCGCCACTCCGATGACATCCGCCTGGCCCGCGATGAGGCGGGAGAGTTCCGACGCCTGCTGAAAGCCCGTGACCTGGAGATTCAGGCGTGCCAGAGCCTCAACCACGCACTGGAGCAGCAGCTGCAGGAGGCCGAGGACAGACAGAGCGCCGACGTCACCAACATGCAGGTAAGAACAGACAAGGGCATGCCAGCATGCAGATATGAACCGCCAGAGACATGAAGTAAATACTGTATGTAGCATGTATTTACCATTTCCTAATGTGCAGCCAGGAAGTGGTAAATACTGTAGATGCTGATAGGGACCACTGCAGACATGTCAACTTGCAGGTAGGGACCACTAGAGCCACATGATAACTATGATAGACATGCCAGCATACAGGTGGGGAAAGAGTGGCAGACTGCAGAGAGTTGGGAATGACTACTGAGCAGTACTTGAGTTGAGGGGGGATGAGGGGGGATGGCATCCCCCTTTGAAATAAAGATGGTCAAAATCATCCCCCTTCTAAAACGGCCATCCTCCCTTCCCATCCTCTGTGATTTTGTCAATGAATGTGGACATATTACCTCTATTTCAGCATTTAGTTTTTGCAAATATTGAATTATCCAAAAACCCCTAACTTCACGGTAGGCTACGGTAGGCTTGACTGTCTATTCATTCTAACACAACCATAATGCCATTGTTTTGATGAATTCCCAATAGATATACACTACCAGTCAAACATTTGCAGAGACTTAGACATTTCCATTCCACTCCATAGACAGAATACCAGCTGAGATCATTTGCATTGTTTATTTTAATCAGGGCAGCAGATTTCAGATCACATTATGTGCTTACATAATTGCAAAAGGGTTCTGGACTGTTGTAGAAAGAAATGGCTGATCTTTAATGCAATATCTACATTGCCCATTATCAGCAACCATTCATCCAGTGTTGCAAAGGTGCATTCTGTTTACCGGTACTAATCTGATATCATTTTAAAAGGCTAACTGAGAAAACATTGGAGAATATTTGTGCTTAAACAATAGTCAAAAGGGTACACTACTTGTCTCCCACCATATGCGCTGAAATCAGCACAAATGATCTGTCCCTAAATGTTAAATCCAATCCACCCCCCCTGAATTTTTGTTACAACTCGAGTACTGCTACTGTGTGTGTATGTGTGTTTGTGTGCGTATGTGTGTGTGTGTGTGTGTGTGTGTATGTGTGTGTGTGTGTGTGTGTGTGTGTGTGCGCACGTGTGTGTGTGTGCGTGCGCCTGTGTGTGTGTGTGTGTGCGTGTGTGTGTGTGATATTGGGGGGCTTCAGAAGTCAGCTCAGTGCAGGACGAGTTCTGCATCTTGTTTACTTTATTGTTACTTTATCTCTCTGTTTTGTCATATTTCCATCTGTCCATCTTAATATCCTTCTCCATCTCTGTCCATCCTCGTCCCCTCTGTGTCCCCACCAGGACATCATTGCCCAGCTGGAAGATGAGCTGAGGAGCATGAAGAACGAGATGGCACGTTACCTGAAGGAATATCAGGACCTGCTCAACGTCAAGATGGGTCTGGACATTGAGATCGCCGCCTACAGGTCAGTCATGCGCAACACAGGCAGTCCCATACAGGGTGGTAAACACCAGTGCAAGGTCCATCAGGACAGAAACTCTGTGTTTAGTTGAGTTTCTGATAACAACCAGTGAAAAACTCACAAGCTCTGTGAACTTGTTTGTGAGAATGTTCTACATCTGCTGTTTCTGAACGTTCTCTCTCTCTCCCTCTCTCTTTCTCTCCTACACACACTCTTTCTCTCTCTCTCTCTTTCTCCTTCTCTCTCTCTCCCTCTCTCTCTCTCTCTGTCCTACAGGAAGCTGCTGGAGGGGGAGGAGACACGCTTCAATGTGGGTGGAGTCGGGGGTATGTCCAGCGTCTTCTCACACACCATCTCATCCACACCCTCCTTTGGCCGGCCCGTTTTCTCTGTGCAGGCCAGCCTGAGCTCTGGCGCCCCCTACCTGCTGGGAACGCGCCTCCTCAGCTCCTCTCTCTTCAGCGACGACCTGATAACGCCCAGCCAGGCTCAACAGGCCGAGGCCAGCCCAGCGAAGGAGGAGGAGGAGGAGGAAGAGGAGAAGGAGGGAGAGGAAGAAGAGGAGGAGAAGGAGGAGGAAGAGGAGGGAGGAGATGAGGGAGAAGGCGATGAAGATGTAAAAGAGGAGGAAGTGGGAGAGGGTGAGGAAGAGGCACAGGAAGTGAAGGAGGGAGAAGGAGAGGGTGAGTGACAAAATCTCATGTGCATCACACGAGTGATCCTCTCATACCTCAGACATCATCTATGAGTGTTATATTCACAGATCTCATATATTCATCTACGATTGTTATTTTCACAGATCTCATATATTCATCTACGAGTGCTTTATTCACATATCTCATACACTGATCTATGACCTCATACATTAAACATGTAATTAGACCTCATACATTAAACATGTAAATTTCCTCACAGCACCAAAAGTCTCATCATGTTCTGTGTTTATATTTATGAGTGAACAAACAAACAAATATCATGAGACCCCATCCATGTTAAGTCTGAGAGTTCCATGAGATGATATGACATGGAATGACTGGGTTTAAAGCACTTTGTGTTTCTTTCCCCAACAGAGGACGCAGGTGGTGAGGAAGAGGAGGCAGGAGAAGAGGAGGAAGATGCTGAAGGAGGAGAAGAGGGAGAGAAGGAGGGAGGAGAGGAGGAAGAGGGAGGAGATGAAGAAGAGAAGGAGGAGAAAGGAGAGGACAAGAAGAGTCCAGAGGAGGAGAAGAAGAGTGAAGCAGAAACTAAACCAAAGAAAAAGTAGACCAGATGCATCCAGACCCACGGTGCTAAGTGACTTTAATGAATGGCATCTCAACACATCTCTCCTAAACACTCGCGTGCACACACTTACACACATGCACACAAAAATACACACACATACACACACACACACACTCACAGACACACACACACACTGCTGTCATCATTATGAATGTCCAACTCCAAATGCAAACCAACATTGTGGCTGTAAGCAAGAACCCTACCAGGAGCTCATGCTAAGTGTATGCATGGACCCCCAGTGTGTGTTTGTGTGTGATGGTTTCATTTGTCTACGCAACAACTGTTAGCTGTGAGTAAGAGTGTGACTGCTTGTTCTGTGTGTAAAGAGGCTGAGCAATCCCCCAGGCAATGCAGTTAGCTTACGAGTTTGGAGCCAAAACCTGATCCAAATGCCTTAGAATCCTTCAGAGAGGGACCATGATGATGTACAAATAAAGTCTTAAACTGCTTCACTTCACTTTGGTCCAAGTGTCATTATGAATGAATGAAGTGAGTCAGTTCACTAGTTCGTCCATTGAATTGCTTTACACTGAGTACTGAGAATAAGCATATTTGGCTTGGAAGCAGGCCGTGGTCGTGGGATTGCAATAATGGAGTTCACATGCTAGTGATGTCTGCTGACACCCCCTATAGATAAGGGGTAATATGAGCTGATATCCCCTATATATAAGGGGTAATATGCCTATAGATAAGGGGTAATATGAGCTGATATCCCCTATAGATAAGGGGTAATATGAGCTGATATCCCCTATAGATAAGGGGTAATATGAGCTGATATCCCCTATAGATAAGGGGTAATATGAGCTTCGAGCTAATAGGGAAATGGAGAAAGGGAGACGGCTTTGCAACTCCAGAGCTTGATGTAGTGAGCAGGTAAGGAGGGTTTAATGATCTCCTACAAATGGAAGTTGGGTGAGTGATGGCTGTCAATCAAACCTAAGGGCTCCTCCTGAACTTTGTATATAAAACATAATTTGGTGTTATGGCATGTGACTCTCAAGGCTAAACACTGACATTACTTCAAAGATAAACTGGTTGCCTCAAAAAGCTAAACTTAAAAAGACAAATTATAAAGACCAAAGACCATATTTGGAAAAGAATAGCTGTTTGAATAGCTTATTTGGGTTGGCTAATGTACATTATGAATAAGCCCATATAACAATATAAAGTCGGTTAGTTAGCAAGCTAATTATGCTAACATTGAATGTTAGCTACCAGGCAAGTTTGTTGTCAACATCAGGAAATTGAGGGCGAATTAGTTTGATGGAACTGTGTTCAGCTGAATCTCATCTGATTTTAAAATGAATGTGTAATGTGTAACTGCTAGTGATTTCTCCCATTGACTCCCACTGCGTGCTGTTAAAATCTCCTGGAACCTAGAGCGAACAAGAGCACGTAATCCAGACAGGACTTCAAATCGCGTGTGCATCTGAGTTTAACACGCACACAACGGAGAGGGAGAGAGAGGGGAGTGGTGCGTGTGTGCCTGAAGCGCATTCAAGACAGAGAGCATCCTGGTCTGTTTTGCTAAATCAACCAATCAGTTTTCAGTGTAGGAAGGCTTATATCTCTTATTAACTTAATTAATCAGTCAGTGTATCTAGGAACAGGAGCGTTATGGCAGAGTCAGTGCCCCTCAAAAAGGAACATTTAAGACCCATTTCACATCAGACTACACAAAAGTGTACCCAATTGTTTCATAAGAGTAAAACATAAGTCTTGCACACTGCACTGTTTGTAACAGTGACTTTAGCATTGCTCACGGCGGGTTAAATGATTGCAAAAGACTTGATGAGGTGAGTTTAACAAGTGTAATTTCATTTGCATATTACTCAGGCCTATACTAGATGGCTAGTTGCCAAGGCTACATGAAAAGGCCAAACTACCAAAATCTAAATATTTTACTATCACAATTTCTATCAATAGGCCTTCCTTATTTGGTGTACTGACTAGACATTATCGAACAAACATCTGAATTTCAGTATCTAAGTAGGTTAGGTTGGGATGTCTGCTATACATTGTTGACATTACTGTTAAAATGCACTTCCAGTATAGTGAGTATCGGCAAAACCGTTTATCATTTTTATGTTGAGGCGGTGGGGGTGTTGTCGGCAGCTGCTAAAAGTAACTAATAAAGTATCATGTAATTGAACTTAGTTACTTTTAAAATCAAGTAATCAGTAAAGTAACTAAGTTACTTTTTAAAGGAGTAATCAGTAATCAGATTACTTTTTCAAGGTAACTGTGACAACACTGTAAGTGACATAAAATGTTTTAGCCTATAAAACGTGTGGCATCGCTTAGAGCACAAAGTGTCCTTTAAATTAACTACAAAGTGGCCTTAAAATAAATGTCATCTATCAACAATAACACCTGTGTATGGTATCTGCCATTACTTGTTGGGGCAGCTGTGGCCTACTGGTTAGCGCTTCGTACCTGTAACCGGAGGGTTGCCAGTTCAAACCCCGACCAGTAGGCACGGCTGAAGTGCCCTTGAGCAAGGCACCAAACCAGGCTCGGACTGGTAATCTGTACAACCGTTTTAAAAAAAAAAGTTATTTAGCCTATTTGCGGACCGTCATGTAGACCTAGGCCTAGCCTATAAATGCAGTTGCATCCATTTGGATTGGTGGGTGACAGGTCAATCATTTTAGCCTCTTCATGACAGGTTCAGTGTGTGTTACGATCGCGCCCCCCTGCCCCACCCCTCAAGTGGATTTGTCCAAGCAGCCGCTTGGTTTGTGGGGAAATATAGATTAGTCCATGCTGGTAGCCTAGGCTCTATAAGTGCCCTCCGCTGGCTGGTGTTCACATCATCACAGTTTAACCGTAAACAGCAATCAGAGGTGTCTAGTTTTATTCCATAAATATATTGTTTTTATAGACGTTAGTTGCACGCGCTACCAAGAGCTTCCATTTACTTCACCATGTAGGCTACTGTAGTGCGGTTTGTCTGTCAACATAAAAAAAAACTCCGGGTCGATGCACGTAAAAAGTATCAACTGGTACAGTGTAGGTTAGTAACGAAGGTAGCCTAATTTTGCAAAATGTGATGACGGCACACAAACTTGGGCAAAAACGTTTAGTATACACTTGTGGTGATAGCCTACAGTTAATGTGAATCGCTGACTATAACCAAATAGGCATAAAGGCTGTAGTTGTGTTTCTACAACATGTTGGCACAAATCGTAATTTCTGTCAACTATGACGATCTCCATGCATGTTCAGTAGCCTATATTTTTCATTTAGTCAAGCAGTGACATGTGGTTTAATGCATGGGGTAACATGACGTGAGACAGACAGAAGATGAGCATATCTTTAGTAGCCTATCCCTGAATCCTGTCCCTCTCAAATCACTTTAAAATGGTGTGATTAGCAACCAGAATTTAAAAAAAAAATCCCGGAGAGACCCCCCGGACCCCCGTGTTATTGTGATTATAATAACCTATAGGTCCAAATCTAAATGTTTGGGTTCAGTTTATGAAGTGTTGCATGATACTGTGTGTTTGTTATTTATGGGGGGGAATCAGGGGGGGATTTTGGTATCGGTGGGCTTGTGTGTGTGTGTGTAGGCTATGTGTGTGTGTGTTTGGGGGGGGGGGGCTCGGTCCAGTGGTGGGCCGGTCCAGGAGAAAATTGTCAGGGCCGAATTTTGTTCCCAGTCCGACCCTGCACCAAACCCCTCACTGCTCCCCCCAGTGCCACTGTTGTTGCAGGCAGCTCACTGTGCCGGGATTAGTGTGTGCTTCACCTCACTGTGTGTTCACTGTGTGCTGAGTGTGTTTCACTAATTCACGGATTGGGATAAATGCAGAGACCAAATTTCCCTCACGGGATCAAAAGAGTATATGAACTTATACTTATATACTTGTTTCTGGTTAGATCAGGTAAGTAAAACATCACAGTATCACATGCCTCTGGCCACACTAGATTATTTAGGGCATGTAAGGGTCACTCTAAATTAATAAGTTAAATAAGTTTTTTTTTCACTTATAAGCTCACAAAAGTTAAGCAAATCATCTAATTTGTTTAAGTTGATGTTACAATTAGTCTTGACAGAAGTGAGATCTGCTGGAGTAATGATAACTTTATTGTACTTAGATTATCCACACTGTTAAAGGATAGAGTTATGTCACTAAATTGTTTGTCAATGTTATATGATAATTGAATTAGTAAAAATGAGGAGATACCCAAAGGTCACTGAACACGTTCAGACACAAATATCCCCCTATCAGAGACACACACACACCATGCTTGGAAGATCTGTATTGCTTTATTAAGGCAATGGGTTTTCCATATTGCTCTGGAGTTGTAAACAGCAGTGTTTGTGTTTGTGTTTGTATGTTTCACAGCTGAGCGCACCGGGCTTGCGGCGCGATTAAGGCGGGAAGCGTCTGCAGCATAGCACAGCCGGCAGGTCAGTGGGGTCAGAGCAGACCAGAGGTCACCGACACGTTTGAGGGAGTCGCACCTTTGGGACTTGACGGAGAGTTTGCGCCTTTGAGATTTATCACTAAATTGAATGTGCCTCTGGCTTCATATTAGCGCTCATATAGCTCCTGTCCCTGACACTGCCCAAATCTCCCTCACCATCCTCAGCATTACATGCAGTTATAGTCTCTTGCTGTGGAGCTTGTCTTAGTGGTTTTGACTCTTTGTCTACTCTCGCCCTGCTCTGAGTTTACTTCTCCTTCACTTCTTTAGCGGCTGGGGCAGATGTCTTTCCTGCTTTTTTGGGGGTGGTTTTGGAGTCTTTGACCTCCTCTGCTGGCTTGCTCTTCTTGGCAGGCTTGGCCGCCACCTGGTCTTCATTGCTGATGGTTTCTTCAGTGCGGGTGAGGACCTCCTCCTCTTTGGGGCTGCCAGGAGTCTTGGAGGGACTCATCTGCTCCTCCTCTTTGGGGCTGCCAGCAGTCTTGGGGGGACTCTTCAACTCCTTCTCCTGCACCTCCTCTTTGGGGCTGCTAGGTGTCTTGGGGGGACTCATCTGCTCCTCCTCTTTGGGGCTGCCAGCAGTCTTGGGGGGACTCTTCTGCTCCTCCTCTTTGGGGCTGCCAGGAGACTTAGGGGGACTCTTCAGCTCCTTCTCCTTCACCTCCTCTTTGGGGCTGCTAGGTGTCTTGGGGGGACTCTTCTGCTCCTCCTCTTTGGGGCTGCCAGGAGTCTTGGGGGGACTCTTCTGCTCCTCCTCTTTGGGGCTGCCAGGAGACTTGGGAGGACTCTTCTGCTCCTCCTCTTTGGGGCTGACGGGAGCCTTGAGGGGACTCTTCAGCTCCTTGTCCTGCTCCTCTTTGGGGCTGCTAGGTGTCTTGGGGGGACTCTTCTGCTCTTCCTCTTTGGGGCTGCCAGGAGTCTTGGGGGGACTCTTCTGCTCCTCCTCTTTGGGGCTGCCAGGAGACTTGGGAGGACTCTTCTGCTCCTCCTCTTTGGGGCTGATGGGAGCCTTGAGGGGACTCTTCAGCTCCTTGTCCTGCTCCTCTTTGGGGCTACCAGGAGACTTAGGAGAACTCTTCTGCTCCTCCTCTTTTGGGCTGCCTGGAGACTTGGGGGGACTCTTCTGCTCCTCCTCTTTGGGGCTGCCAGGAGACTTGGGAGGACTCTTTTGCTCCTCCTCTTTGGGGCTGCCAGGAGACTTGGGAGGACTCTTCTGCTCCTCCCCTTTGGGGCTGCCAGGAGTCTTTGGGGGACTCCTCAGCTCCTCCACCTGATCCTCCTGCTTCTGATCAGGTGCTGCTGCCTCCTTCACCTCTTTCTTGTCACCTGCCTGTTCTCCTTCCTCTCCCTCTGAGTCACTCTTTTTGTCTTTCTCTCCTGACTCCTGTGCTTCATCTTCCTCCTCCTCTTCTTCAGCACCAGCCTTTTGAGCTTTGGTACTGCTCAGTTGTGTTTCCCCAATAGCAGACTCTTCTTCCTCTCCCTCACCCTCTTCATCTCCCTCTTCTCCACCCTCCTCCTCCTCTCCTGTAGGGGGAGTAGCGCTCAGTTTGGGTCGCTTGGAGACAGCCACCTCTTCCTCCACGGCCTCCTCCTCCTTCTGGAGTTCCTCCACTACAGCAGCCAGGTCATCGTTCAGGTCCGCCTTCTTGTCTTCCTTCTTCCCTTTAGAGGAGGTCATTGGCTGACAGTATGGGAAGGCGGGGCTTGGGAAAGAGTCAGCAAATGGCCTGAAGCGAGTCTCCTCCCCCTCCAGGAGTTTTCTGCACAGACACAGGAGGTGTGAACACACTTATGCAACACACTGCATCATTCAGCAAAGAGATTCACCTGTACAACACATGTCAACACACTGCATCATTCAGCAAAGAGATTCACCTGTACAACACATGTCAACACACTGCATCATTCAGCAAAGAGATTCACCTGTACAACACATGTCAAAACACTGCATCATTCAGCAAAGAGATTCACCTGTACAACACATGTCAACACACTGCATCATTCAGCAGGGTGATTCACCTGTACAACACATGTCAACACACTGCATCATTCAGCAGGGTGATTCACCTGTACAACACATGTCAAAACACTGCATCATTCAGCAAAGAGATTCACCTGTACAACACATGTCAAAACACTGCATCATTCAGCAGGGTGATTCACCTGTAGGCTGCGATCTCAGCGTCTAGGGCCATCTTGGCGTTGAGCAGGTCCTGGTATTCCCTGAGGTGGTGACCCATCTCACCCTTCATGCCCTTCAGCTCCCGCTCCAGCTGATGAATCATCTCCTGGGAGACGGGAAAGAGAAGAGTCTCATCAGCAACACATCTTTCGACAGCACTAGCTTTTACATCCCGACATCTTTCAGCCAAGAGTAAGCAACAGAATCTTTCTGAATAAAAACGGCTAGGTTCTCGCTGTTAGCACTAGCTTTTAGCTTCTGTCAATGAAGTAACTTTATTCCGATCATCATAGCAACCGCCCGTCATGCCCACCAAGTTTGATGTTTTTCAATTCAATTCAATACAATTTATTGTACTTATAGAGCGCCAAAACATTACACATGTATCATGGCGCTTTACAGAATGTAAGCAATCAGAGAAAAAAGAAAAGAAAGGAAGAAAAGAAAATTAATAAAGAAGGCCCATGGGTAACAAGGGCGAGGAAAAACTCCCTAGAATTGGAGATACATAGGAAGAAACCTCGAGCAGATCCACGACTCCAGGGCCTGACCCATCTGCCTAGGGTCAATACAGGACAGTAAGGTCTGTATACATGACAAATGCATATGATAGTCAGGTGTAGAGAATAGGACATGGTGTTTAAAGCACCTGAGGTGAAAGTTACAAAAGGTGGGATGATTACGTATCCGGTATGATAATGCATTAATCATGATTTAGTGACAGAAAGTGCAAATAGTCCAGCGTTGGAATTGTCCAGGGGAAGGGAGTTGTCAAAGGGCATGTGGTGGGTCGGCAGACGGCCAGGGATCCGGGCAGAGTTGTCATAGGCAGGTGATGGGTCGCTAGGCTGCAGGCAGCAACAAATCAGGGGCTAGATCCTGCCTAGGTCTTGCCTTGATGGGTGACTGACTTATTTATTTATTTTATGGCCATTGCAAGATCGTATGGATGGCAATGTCAATATGTAGTATTTATATTTTATCTTTTATGTATTTATTTCATATTTCATTTATTTATTTAATTTTGTCTCAAAATAAAACATTCCATAGGCATGACAATAAAGTATATTCTATTCTGTTCTATTCTATTCTATTATATTATAATTTAGGCAGAAGCGGGTGTGCTCTCTGGTTTGTTTATACTTCCTGCATATATTTGGTGAAATAAAAGATAAAGCAAAACGGGAGCAAGTGTGCGGACATTCAATTTTTTTTTTTTTTTATTGTCTGACCCTTTTGTCCTGCACCTGCGTTTTGGATGTGCGCACCTCTACCTTAGCTACTTCCTGCATATATAAATAAATTACTATGACTATGACTATTTCTTACTAAGTTTATGCTGTTTTCATTGTATGCATATGCATATATTGTATGCATGCACACAGGGGTGTAGTGGTAAAATAAGAGGTGGGTAAACTATGAATTATGTGATCACGATAAGGTGGACTGCGCCATGTGGTATCAGATTTTTTTTTAAAGGAATTCAGAACAATTTTGTATTGAAGGTGAAGATTATTGTCCAATGTTTATAACAATGCCAGTGGAATCACATGGTGCCTAGAGTGTTGATGATTGTACATATTGTGAATGTGGATAATACAGTGTGAATTTTGAATGTTAAAAGTTGCAATTGGTGAATAAACTCTTTTGAGAGGTAGATGAACTCTAATAAGAGGTGGATAAACTCTATTTCTGACATTTCAGAGGTGGATAAACTGCGTTTACTTCCGTTTAGCATCCACGACAGCCCTGCCTGTGCATTTTTTTATTTTGTGCGTTTCAATATGCAGACTGATTCAACAGGATAGTGTTTTACTGATAAATGTTTAAATATTTAAATGTTAAAGTGTCGAAGTTACAATTATTTTCAATGAGCCCAAACTAACCTGGTAGCTGCCCAAGTCGTTGTTATGCCGGTCTTCGATGTAAGTCAGCTGTCTCTCCAGGGACTCTTTGGTGCCGCGGAGAGTCTCCAGTTCCACGTTCTTCACCTGCAGCTGCCGGCGATAATCTGCGATCTCATCGCGGACAGATTTGATCGCGTCCTTATTCTGGTCTGCAGCGTCCGTGAGTTTGGCGTAGCGACACTGGAACACCTCTTCCGCCTGAAGAAAGTTTTGGGGTGAGAGACCGTTCAGCTGCTCGCGTATTTCTCGGAGCGCAGAGGTGATGTCCGTTTTACTGTATTCCCGCATGTCTACCGGGACTTGAGCCTCTTGGAGCTGCGCGAGGAGGTCGTTGACCTCTTGTTCGTGGTTACTGCGCAGGAAGTCTGCCTCATCCAGGAGGGACTGAACTTTGTTCTCCAAATCCAATTTCATCAGATCCGAGTCATCTTTTTCCTTCTTCATTTCCCGGATTGACATCTCGATTTTTTCTCTAAAGCGGGCTTCATCCTCGTAGCGGTTTTTGAGACGGTGGATGTCGTCTTCGACGTTATCGGCATCAATAATAATCTGCACTTTCTCTCTATGCAGTTGCTCGAGCGCGGAGCGGAGTTCGCCGAGCTCTTGGTCGAAAGCATCACTAAGTTGCGACTGCGTGAACTTTTTCTGCCGGAGTTCTTGGATTTCAGTCTCCAGCAGGTTGTTTTGTTCTTCCAGATACCGGACTTTATCGATATAACTGGAGAATCGGTCATTCAACCCTTGAAGTTGTTCCTTCTCGTTGTTGCACATGTGGTCACCATTGAATGCGGATGAGAGTTCCAGACTGTCTGGCGCGGTCGTGTACGCCCTGCTTGCTGGCATCTTGGTAGTTCTTTTGTAGGAGATGGACATGCACCCCGGATTTCTCTGAGACCAGGAGTGTGATCTTAGGCTGGCGGGTGGGGATGAGCGGTTGCTCCGAGTCTCGAGCATTCTCCTGCGGGATGGAGCCCCGATGACATCCATTGTGTAGCCCCGGTGTGCGTGCTCTGCGGAGATGGTGCGTCTGTCGGTGCGTCCTGACCAGATGTCGAGTGTGAGAATGCGGTGAGTGTGGGGAGATGCAGTGGACTGCTGCCCCGCTGTATTTATAGAGCCGCAGCTGCGTGTCTACATAAATCAATACAGTGATGAAGGGGAGGTTTTTTTTAAGGTCGGAGAGGCGATAAAGACAATTCCTGATGGTTGCCTGTTAATGTGCGAATGGGAAACTACTTTAGGCACCTACGAGAATGGAAGTAACTTAGTAACCTCAAATGTCACCCTTTCAACTCTTAAAAATGTGTATTTTATCAGGCAGAATGAAAAATGATGACACACTGATGTATGTATTGTATGATGTTTGATGTACCTATTAATGAACCATAAACATAGTAAATCTGACCTGTAGCCTATCCTAGAAATACATTTAATTTATGTGCGTCCTGGATGTTAGTTAAGCAGTGCAAAGCAGTTCAGCAGTGATGATATTATAATGTTGGGGTTCAGGTGTGAGTTGTGGCTGCGGGAGGCTATGTTAGGGTTCAGGTGTGGGTTGAGTGACTGACATGAGCCTTATTGGTTAGGTTCAGGTTTGGGTCTGAATTTGACTCTGGGGTTCAGTTTGGTGCCAGGTTAGGGTCGTTTCAGCTCCATTGAGATGAATGAGTTAACCTTTGAAGAGGAAACACCCTGAATTCTGTTCCCATGGAAACCGCAAGCTCATGTGCTTATGGCTGTGTGTGTGTGTTTGTGAGTGTCAGTGTGTGGGTGTGGTGTGGTGTCAGGAAGTATTCAGTGGGGAAGCAGAGTCAATACAGGTGGCAGCACCTGCTGAGTCAGACCCACAAGGGGACAAGACTCATGAGGTCACGCACACACACACACACACACACACACACACACACACACACACGCACACACACACACACACACACACACACAGACACACACACACATACACTCCTACTAAACACACACACATACTTACTAAACACGCAAAAGACGCAAAGCCAGGGGGTCATACTCACACACACACACAGACACACACACACACACACATTTGCTAAACACACACACATGCACAACTAGATGCTGACAAAATGCAGGATGCCCACACAGAGGTGAGAGGAGATGGAGGGAGAGGGAGTGAGCAGCCAGTGAGCCATCAGTGCAGGACAGCGCATTACTCAAACTCTCCTCCAAGTCCAAATGCTCCTTTTCTGTACTCACTGACCTCTCCCTCCCTCCTCTCTCTCTCCACCCCCTCTCTCTCTTTCTTCCCCTCCCTCTGTCTCTCCCTCCCTCCCTCCCCTCTGGCTGGTCTCCTGATGATGATAAGAGTCTGTAAAGACCCCTCCCTGCGTCAGTCTCCTCCCAACTGCAGCTATAAAAGGGACCTGCACTGCAGCTCTGAAGGCACAGACCCCCTCAACATCTGTGTGTGTTCATCTCTCTCTGCTCTTTTCTCCCTTTCTGGTGTCAGTCATCTCTCTGGTCTCCCGCACGGCTGATCTCCCGACGCTGTCATGGCTTCTTTGGGCTTCGACCCCTTCTTCCCCTCCTCCCACCGCCGCAGGGTGGTGCTGCGCAGCAGCGGTGGCAGCGGTGGCTACGGGGGTCCGTCTCGCTCCTGCTCCGTCTTCACCTCCTACTCCACCCCCCACTACGCGCTGACCGTGTCGTCGGGCCGCGAGCTGGACCTGGGCCAGGCGGCGCAGGTGAGCTCGGAGCTGAAGGCCGTGCGCACGGCCGAGAAGGCGCAGCTGCAGGAGCTGAACGACCGCTTCGCCGGCTTCATCGAGCGCGTGCACCACCTGGAGCAGCAGAACCGCGCGCTGGAGGCCCAGCTGCAGGCGCTCCGACAGCGCCATGGTGAGCCCACCTGCCTGCGCTCCATCTACGAGCAGGAGGTGTGTGCGCTGCGCGCGGCCGTGGAGCAGGTGCGGGAGGAGCGTCAGGCCGCGCAGGAGCGCCGTCGGCAGCTGGAGGAGGCCCTGAGGGCGCTGCAGGGCCGCTACGAGGACGAGGTTCTGACGCGCCAGGAGTCCGAGGGCCGGCTGGTGGAGGCGCGTAAGGGGGCGGAGGAGGCGGCGCTGGGCCGAGCCGAGGAGGAGAAGCGTCTGGACATGCTGCTGGACGAGATGGCCTTCCTCAAGCGGCTGCACGAGGGCGAGATCACTGAGCTGCAGGCCCAGCTCCGCTACAGCTCCCAGGTCTCCGTGGAGACAGAGGTGGCCAAGCCGGACCTGTCGGTCGCGCTGCGTGACATCAGGGGCCAGTACGAACGCCTGGCGCAGCAGAACATGCAGTCCGCCGAGGAGTGGTTCCGCTCAAAGGTCAGCACTATGGCCGAGACCACGGCCCGCCACTCCGATGACATCCGTCTGGCCCGCGATGAGGCGGGAGAGTTCCGACGCCTGCTGAAAGCCCGCGGCCTGGAGATTCAGGCGTGCCAGAGCCTCAACCACGCGCTAGAGCAGCAGCTTCAGGAGGCCGAGGACAGACAGAGTGCCGAGGTCACCAACATGCAGGTAAGAACAGACAAGGACATGCCAGCATGCAGATATGAACCGCCAGAGACATGAAGTAAATACTGTATGTAGCATGTATTTACCATTTCCTAATGTGCAGCCAGGAAGTGGTAAATACTGTAGATGCTGATAGGGACCACTGCAGACATGTCAACTTGCAGGTAGGGACCACTAGAGCCACATGATAACTATGATAGACATGCCAGCATACAGGTGGGGAAAGAGTGGCAGACTGCAGAGAGTTGGGAATGACTACTGAGCAGTACTTGAGTTGAGGGGGGATGAGGGGGGATGGCATCCCCTTTAAAAATAAAGATGGTCAAAATCACCCCCCTTCTAAAACGGCCATCCTCCCTTCCCATCCTCTGTGATTTTGTCAATGAATGTGGACATATTACCTCTATTTCAGCATTTAGTTTTTGCAAATATTGAATTATCCAAAAACCCCTAACTTGACGGTAGGCTACGGTAGGCTTGACTGTCTATTCATTCTAACACAACCATAATGCCATTGTTTTGATGAATTCCCAATAGATATACACTACCAGTCAAACATTTGCAGAGACTTAGACATTTCCATTCCACTCCATAGACAGAATACCAGCTGAGATCATTTGCATTGTTTATTTTAATCAGGGCAGCAGATTTCAGATCACATTATGTGCTTACATAATTGCAAAAGGGTTCTGGACTGTTGTAGAAAGAAATGGCTGATCTTTAATGCAATATCTACATTGCCCATTATCAGCAACCATTCATCCAGTGTTGCAAAGGTGCATTCTGTTTACCGGTACTAATCTGATATCATTTTAAAAGGCTAACTGAGAAAACATTGGAGAATATTTGTGCTTAAACAATAGTCAAAAGGGTACACTACTTGTCTCCCACCATATGCGCTGAAATCAGCACAAATGATCTGTCCCTAAATGTTAAATCCAATCCACCCCCCCTGAATTTTTGTTACAACTCGAGTACTGCTACTGTGTGTGTATGTGTGTTTGTGTGCGTGTGTGTGTGTGTGTGTGTGTGTGTGTGTATATGTGTGTGTGTGTGTGTGTGTGCGCGCCTGTGTGTGTGTGTGTGCGTGTGTGTGTGTGATATTGGGGGGCTTCAGAGGTCAGCTCAGTGCAGGACGAGTTCTGCATCTTGTTTACTTTATTGTTACTTTATCTCTCTGTTTTGTCATATTTCCATCTGTCCATCTTAATATCCTTCTCCATGTCTGTCCATCCTCGTCCCCTCTGTGTCCCCACCAGGACATCATTGCCCAGCTGGAAGATGAGCTGAGGAGCATGAAGAACGAGATGGCACGCTACCTGAAGGAATATCAGGACCTGCTCAACGTCAAGATGGGTCTGGACATTGAGATCGCCGCCTACAGGTCAGTCATGCGCAACACAGGCAGTCCCATACAGGGTGGTAAACACCAGTGCAAGGTCCATCAGGACAGAAACTCTGTGTTTAGTTGAGTTTCTGATAACAACCAGTGAAAAACTCACAAGCTCTGTGAACTTGTTTGTGAGAATGTTCTAAATCTGCTGTTTCTGAACGTTCTCTCTCTCTCCCTCTCTCTTTCTCTCCTACACACACTCTTTCTCTCTCTCTCTCTTTCTCCTTCTCTCTCTCTCCCTCTCTCTCTCTCTCTCTGTCCTACAGGAAGCTGCTGGAGGGGGAGGAGACACGCTTCAATGTGGGTGGAGTCGGGGGCATGTCCAGCGTCTTCTCACACACCATCTCATCCACACCCTCCTTTGGCCGGCCCGTTTTCTCCGTGCAGGCCAGCCTGAGCTCTGGCGCCCCCTACCTGCTGAGAACGCGCCTCCTCAGCTCCTCTCTCTTCAGCGACGACCTGATAACGCCCAGCCAGGCTCAACAGGCCGAGGCCAGCCCAGCGAAGGAGGAGGAGGATGAGGAAGAGGAGAAGGAGGGAGAGGAAGAAGAGGAGGAGAAGGAGGAGGAAGAGGAGGGAGTAGATGAGGGAGAAGGCGATGAAGATGTAAAAGAGGAGGAAGTGGGAGAGGGTGAGGAAGAGGCACAGGAAGTGAAGGAGGGAGAAGGAGAGGGTGAGTGACAAAATCTCATGTGCATCACACGAGTGATCCTCTCATACCTCAGACATCATCTACGAGTGTTATATTCACAGATCTCATATATTCATCTACGATTGTTATTTTCACAGATCTCATATATTCATCTACGAGTGCTTTATTCACATATCTCATACACTGATCTATGACCTCATACATTAAACATGTAATTAGACCTCATACATTAAACATGTAAATTTCCTCACAGCACCAAAAGTCTCATCATGTTCTGTGTTTATATTTATGAGTGAACAAACAAACAAATATCATCATGAGACCCCATCCATGTTAAGTTTGAGAGTTCCATGAGATGATATGACATGGAATGACTGGATTTAAAGCACTTTGTGTTTCTTTCCCCAACAGAGGACGCAGGTGGTGAGGAAGAGGAGGCAGGAGAAGAGGAGGAAGATGCTGAAGGAGGAGAAGAGGGAGAGAAGGAGGGAGGAGAGGAGGAAGAGGGAGGAGATGAAGAAGAGGAGGAGGAGAAAGGAGAGGACAAGAAGAGTCCAGAGGAGGAGAAGAAGAGTGAAGCAGAAACTAAACCAAAGAAAAAGTAGACCAGATGCATCCAGACCCACGGTGCTAAGTGACTTTAATGAATGGCATCTCAACACATCTCTCCTAAACACTCGCGTGCACACACACACACACATGCACACAAAAATACACACACATACACACACACACACACTCACAGACACACACACACACTGCTGTCATCATTATGAATGTCCAACTCCAAATGCAAACCAACATTGTGGCTGTAAGCAAGAACCCTACCAGGAGCTCGTGCTGAGTGTATGCATGGACCCCCAGTGTGTGTTTGTGTGTGATGGTTTCATTTGTCTACGCAACAACTGTTAGCTGTGAGTAAGAGTGTGACTGCTTGTTCTGTGTGTAAAGAGGCTGAGCAATCCCCCAGGCAATGCAGTTAGCTTACGAGTTTGGAGCCAAAACCTGCCTGTAACCTTAACACAAGTGTGCTTAAAACATGATCCAAATGCCTTAGAATCCTTCAGAGAGGGACCATGATGATGTACAAATAAAGTCTTAAACTGCTTCACTTCACTTTGGTCCAAGTGTCATTATGAATGAATGAAGTGAGTCAGTTCACTAGTTCGTCCATTGAATTGCTTTACACTGAGTACTGAGAATAAGCATATTTGGCTTGGAAGCAGGCCGTGGTCGTGGGATGGCAATAATGGAGTTCACATGCTAGTGATGTCTGCTGACACCCCCTATAGATAAGGGGTAATATGAGCTGATATCCCCTATAGATAAGGGGTAATATGAGCTGATATCCCCTATAGATGAGGGGTAATATGAGCTGATATCCCAACAAGTTTGTTGTCAACATCAGGAAATTGAGGGCGAATTAGTTTGATGGAACTGTGTTCAGCTGAATCTCATCTGATTTTAAAATGAATGTGTAATGTGTAACTGCTAGTGATTTCTCCCATTGACTCCCACTGCGTGCTGTTAAAATCTCCTGGAACCTAGAGCGAAAAAGAGCACGTAAGCCAGACCGGACTTCAAATCGCGTGTGCATCTGAGTTTAACACGCACACAACGGAGAGGGAGAGAGAGGGGAGTGGTGCGTGTGTGCCTGAAGCGCATTCAAGACAGAGAGCATCCTGGTCTGTTTTGCTAAATCAACCAATCAGTTTTCAGTGTAGGAAGGCTTATATCTCTTATTAACTTAATTAATCAGTCAGTGTATCTAGGAACAGGAGCGTTATGGCAGAGTCAGTGCCCCTCAAAAAGGAACATTTAAGACCCATTTCACATCAGACTACACAAAAGTGTACCCAATTGTTTCATAAGAGTAGAACATAAGTCTTGCACACTGCACTGTTTGTAACAGTGACTTTAGCATTGCTCACGGCGGGTTAAATGATTGCAAAAGACTTGTTGAGGTGAGTTTAACAAGTGTAATTTCATTTGCATATTACTCAGGCCTATACTAGATGGCTAGTTGCCAAGGCTACATGAAAAGGCCAAACTACCAAAATCTAAATATTTTACTATCACAATTTCTATCAATAGGCCTTCCTTATTTGGTGTACTGACTAGACATTATCGAACAAACATCTGAATTTCAGTATCTAAGTAGGTTAGGTTGGGATGTCTGCTATACATTGTTGACATTACTGTTAAAATGCACTTCCAGTATAGTGAGTATCGGCAAAACCGTTTATCATTTTTATGTTGAGGCGGTGGGGGTGTTGTCGGCAGCTGCTAAAAGTAACTAATAAAGTAACATGTAATCGAACTTAGTTACTTTTAAAATCAAGTAATCAGTAAAGTAACTAAGTTACTTTTTAAAGGAGTAATCAGTAATCAGATTACTTTTTTAAGGTAACTGTGGCAACACTGTGACATAAAATGTTTTAGCCTAAAAAACGTGTGGCATCGCTTAGAGCACAAAGTGTCCTTTAAATTAACTACAAAGTGGCCTTAAAATAAATGTCATCTATCAACAATAACACCTGTGTATGGTATCTGCCATTACTTGTTGGGGCAGCTGTGGCCTACTGGTTAGCGCTTCGTACCTGTAACCGGAGGGTTGCCAGTTCAAACCCCGACCAGTAGGCACGGCTGAAGTGCCCTTGAGCAAGGCACCAAACCAGGCTCGGACTGGTAATCTGTACAACCGGGCAAATGCTCGGTGGGCCGGTGACCTCCGGGGGATTTTTAAAAAAAAAGAAAAAAGTTATTTAGCCTATTTGCGGACCGTCATGTAGACCTAGGCCTAGCCTATCAATGCAGTTGCATCCATTTGGATTGGTGGGTGACAGGTCAATCATTTTAGCCTCTTCATGACAGGTTCAGTGTGTGTTACGATCGCGCCCCCCTGCCCCACCCCTCAAGTGGATTTGTCCAAGCAGCCGCTTGGTTTGTGGGGAAATATAGATTAGTCCATGCTGGTAGCCTAGGCTCTATAAGTGCCCTCCGCTGGCTGGTGTTCACATCATCACAGTTTAAACGTAAACAGCAATCAGAGGTGTCTAGTTTTATTCCATAAATATATTGTTTTTATAGACGTTAGTTGCACGCGCTACCAAGAGCTTCCATTTACTTCACCATGTAGGCTACTGTAGTGCGGTTTGTCTGTCAACATAAAAAAAAACTCCGGGTCGATGCACGTAAAAAGTATCAACTGGTACAGTGTAGGTTAGTAACGAAGGTAGCCTAATTTTGCAAAATGTGATGACGGCACACAAACTTGGGCAAAAACGTTTAGTATACACTTGTGGTGATAGCCTACAGTTAATGTGAATCGCTGACTATAACCAAATAGGCATAAAGGCTGTAGTTGTGTTTCTACAACATGTTGGCACAAATCGTAATTTCTGTCAACTATGACGATCTCCATGCATGTTCAGTAGCCTATATTTTTCATTTAGTCAAGCAGTGACATGTGGTTTAATGCATGGGGTAACATGACGTGAGACAGACAGAAGATGAGCATATCTTTAGTAGCCTATCCCTGAATCCTGTCCCTCTCAAATCACTTTAAAATGGTGTGATTAGCAACCAGAATTTAAAAAAAAAATCCCGGAGAGACCCCCCGGACCCCCGTGTTATTGTGATTATAATAACCTATAGGTCCAAATCTAAATGTTTGGGTTCAGTTTATGAAGTGTTGCATGATACTGTGTGTTTGTTATTTATGGGGGGGAATCAGGGGGGGATTTTGGTATCGGTGGGCTTGTGTGTGTGTGTGTAGGCTATGTGTGTGTGTGTTTGGGGGGGGGGGGCTCGGTCCAGTGGTGGGCCGGTCCAGGAGAAAATTGTCAGGGCCGAATTTTGTTCCCAGTCCGACCCTGCACCAAACCCCTCACTGCTCCCCCCAGTGCCACTGTTGTTGCAGGCAGCTCACTGTGCCGGGATTAGTGTGTGCTTCACCTCACTGTGTGTTCACTGTGTGCTGAGTGTGTTTCACTAATTCACGGATTGGGATAAATGCAGAGACCAAATTTCCCTCACGGGATCAAAAGAGTATATGAACTTATACTTATATACTTGTTTCTGGTTAGATCAGGTAAGTAAAACATCACAGTATCACATTCAGTTTATGGCCACACTAGATTATTTAGGGCATGTAAGGGTCACTCTAAATTAATAAGTTAAATAAGTTTTTTTTTCACTTATAAGCTCACAAAAGTTAAGCAAATCATCTAATTTGTTTAAGTTGATGTTACAATTAGTCTTGACAGAAGTGAGATCTGCTGGAGTAATGATAACTTTATTGTACTTAGATTATCCACACTGTTAAAGGATAGAGTTATGTCACTAAATTGTTTGTCAATGTTATATGATAATTGAATTAGTAAAAATGAGTAGAAACCCAAAGGTCACTGAACACGTGCAGACACAAATATCCCCCTATCAGAGACACACACACACCATGCTTGGAAGATCTGTATTGCTTTATTAAGGCAATGGGTTTTCCATATTGCTCTGGAGTTGTAAACAGCAGTGTTTGTGTTTGTGTTTGTATGTTTCACAGCTGAGCGCACCGGGCTTGCGGCGCAATTAAGGCGGGAAGCGCCTGCAGCATAGCACAGCCGGCAGGTCAGTGGGGTCAGAGCAGACCAGAGGTCACCGACACGTTTGAGGGAGTCGCACCTTTGGGACTTGACGGAGAGTTTGCGCCTTTGAGATTTATCACTAAATTTAATGTGCCTCTGGCTTCATATTAGCGCTCATATAGCTCCTGTCCCTGACACTGCCCAAATCTCCCTCACCATCCTCAGCATTACATGCAGTTATAGTCTCTTGCTGTGGAGCTTGTCTTAGTGGTTTTGACTCTTTGTCTACTCTCGCCCTGCTCTGAGTTTACTTCTCCTTCACTTCTTTAGCGGCTGGGGCAGATGTCTTTCCTGCTTTTTTGGCGGTGGTTTTGGAGTCTTTGACCTCTTCTGCTGGCTTGCTCTTCTTGGCAGGCTTGGCCGCCACCTGGTCTTCATTGCTGATGGTTTCTTCAGTGCGGGTGAGGACCTTCTCCTCTTTGGGGCTGCCAGGAGTCTTGGAGGGACTCTTCTGCTCCTCCTCTTTGGGGCTGCCAGGAGACTTGGGGGGACTCTTCTGCACCTCCTCTTTGGGGCTTCCAGGAGACTTGGGGGGACTCTTCAGCTCCTCCTCTTTGGGGCTGCCAGGAGTCTTGGGGGGACTCTTCAACTCCTTCTCCTGCACCTCCTCTTTGGGGCTGCTAGGTGTCTTGGGGGGACTCATCTGCTCCTCCTCTTTGGGGCTGCCAGCAGTCTTGGGGGGACTCTTCTGCTCCTCCTTTTTGGGGCTGCCAGGAGTCTTGGGGGGACTCTTCTGCTCCTCCTCTTTGGGGCTGCCAGGAGACTTAGGGGGACTCTTCAGCTCCTTCTCCTTCACCTCCTCTTTGGGGCTGCTAGGTGTCTTAGGGGGACTCTTCTGCTCCTCCTCTTTGGGGCTGCCAGGAGTCTTGGGGGGACTCTTCTGCTCCTCCTCTTTGGGGCTGCCAGGAGACTTGGGAGGACTCTTCTGCTCCTCCTCTTTGGGGCTGACGGGAGCCTTGAGAGGACTCTTCAGCTCCTTGTCCTGCTCCTCTTTGGGGCTGCTAGGTGTCTTAGGGGGACTCTTCTGCTCTTCCTCTTTGGGGCTGCCAGGAGTCTTGGGGGGACTCTTCTGCTCCTCCTCTTTGGGGCTGCCAGGAGACTTGGGAGGACTCTTCTGCTCCTCCTCTTTGGGGCTGACGGGAGCCTTGAGGGGACTCTTCAGCTCCTTGTCCTGCTCCTCTTTGGGGCTACCAGGAGACTTATGAGAACTCTTCTGCTCCTCCTCTTTTGGGCTGCCTGGAGACTTGGGGGGACTCTTCTGCTCCTCCTCTTTGGGGCTGCCAGGAGACTTGGGAGGACTCTTCTGCTCCTCCTCTTTGGGGCTGACGGGAGCCTTGAGGGGACTCTTCAGCTCCTTGTCCTGCTCCTCTTTGGGGCTACCAGGAGACTTAGGAGAACTCTTCTGCTCCTCCTCTTTTGGGCTGCCTGGAGACTTGGGGGGACTCTTCTGCTCCTCCTCTTTTGGGCTGCCTGGAGACTTGGGAGGACTCTTCTGCTCCTCCTCTTTTGGGCTGCCTGGAGACTTGGGGGGACTCTTCTGCTCCTCCCCTTTGGGGCTGCCAGGAGTCTTTGGGGGACTCCTCAGCTCCTCCACCTGATCCTCCTGCTTCTGATCAGGTGCTGCTGCCTCCTTCACCTCTTTCTTGTCACCTGCCTGTTCTCCTTCCTCTCCCTCTGAGTCACTCTTTTTGTCTTTCTCTCCTGACTCCTGTGCTTCATCTTCCTCCTCCTCTTCTTCAGCACCAGCCTTTTGAGCTTTGGTACTGCTCAGTTGTGTTTCCCCAATAGCAGACTCTTCTTCCTCTCCCTCACCCTCTTCACCTCCCTCTTCTCCACCCTCCTCCTCCTCTCCTGTAGGGGGAGTAGCGCTCAGTTTGGGTCGCTTGGAGACAGCCACCTCTTCCTCCACGGCCTCCTCCTCCTTCTGGAGTTCCTCCACTACAGCAGCCAGGTCATCGTTCAGGTCCGCCTTCTTGTCTTCCTTCTTCCCTTTAGAGGAGGTCATTGGCTGACAGTATGGGAAGGCGGGGCTTGGGAAAGAGTCAGCAAATGGCCTGAAGCGAGTCTCCTCCCCCTCCAGTAGTTTTCTGCACAGACACAGGAGGTGTGAACACACTTATGCAACACACTGCATCATTCAGCAAAGAGATTCACCTGTACAACACATGTCAACACACTGCATCATTCAGCAAAGAGATTCACCTGTACAACACATGTCAACACACTGCATCATTCAGCAAAGAGATTCACCTGTACAACACATGTCAACACACTGCATCATTCAGCAAAGAGATTCACCTGTACAACACATGTCAACACACTGCATCATTCAGCAAAGAGATTCACCTGTACAACACATGTCAACACACTGCATCATTCAGCAAAGAGATTCACCTGTACAACACATGTCAACACACTGCATCATTCAGCAGGGTGATTCACCTGTACAACACATGTCAAAACACTGCATCATTCAGCAGGGTGATTCACCTGTACAACACATGTCAAAACACTGCATCATTCAGCAGGGTGATTCACCTGTAGGCTGCGATCTCAGCGTCCAGGGCCATCTTGGCGTTGAGCAGGTCCTGGTATTCCCTGAGGTGGTGACCCATCTCACCTTTCATGCCCTTCAGCTCCCGCTCCAGCTGATGAATCATCTCCTGGGAGACGGGAAAGAGAAGAGTCTCATCAGCAACACATCTTTCGACAGCACTAGCTTTTACATCCCGACATCTTTCAGCCAAGAGTAAGCAACAGAATCTTTCTGAATGAAAACAGTTAGGTTGTCGCTGTTAGCACTAGCTTTTAGCTTCTGTCAATGAGTAACTTTATTCCTTTCATCATAGCAACTGCCCATCACGCCCACCAAGTATGATGTTTTTCAATTCAATTCAATTCAATTTATTGTGCTTATAGAGCGCCAAAACATTACACATGTATCATGGCGCTTTACAGAATGTAGGCAATCAGAGAAAAAAGAAAAGAAAGGAAGAAAAGAAAATAAAGAAGGCCCATGGGTAACAAGGGCGAGGAAAAACTCCCTAGAATTGGAGATACATAGGAAGAAACCTCGAGCAGATCCACGACTCAAGGGCCTGACCCATCTGCCTAGGGTCAATACAGGACAGTAAGGTCTGTGTATACATGACAAATGCATATGATAGTCAGGTGTAGAGAATAGGACATGGTGTTTAAAGCACCTGAGGTGAAAGTTACAAAAGGTGGGATGATTACGTATCCGGTATGATAATGCATTAATCATGATTTAGTGACAGAAAGTGCAAATAGTCCAGCGTTGGAATTGTCCAGGGGAAGGGAGTTGTCAAAGGGCATGTGGTGGGTCGGCAGACGGGCCAGGGATCCGGGCAGAGTTGTCATAGGCAGGTGATGGGTCGCTAGGCTGCAGGCAGCAACAAATCAGGGGCTAGATCCTGCCTAGGTCTTGCCTTGATGGGTGACTGACTTATTTATTTTATGGCCATTGCAAGATCGTATGGATGTCAATGTCAATATGTAGTATTTATATTTTATCTTTTATGTATTTATTTCATATTTCATTTATTTATTTCATATTTCATTTATATATTTAATTTTGTCTCAAAATAAAACATTTCATAGGCATGACAATAAAGTACATTCTATTCTGTTCTATTATATTCTATTATATTATAATTTATATAATATAATATAATATAATATAATATAAGAGCACAGGCAGAAGCGGGTGTGCTCTCTGGTTTGTTTATACTTCCTGCATATATTTGGTGAAATAAAAGATAAAGCAAAACGGGAGCAAGTGTGCGGACATTCAATTTTTTTATTTTTTTATTGTCTGACCCTTTTGTCCTGCACCTGCGTTTTGGATGTGCGCACCTCTACCTTAGCTACTTCCTGCATATATAAATAAATTACTATGACTATTTCTTACTAAGTTTATGCTGTTTTCATTGTATGCATATGCATATATGGGTGTAGGGGTGTAGTGGTAAAATAAGAGGTGGGTAAACTATGAATTATGTGATCACGATAAGGTGGACTGCGCCATGTGGTATCAGATTTTTTTTAAAGGAATTCATAACAATTTTGTATAAGGTGAAGATTATTGTCCAATGTTTATAACAATGCCAGTGGAATCACATGGTGCCTAGAGTGTTGATGATTGTACATATTGTGAATGTGGATAATACAGTGTGAATTTTGAATGTTAAAAGTTGCAATTGGTGAATAAACTCTTTTGAGAGGTAGATGAACTCTAATAAGAGGTGGATAAACTCTATTTCTGACATTTCAGAGGTGGATAAACTGCGTTTACTTCCGTTTAGCATCCACGACAGCCCTGCCTGTGCATTTTTTTATTTTGTGCGTTTCAATATGCAGACTGATTCAACAGGATAGTGTTTTACTGATAAATGTTTAAATATTTAAATGTTAAAGTGTCGAAGTTACAATTATTTTCACTGAGCCCAAACTAACCTGGTAGCTGCCCAAGTCGTTGTTATGCCGGTCTTCGATGTAAGTCAGCTGTCTCTCCAGGGACTCTTTGGTGCCGCGGAGAGCCTCCAGTTCCACGTTCTTCACCTGCAACTGCCGGCGATAATCTGCGATCTCATCGCGGACAGATTTGATCGCGTCCTTGTTCTGGTCTGCAGCGTCCGTGAGTTTGGCGTAGCGGCACTGGAACACCTCTTCCGCCTGAAGAAAGTTTTGGGGTGAGAGACCGTCCAGCTGCTCGCGTATCTCTCGGAGCGCAGAGGTGATGTCCGTTTTACTGTATTCCCGCATGTCTACCGGGACTTGAGCCTCTTGGAGCTGCGCGAGGAGGTCGTTGACCTCTTGTTCATGGTTACTGCGCAGGAAGTCTGCCTCATCCAGGAGGGACTGAACTTTGTTCTCCAAATCCAATTTCATCAGATCCGAGTCATCTTTTTCCTTCTTCATTTCCCGGATTGACATCTCGATTTTTTCTCTAAAGCGGGCTTCATCCTCGTAGCGGTTTTTGAGACGGTGGATGTCGTCTTCGACGTTATCGGCATCAATAATAATCTGCACTTTCTCTCTATGCAGTTGCTCGAGCGCGGAGCGGAGTTCGCCGAGCTCTTGGTCGAAAGCATCACTAAGTTGCGACTGAGTGAACTTTTTCTGCCGGAGTTCTTGGATTTCAGTCTCCAGCAGGTTATTTTGTTCTTCCAGATACCGGACTTTATCGATATAACTGGAGAATCGGTCATTCAACCCTTGAAGTTGTTCCTTCTCGTTGTTGCGCGTGTGGTCACCGTTGAATGCGGATGAAAGTTCCAGGTTGTCTGGCGCGGTCGTGTACGCCCTGCTGGCTGGCATCTTGGTAGTTCTTTTGTAGGAGATGGACATGGACCCCGGATTTCTCTGAGACCAGGAGTGTGATCTTAGGCTGGCGGGTGGGGATGAGCGGTTGCTCCGAGTCTCGAGCATTCTCCTGCGGGATGGAGCCCCGATGACATCCATTGTGCAGCCCCGGTGTGCGTGCTCTGCGGAGATGGTGCGTCTGTCGGTGCGTCCTGACCAGATGTCGAGTGTGAGAATGCGGTGAGTGTGGGGAGATGCAGTGGACTGTTGCCCCGCTGTATTTATAGAGCCGCAGCTGCGTGTCTACATAAATCAATACAGTGATGAATGGGAGGTTTTTTCAGGTTGGAGTGGCGATAAAGACAATTCGTGATGGTTGCCTGTTAAAGTGCGAATAGGAAACTAGGCACCTCAAAACGAGAATGGAAGTAATTTAGTAACCTCAAAACATGTCACCCTTTCAAATCTTAAACATGTGTATTTTATTAGTTAGAATGAAAAATGATGACACACTGATTAATGAACCATAAACATAGTATATCTGACCTGTAGTCCATCCTAGAAATACATTTAATTTATGTGTGTCCTGGTTGTTAGTGTCAGTGAGGATGTGCAGTGCGCAGCAGTTCAGCAATGATGATATTATAATGTTGGGGCTCAGGTGTGGGTTGTGGCTGCGGGAGGCTGAGTTAGGGTTCAGGTGTTTGTTGAGTGGCTGACGTGAGCCTTTATTGGTTAGGTTCAGGTTTGGGTCTGAATTTGGCTTGGGGTTCAGTTTGGTGCCAGGTTAGGGTCGTTTCAGCTCCATTGAGGTGAATGAGTTAACCTTTGAAGAGGAAACACCCTGAATTCTGTTCCCATGGAAACCGCAAGCTCATGTGCTTATGGCTGTGTGTGTGTGTTTGTGAGTGTCAGTGTGTGGGTGTGGTGTCAGGAAGTATTCAGTGGGGAAGCAGAGTCAATACAGGTGGCAGCACCTGCTGAGTCAGACCCACAAGGGGACAAGACTCCTGAGGTCACACACACACACACACACACACACACACACACGCACGCATACACTCCTACTAAACACACACACATACTTACTAAACACGCAAAAGACGCAAAGCCAGGGGGTCATACTCACACACACACACACACACACACACACACATTTGCTAAACACACACACATGCACAACTAGATGCTGACAAAATGCAGGATGCACACACAGAGATGAGAGGAGAAAGAGAGAGAGAGAGAGTGAGCAGCTAGTGAGCCATCAGTGCAGGACAGCGCATTACTCAAACTCTCCTCCAAGTCCAAATGCTCCTTCTCTGTACTCACTGACCTCTCCCTCCCTCCTCTCTCTCTCCACCCCCTCTCTCGCTCTCTTCCCCTCCCTCTGTCTCTCCCTCTCCCTCCCTCCCTGCTCTCTGGCTGGTCTCCTGATGATGATAAGAGTCTGTAAAGACCCCTCCCTGCGTCAGTCTCCTCCCAACTGCAGCTATAAAAGGGACCTGCACTGCAGCTCTGAAGGCACAGACCCCCTCAACATCTGTGTGTGTTCATCTCTCTCTGCTCTTTTCTCCCTTTCTGGTGTCAGTCATCTCTCTGGTCTCCCGCACGGCTGATCTCCCGACGCTGTCATGGCTTCTTTGGGCTTCGACCCCTTCTTCCCCTCCTCCCACCGCCGCAGGGTGGTGCTGCGCAGCAGCGGTGGCAGCGGTGGCTACGGGGGTCCGTCTCGCTCCCGCTCCGTCTTCACCTCCTACTCCACCCCCCACTACGCGCTGACCGCGTCGTCGGGCCGCGAGCTGGACCTGGGCCAGGCGGCGCAGGTGAGCTCGGAGCTGAAGGCCGTGCGCACGGCCGAGAAGGCGCAGCTGCAGGAGCTGAACGACCGCTTCGCCGGCTTCATCGAGCGCGTGCACCACCTGGAGCAGCAGAACCGCGCGCTGGAGGCCCAGCTGCAGGCGCTCCGACAGCGCCATGGTGAGCCCACCTGCCTGCGCTCCATCTACGAGCAGGAGGTCCGTGCGCTGCGCGCGGCCGTGGAGCAGGCGCGGGAGGAGCGTCAGGCCGCGCAGGAGCGCCGTCGGCAGCTGGAGGAGGCCCTGAGGGCGCTGCAGGGCCGCTACGAGAACGAGGTTCTGACGCGCCAGGAGTCCGAGGGCCGGCTGGTGGAGGCGCGTAAGGGGGCGGAGGAGGCGGCGCTGGGCCGAGCCGAGGAGGAGAAGCGTCTGGACATGCTGCTGGACGAGATGGCCTTCCTCAAGCGGCTGCACGAGGGCGAGATCACCGAGCTGCAGGCCCAGCTCCGCTACAGCTCCCAGGTCTCCGTGGAGACAGAGGTGGCCAAGCCGGACCTGTCGGTCGCGCTGCGTGACATCAGGGGCCAGTACGAACGCCTGGCGCAGCAGAACATGCAGTCCGCCGAGGAGTGGTTCCGCTCAAAGGTCAGCACTATGGCCGAGACCACGGCCCGCCACACCGATGACATCCGTCTGGCCCGCGATGAGGCGGGTGAGTTCCGACGCCTGCTGAAAGCCCGCGACCTGGAGATTCAGGCGTGCCAGAGCCTCAACCACGCACTGGAGCAGCAGCTCCTGGAGGCCGAGGACAGACAGAGCGCCGAGGTCACCAACATGCAGGTAAGAACAGACAAGGACATGCTAGCATGCAGATATGAACCGCCAGAGACATGAAGTAAGTATGTAGCATGTATTTACCATTTCCTAATGTGCAGCCAGGAAGTGGTAAATACTGTAGATGCAGATAAGGATCACTTCAGACATGTCAAATTGCAGGTAGGGACCACTGGAACCACATGATGACTATGATAGACATGCCAGTGTATGTGTGTGCGTGCGCCTGTATGTGTGTGTGTGCGTGTGTGTGTGATATTGGGGGACTTCAGAGGTCAGCTCAGTGCAGGACGAGTTCTCCATCTTGTTTACGTTATTGTTACTTTATCTCTGTTTTGTCATATTTGTCCATCTTTCTCTCCTTCTCCATCTCTGTCCATCCTCGTCCCCTCTGTGTCCCCACCAGGACGTGATTGCCCAGCTGGAAGATGAGCTGAGGAGCATGAAGAACGAGATGGCACGCTACCTGAAGGAATATCAGGACCTGCTCAACGTCAAGATGGCTCTGGACATTGAGATCGCCGCCTACAGGTCAGTCATGCGCAACACAGCAGTCCCATACAGGGTGGTAAACACCAGTGCAAGGTCCATCAGGTCAGAATCTCTTTGTGTTTAGTAGAGTTTCTGAAAACAACCAATGAAAAACTCACAAGCTCTGTGAAGTCTATGAAAATGTTCCATAGTATTCTAAAACTCTTCTCTCCCTCTGTCCTTCTATCTTGTTCTCTCTCCCTCTCTTCTCTCCCTCTCTCTTTCTCCCTCTCTCTTTCTCTCCTACACACACTCTTTCTCTCTCTCTCTCTTTCTCCCTCTCTCTCTCTCTCTGTCCCACAGGAAGCTGCTGGAGGGGGAGGAGACACGCTTCAATGTGGGTGGAGTCGGGGGCATGTCCAGCGTCTTCTCACACACCATCTCATCCACACCCTCCTTTGGCCGGCCCGTCTTCTCCGTGCAGGCCAGCCTGAGCTCTGGCGCCCCCTACCTGCTGGGAACACGCCTCCTCAGCTCCTCTCTCTTCAGCGACGACCTGATAACCTCCAGCCGGGCTCAACAGGCCGAGGCCAGCCCAGCGAAGGAGGAGGAGGAGGAGGAGGAGAAGGAGGAAGAGGAAGAAGAGGAGAAGGAGGAGGAAGAGGAGGGAGGAAATGAGGGAGAAGGTGATGAAGACGAAAAAGAGGAAGAGGAGGAAGAGGGAGAGGGTGAGGAAGAGGCACAGGAAGTGAAGGAGGGAGAAGGAGAGGGTGAGTGACAAAATCTCATGTGCATCACACGAGTGATCCTCTCATACCACAGACATCATCTACGAGTGTTATATTTACAGATCTCATATAGTCATCTATGAGCAGGGTTGGGTAGTAACGGATTACATGTAATCTGGATTACGTAATCAGATTACAAAAATCAAGTAACTATAATCAGCCCAGATTACAATAAAAAAATTGTGTAATCAGATTACAGTTACATTGTTGGGGATTACCTGATTACATTTTATCATGCAAACAATGCAACTTTTTTATGATAGCCTAGCTATCTTTTAATTTGACAAGTCTTTCACTTTTTAGACTTTTTTAAGATATAGTTAAGAACAAAAATATTTATACCCCTGGCAAATATTGATTTTCTCTTGACCAATATGTCTGTTCTTACTTAAAGGAACCATATGTAAGATTGTGGCCAAAACTGGTACTGCAATCACCTTTAAATTACTGTAGAGCAGTGTATCCCCTCCCCCCTGACTCGAGGTTGCCAACCCGGATGCCGAAACACTACTGACTTCGTGATTAGTAGATAGGTAGAGGGTGGCGCATCAGGCCAAAACACAACATGACATGACAAAACACATCAACATCAGTTGAGGGCTGCAACATCATTTTAAAAATGACAATATCCTGGCTGGACTACTGTTGTCAGTGATATAAGTATTTGAAATGAACATGATTTCTTAATGTCTAGTGACATATCAGGGCCATTTTATGATTAATTTATGATTAATACATTTCTTACATATGGTTCCTTTAAAATTACACTTGCACATGCCAAAAGGTTACAAGACAATGTGGTAAAAACATGGAATAACATGGAATGTTTTGATCTTTTTTAAAATTTTTATGAAAAATTGCTTGTTCAAAATTATTTATACCCTTTTTAAACAATCACTGGAAACATCTATTTTTACCACCACAGCTCTCAAAATGGTTCATAATACCCACCAAGCCTCTTCATGTCTCCACAATGATTGTAGACTGCACCTTTTTAGCAGCAATCTGGTTTCTGAGGCAGGAACAATTATTTGCCATCACTTTGGCCTTTTTTGACATATTGAGGTTCGCTCTAAAATGTTGATATTGTTCTCTGTTAACCATTCCTTGCCTTGTTTGGCTGTATGTTTTGGATCATTGTGTGGCTTAACATTCAAATGCTGCCTTTTGGGGCAGCCATGGCCTACTGGTTAGGGCTTCGGCTTTTGGGCTTGCTGGTTCGACTTCACTAATTCACGGATTGGGGTAAATGCAGAGACCAAATGTCCCTCACGGGATCAAAAGATATACTCACTACTAACTTACATACTATTGGGGCAGGTCTCTCGGCACACTGCCTGATCTTTTCCTCCTAATCTTAATGTAGCCTCTTGTTTTAGTGTTACTGTTTACTTTGAGAAAGTCACCAGGCCCCCCTGGTTGAAAAACATCCCAAAATAATAATTTTCTCACCCCCACAATTGAAATGGTGTCATTTGGGTTTAATGCTTCCCTTTTTTATGCCAATCTCAGGCCATGTTCCTGGGTCAAAAAAAGCGAAAGCTAAATTCTTTGTCCAGGTGTGCCTTTATAAAGGTTAAGCTGAGTTGTGCATGTTTAGAGAAGAGTGGAGAAAAAGAGAATAAGACTTCTTTCATCAATTCTGTGGTGGTGTCTTTTACTTAATGGGCATATTTATTGAAGTAATCTAAAAGTAATCCTAAAGTAATCAGATTACGTTACATGTTTTTGGTAATCCAACTGATTACGTTACTGATTACAAAAATTACCATGTAATTTGTAGTCAGTAATGGATTACATTTCAAAGTAATCTGATCCAACCCTGTCTATGAGTGCTTTATTCACATATCTCATACACTGATCTATGACCTCATACATTAAACATGTAATTAGACCTCATACATTAAACATTAAACAGTAACAGTAAATTCCCTCACAGCACCAAAAGTCTCATCATGTGCTGTGTTTATATTTATGAGTGAACAAACAAACAAATATCATCATGAGACCCCATCCATGTTAAGTCTGAGAGTTCCATGAGATGATATGACATGGAATGACTGGGTTTAAAGCACTTTGTGTTTCTTTCCCCAACAGAGGACGCAGGTGGTGAGGAAGAGGAGGCAGGAGAAGAGGAGGAAGATGCTGAAGGAGGAGAAGAGGGAGAGAAGGAGGGAGGAGAGGAGGAAGAGGGAGGAGATGAAGAAGAGAAGGAGGAGAAAGGAGAGGACAAGAAGAGTCCAGAGGAGGAGAAGAAGAGTGAAGCAGAAACTAAACCAAAGAAAAAGTAGACCAGATGCAACCAGACCCACGGTGCTAAGTGACTTTAATGAATGGCATCTCAACACATCTCTCCTAAACACTCGCGTGCACACACACACACACATGCACACAAAAATACACACACATACACACACACACACTCACAGACACACACACACACTGTTGTCATCATTATGAATGTCCAACTCCAAATGCAAACCAACATTGTGGCTGTAAGCAAGAACCCTACCAGGAGCTAGTGCTGAGTGTATGCATGGACCTCCAGTGTGTGTTTGTGTGTGATGGTTTCATTTGTCTACGCAACAACTGTTAGCTATGAGTAAGAGTGTGACTGCTTGTTCTGTGTGTAAAGAGGCTGAGCAATCCCCCAGGCAATGCAGTTAGCGTACGAGTTTGGAGCCAAAACCTGCCTGTAACCTTAACACAAGTGTGCTTAAAACATGATCCAAATGCCTTAGAATCCTTCAGAGAGGGACCATGATGATGTACAAATAAAGTCTTAAACTGCTTCACTTCACTTTGGTCCAAGTGTCATTATGAATGAATGAAGTGAGTCAGTTCACTAGTTCGTCCATTGAATTGCTTTACACTGAGTACTGAGAATAAGCATATTTTGCTTGGAAGCAGGCCGTGGTCGTGGGATTGCAATAATGGAGTTCACATGCTAGTGATGTCTGCTGACACCCCCTATAGATAAGGGGTAATATGAGCTGATATCCCCTATAGATAAGGGGTAATATGAGCTGATATTCCCTATATATAAGGGGTAATATGAGCTGATATCCCCTATAGATAAGGGGTAATATGAGCTGATATCCCCTATATATAAGGGGTAATATGCCTATAGATAAGGGGTAATATGAGCTGATATCCCCTATAGATAAGGGGTGATATGAGCTGATATCCCCTATATATAAGGGGTAATATGCCTATAGATAAGGGGTAATATGAGCTGATATCCCCTATAGATAAGGGGTAATATGAGCTGATATCCCCTATAGATAAGGGGTAATATGAGCTTCGAGCTAATAGGGAAATGGAGAAAGGGAGACGGCTTTGCAACTCCAGAGCTTGATGTAGTGAGCAGGTAAGGAGGGTTTAATGATCTCCTACAAATGGAAGTTGGGTGAGTGATGGCTGTCAATCAAACCTAAGGGCTCCTCCTGAACTTTGTATATAAAACATAATTTGGTGTTATGGCATGTGACTCTCAAGGCTAAACACTGACATTACTTCAAAGATAAACTGGTTGCCTCAAAAAGCTAAACTTAAAAAGACAAATTATAAAGACCAAAGACCATATTTGGAAAAGAATAGCTGTTTGAATAGCTTATTTGGGTTGGCTAATGTACATTATGAATAAGCCCATATAACAATATAAAGTTGGTTAGTTAGCAAGCTAATTATGCTAACATTGAATGTTAGGTACCAGGCAAGTTTGTTGTCAACATCAGGAAATTGAGGGCGAATTAGTTTGATGGAACTGTGTTCAGCTGAATCTCATCTGATTTTAAAATGAATGTGTAATGTGTAACTGCTAGTGATTTCTCCCATTGACTCCCACTGCGTGCTGTTAAAATCTCCTGGAACCTAGAGCGAACAAGAGCACGCAAGCCAGACCGGACTTCAAATCGCGTGTGCATCGCGTGTGCATCGAGTTTAACACGCACACAACGGATAGGGAGAGAGAGGGGAGTGGTGCGTGTGTGCCTGAAGCGCATCCAAGACAGAGAGCATCCTGGTCTGTTTTGCTAAATCAACCAATCAGTTTTCAGTGTAGGAAGGCTTATATCTCTTATTAACTTAATTAATCAGTCAGTGTATCTAGGAACAGGAGCGTTATGGCAGAGTCAGTGCCCCTCAAAAAGGAACATTTAAGACCCATTTCACATCAGACTACACAAAAGTGTACCCAATTGTTTCATAAGAGTAAAACATAAGTCTTGCACACTGCACTGTTTGTAACAGTGACTTTAGCATTGCTCACGGCGGGTTAAATGATTGCAAATGACTTGTTGAGGTGAGTTTAACAAGTGTAATTTCATTTGCATATTACTCAGGCCTATACTAGATGGCTAGTTGCCAAGGCTACATGAAAAGGCCAAACTACCAAAATCTAAATATTTTACTATCACAATTTCTATCAATAGGCCTTCCTTATTTGGTGTACTGACTAGACATTATCGAACAAACATCTGAATTTCAGTATCTAAGTAGGTTAGGTTGGGATGTCTGCTATACATTGTTGACATTACTGTTAAAATGCACTTCCAGTATAGTGAGTATCGGCAAAACCGTTTATCATTTTTATGTTGAGGCGGTGGGGGTGTTGTCGGCAGCTGCTAAAAGTAACTAATAAAGTATCATGTAATTGAACTTAGTTACTTTTAAAATCAAGTAATCAGTAAAGTAACTAAGTTACTTTTTAAAGGAGTAATCAGTAATCAGATTACTTTTTCAAGGTAACTGTGACAACACTGTAAGTGACATAAAATATTTTAGCCTAAAAAACGTGTGGCATCGCTTAGAGCACAAAGTGGCCTTTAAATTAACTACAAAGTGGCCTTAAAATAAATGTCATCTATCAACAATAACACCTGTGTATGGTATCTGCCATTACTTGTTGGGGCAGCTGTGGCCTACTGGTTAGCGCTTCGTACCTGTAACCGGAGGGTTGCCAGTTCAAACCCCGACCAGTAGGCACGGCTGAAGTGCCCTTGAGCAAGGCACCAAACCAGGCTCGGACTGGTAATCTGTACAACCGGGCAAATGCCCGGTGGGCCGGTGACCTCCGGGGGATTAAAAAAAAAAAAAAAAAAAAAAGTTATTTAGCCTATTTGCGGCCCGTCATGTAGACCTAGGCCTAGCCTATAAATGCAGTTGCATCCATTTGGATTGGTGGGTGACAGGTCAATCATTTTAGCCTCTTCATGACAGGTTCAGTGTGTGTTACGATCGCGCCCCCCTGCCCCACCCCTCAAGTGGATTTGTCCAAGCAGCCGCTTGGTTTGTGGGGAAATATAGAGTAGTCCATGCTGGTAGCCTAGGCTCTATAAGTGCCCTCCGCTGGCTGGTGCTCACATCATCGCAGTTTAACCTTAAACAGCAATCAGAGGTGTCTAGTTTTATTCCATAAATATATTGTTTTTATAGACGTTAGTTGCACGCGCTACCAAGAGCTTCCATTTACTGCACCATGTAGGCTACTGTAGTGCGGTTTGTCTGTCAACATAAAAAAAACTCCGGGTAGCCTACAATTTTCGCACAATTTGGTGGAAAAGTGTAGCACAGGTTAAAGAAAACCTATTCATGTTTGGACTCAAAAGGAACTTCAAAGTATTTCCCATATAGTAGCCTTTTAGCTCACAACGACAGTGAAAGTGAAACTTGGAAAGTGGAAGTCTCTCCACTGAGTGTTACATTAGATGCACAATCAATCGCGAGTCGATGCACGTAAAAAGTATTAACTGGTAGGTTAGTAACGAAGGTAGCCTAATTTTGCAAAATGTGATGACGGCACACAAACTTGGGCAAAAACGAAATCCTGTCCCTCTCAAATCACTTTAAAATGGTGTGATTAGCAACCAGAATTTTAAAAATAAATCCCGGAGAGACCCCCCCGGACCCCCGTGTTATTGTGATTATAATAACCTATAGGTCCAAATCTAAATGTTTGGGTTCAGTTTATGAAGTGTTGCATGATACTGTGTGTTTGTTATTTATGGGGGGGAATCAGGGGGGATTTTGGTATCGGTGGGCTTGTGTGTGTGTGTAGGCTATGTGTGTGTGTGTGTGGGGGGGGGGGGGGGTGTTCGGTCCAGTGGTGGGCCGGTCCAGGAGAAAATTGCCAGGGCCGAATTTTGTTCCCAGTCCGACCCTGCACCAAACCCCTCACTGCTCCCCCAGTGCCGCTGTTGTTGCAGGCAGCTCACTGCGCCGGGATTAGTGTGTGCTTCACCTCACTGTGTGTTCACTGTGTGCTGAGTGTGTTTCACTAATTCACGGATTGGGATAAATGCAGAGACCAAATTTCCCTCACGGGATCAAAAGAGTATATGACTTATACTTATATACTTGTTTCTGGTTAGATCAGGTAAGTAAAACATCACAGTATCACATTCAGTTTATGGCCACACTAGATTATTTAGGGCATGTAAGGGTCACTCTAAATTAATAAGTTAAATAAGTTTTTTTTCACTTATAAGCTTACAAAAGTTAAGCAAATCATCTAATTTGTTTAAGTTGATGTTACAATTAGTCTTGACAGAAGTGAGATCTGCTGGAGTAATGATAACTTTATTGTACTTAGATTATCCACACTGTTAAAGGATAGAGTTATGTCTCTAAATTGTTTGTCAATGTTATATGATAATTGAATTAGTAAAAATGAGTTGAAACCCAAAGGTCACTGAACACGTGCAGACACAAATATCCCCCTATCAGAGACACACACACACCATGCTTGGAAGATCTGTATTGCTTTATTAAGGCAATGGGTTTTCCATATTGCTCTGGAGTTGTAAACAGCAGTGTTTGTGTTTGTGTTTGTATGTTTCACAGCTGAGCGCACCGGGCTTGCGGCGCGATTAAGGCGGGAAGCGCCTGCAGCATAGCACAGCCGGCAGGTCAGTGGGGTCAGAGCAGACCAGAGGTCACCGACACGTTTGAGGGAGTCGCACCTTTGGGACTTGACGGAGAGTTTGCGCCTTTGAGATTTATCACTAAATTGAATGTGCCTCTGGCTTCATATTAGCGCTCATATAGCTCCTGTCCCTGACACTGCCCAAATCTCCCTCACCATCCTCAGCATTACATGCAGTTATAGTCTCTTGCTGTGGAGCTTGTCTTAGTGGTTTTGACTCTTTGTCTACTCTCGCCCTGCTCTGAGTTTACTTCTCCTTCACTTCTTTAGCGGCTGGGGCAGATGTCTTTCCTGCTTTTTTGGCGGTGGTTTTGGAGTCTTTGACCTCTTCTGCTGGCTTGCTCTTCTTGGCAGGCTTGGCCGCCACCTGGTCTTCATTGCTGATGGTTTCTTCAGTGCGGGTGAGGACCTTCTCCTCTTTGGGGCTGCCAGGAGTCTTGGAGGGACTCTTCTGCTCCTCCTCTTTGGGGCTGCCAGGAGACTTGGGGGGACTCTTCTGCACCTCCTCTTTGGGGCTTCCAGGAGACTTGGGGGGACTCTTCAGCTCCTCCTCTTTGGGGCTGCCAGGAGTCTTGGGGGGACTCTTCAACTCCTTCTCCTGCACCTCCTCTTTGGGGCTGCTAGGTGTCTTGGGGGGACTCATCTGCTCCTCCTCTTTGGGGCTGCCAGCAGTCTTGGGGGGACTCTTCTGCTCCTCCTTTTTGGGGCTGCCAGGAGTCTTGGGGGGACTCTTCTGCTCCTCCTCTTTGGGGCTGCCAGGAGACTTAGGGGGACTCTTCAGCTCCTTCTCCTTCACCTCCTCTTTGGGGCTGCTAGGTGTCTTAGGGGGACTCTTCTGCTCCTCCTCTTTGGGGCTGCCAGGAGTCTTGGGGGGACTCTTCTGCTCCTCCTCTTTGGGGCTGCCAGGAGACTTGGGAGGACTCTTCTGCTCCTCCTCTTTGGGGCTGACGGGAGCCTTGAGAGGACTCTTCAGCTCCTTGTCCTGCTCCTCTTTGGGGCTGCTAGGTGTCTTAGGGGGACTCTTCTGCTCTTCCTCTTTGGGGCTGCCAGGAGTCTTGGGGGGACTCTTCTGCTCCTCCTCTTTGGGGCTGCCAGGAGACTTGGGAGGACTCTTCTGCTCCTCCTCTTTGGGGCTGACGGGAGCCTTGAGGGGACTCTTCAGCTCCTTGTCCTGCTCCTCTTTGGGGCTACCAGGAGACTTATGAGAACTCTTCTGCTCCTCCTCTTTTGGGCTGCCTGGAGACTTGGGGGGACTCTTCTGCTCCTCCTCTTTGGGGCTGCCAGGAGACTTGGGAGGACTCTTCTGCTCCTCCTCTTTGGGGCTGACGGGAGCCTTGAGGGGACTCTTCAGCTCCTTGTCCTGCTCCTCTTTGGGGCTACCAGGAGACTTAGGAGAACTCTTCTGCTCCTCCTCTTTTGGGCTGCCTGGAGACTTGGGGGGACTCTTCTGCTCCTCCTCTTTTGGGCTGCCAGGAGACTTGGGAGGACTCTTCTGCTCCTCCTCTTTTGGGCTGCCTGGAGACTTGGGAGGACTCTTCTGCTCCTCCTCTTTTGGGCTGCCTGGAGACTTGGGGGGACTCTTCTGCTCCTCCCCTTTGGGGCTGCCAGGAGTCTTTGGGGGACTCCTCAGCTCCTCCACCTGATCCTCCTGCTTCTGATCAGGTGCTGCTGCCTCCTTCACCTCTTTCTTGTCACCTGCCTGTTCTCCTTCCTCTCCCTCTGAGTCACTCTTTTTGTCTTTCTCTCCTGACTCCTGTGCTTCATCTTCCTCCTCCTCTTCTTCAGCACCAGCCTTTTGAGCTTTGGTACTGCTCAGTTGTGTTTCCCCAATAGCAGACTCTTCTTCCTCTCCCTCACCCTCTTCACCTCCCTCTTCTCCACCCTCCTCCTCCTCTCCTGTAGGGGGAGTAGCGCTCAGTTTGGGTCGCTTGGAGACAGCCACCTCTTCCTCCACGGCCTCCTCCTCCTTCTGGAGTTCCTCCACTACAGCAGCCAGGTCATCGTTCAGGTCCGCCTTCTTGTCTTCCTTCTTCCCTTTAGAGGAGGTCATTGGCTGACAGTACGGGAAGGCGGGGCTTGGGAAAGAGTCAGCAAATGGCCTGAAGCGAGTCTCCTCCCCCTCCAGTAGTTTTCTGCACAGACACAGGAGGTGTGAACACACTTATGCAACACACTGCATCATTCAGCAAAGAGATTCACCTGTACAACACATGTCAACACACTGCATCATTCAGCAAAGAGATTCACCTGTACAACACATGTCAACACACTGCATCATTCAGCAAAGAGATTCACCTGTACAACACATGTCAACACACTGCATCATTCAGCAAAGAGATTCACCTGTACAACACATGTCAACACACTGCATCATTCAGCAGGGTGATTCACCTGTATAACACATGTCAAAACACTGCATCATTCAGCAGGGTGATTCACCTGTATAACACATGTCAAAACACTGCATCATTCAGCAGGGTGATTCACCTGTACAACACATGTCAAAACACTGCATCATTCAGCAGGGTGATTCACCTGTACAACACATGTCAACACACTGCATCATTCAGCAGGGTGATTCACCTGTACAACACATGTCAACACACTGCATCATTCAGCAGGGTGATTCACCTGTACAACACATGTCAACACACTGCATCATTCAGCAAAGAGATTCACCTGTACAACACATGTCAAAACACTGCATCATTCAGCAGGGTGATTCACCTGTAGGCTGCGATCTCAGCGTCTAGGGCCATCTTGACGTTGAGCAGGTCCTGGTATTCCCTGAGGTGGTGACCCATCTCACCCTTCATGCCCTTCAGCTCCCGCTCCAGCTGATGAATCATCTCCTGGGAGACGGGAAAGAGAAGAGTCTCATCAGCAACACATCTTTCGACAGCACTAGCTTTTACATCCCGACATCTTTCAGCCAGTAAGCAACAGAATCTTTCTGAATAAAAACGGCTAGGTTCTCGCTGTTAGCACTAGCTTTTAGCTTCTGTCAATGAAGTAACTTTATTATCATCATAGCAACCGCCCGTCATGCCCACCAAGTTTGATGTTTTTCAGGCAGCAACAAATCAGCGGCTAGATCCTGCTTAGTATTTATTGATTTCATGGCCATTGCAAGATCGTATGGAATGTCAATGTCAATATATAGCGTTTATATTTAATCTTTTATTTATTGATTTAATCTTTTATGTATTTTTTTATGTATTTTTTTATTATTTATTTCATATTTCATTTATTTATTTCATATTTCATTTATTTATTTAATTTTGTCACAAAATAAAACATTCCATAGGCATGACAAGAAAGTATATTCTATTCTATTCACAGGCAGAAGCGGTGTGCTCACCGGTTTGTTTATACTTCCTGCATAAATTAACAAATTACTATGACTATGACTATTTCTTACTTTCTTGAAGTGTATGCTGTTTTCATACATCTGCATATATTGTATGCATGCACACAGGGGTGTAGTGGTAAAATAAGAGGTGGGTAAACTATGAATTATGCGATCACGATAATGTGGACTGCGCCATGCGGTATCAGATTTTTTTAAAAGGCATTCAGAACAAGTTTGTATTGAAGGTGAAGATTATTGTCCAATGTTTATAACAATGCCAGTGGAATCACATGGTGCCTAGAGTGTTGATTTCAATTTATTGTGCTTATAGAGCGCCAAAACATTACACATGTATCATGGCACTTAACAGAATGTAAGCAATCGGAGAAGGAAAAGAGGAAGAAAAGAAAAGAAAGAAAGAAAGAAAGAAAGAAAGAAAGAAGGCCCATGGGTAAAACTCCCTAGAATTGGAGATACATATAGGAAGAAACCTCGAGCAGATGCACGACTCAAGGGCCTGACCCATGTGCCTAGGGTCAAAACGGACAGTAAGGTCTGTAGTGTACACATGACAAATATGATAGTAAGGTGTGGAGAATAGGACATGGTGTTAAAAGCACCTGAGGTGAAAGTTATAAGAGGTGGGATGATTACGTATCCGGTATGATAATGCATTAATCATGATTTAGTTAGAGAAAGTGCAAATTGATGATTGTACATATTGTGAATGTGGATAATACAGTGTGAATTTTGAATGTTAAAAGTTGCAATTGATGAATAAACTCTTTTGAGAGGTAGATAAACTCTAATAAGAGGTGGATAAACTCTATTTCTGACATTTCCGTTTAGCATCCACGACAGCCCTGCCTTTGCATTTTTTTTATTTTGTGCGTTTCAGTATGCAGACTGATTCAACAGGATAGTGTTTTACTGATAATTGTTTAAATATTTAAATGTTAAAGTGTCGAAGTTACAATTATTTTCAATGAGCCCAAACTAACCTGGTAGCTGCCCAAGTCGTTGTTATGCCGGTCTTCGATGTAAGTCAGCTGTCTCTCCAGGGACTCTTTGGTGCCGCGGAAAGTCTCCAGTTCCACGTTCTTCACCTGCAACTGCCGGCGATAATCTGCGATCTCATCGCGGACAGATTTGATCGCGTCCTTGTTCTGGTCTGCAGCGTCCGTGAGTTTGGCGTAGCGGCACTGAAACACCTCTTCCGCCTGAAGAAAGTTTTGGGGTGAGAGACCGTTCAGCTGCTCGCGTATTTCTCGGAGCGCAGAGGTGATGTCCGTTTTACTGTATTCCCGCATGTCTACCGGGACATGAGCCTCTTGGAGCTGCGCGAGGAGGTCGTTGACCTCTTGTTCGTGGTTACTGCGCAGGAAGTCTGCCTCATCCAGGAGGGACTGAACTTTGTTCTCCAAATCCAATTTCATCAGATCCGAGTCATCTTTTTCCTTCTTCATTTCCCGGATTGACATCTCGATTTTTTCTCTAAAGCGGGCTTCATCCTCGTAGCGGTTTTTGAGACGGTGGATGTCGTCTTCGACGTTATCGGCATCAATAATAATCTGCACTTTCTCTCTATGCAGTTGCTCGAGCGCGGAGCGGAGTTCGCCGAGCTCTTGGTCGAAAGCATCACTAAGTTGCGACTGCGTGAACTTTTTCTGCCGGAGTTCTTGGATTTCAGTCTCCAGCAGGTTGTTTTGTTCTTCCAGATACCGGACTTTATCGATATAACTGGAGAATCGGTCATTCAACCCTTGAAGTTGTTCCTTCTCGTTGTTGCGCGTGTGGTCACCGTTGAATGCGGATGAGAGTTCCAGACTGTCTGGCGCGGTCGTGTACGCCCTGCTGGCTGGCATCTTGGTAGTTCTTTTGTAGGAGATGGACATGCACCCCGGATTTCTCTGAGACCAGGAGTGTGATCTTAGGCTGGCGGGTGGGGATGAGCGGTTGCTCTGAGTCTCGAGCATTCTCCTGCGGGATGGAGCCCCGATGACATCCATTGTGCAGCCCCGGTGTGCGTGCTCTGCGGAGATGGTGCGTCTGTCGGTGCGTCCTGACCAGATGTCGAGTGTGAGAATGCGGTGAGTGTGGGGAGATGCAGTGGACTGTTGCCCCGCTGTATTTATAGAGCCGCAGCTGCGTGTCTACATAAATCAATACAGTGATGAAGGGGAGGGTTTTTTCAGGTTGGAGTGGCGATAAAGACAATTCGTGATGGTTGCCTGTTAAAGTGCGAATAGGAAACTAGGCACCTGAAAACGAGAATGGAAGTAATTTAGTAACCTCAAAACATGTCACCCTTTCAAATCTTAAACATGTGTATTTTATTAGTTACACTGATTAATGAACCATAAACATAGTATATCTGACCTGTAGTCCATCCTAGAAATACATTTAATTTATGTGTGTCCTGGTTGTTAGTGTCAGTGAGGATGTGCAGTGCGCAGCAGTTCAGCAATGATGATATTATAATGTTGGGGCTCAGGTGTGGGTTGTGGCTGCGGGAGGCTGAGTTAGGGTTCAGGTGTTTGTTGAGTGGCTGACGTGAGCCTTTATTGGTTAGGTTCAGGTTTGGGTCTGAATTTGGCTTGGGGTTCAGTTTGGTGCCAGGTTAGGGTCGTTTCAGCTCCATTGAGGTGAATGAGTTAACCTTTGAAGAGGAAACACCCTGAATTCTGTTCCCATGGAAACCGCAAGCTCATGTGCTTATGGCTGTGTGTGTGTGTTTGTGAGTGTCAGTGTGTGGGTGTGGTGTCAGGAAGTATTCAGTGGGGAAGCAGAGTCAATACAGGTGGCAGCACCTGCTGAGTCAGACCCACAAGGGGACAAGACTCCTGAGGTCACACACACACACACACACACACACACACACACACACACACGCACGCATACACTCCTACTAAACACACACACATACTTACTAAACACGCAAAAGACGCAAAGCCAGGGGGTCATACTCACACACACACACACACACACACACACATTTGCTAAACACACACACATGCACAACTAGATGCTGACAAAATGCAGGATGCACACACAGAGATGAGAGGAGAAAGAGAGAGAGAGAGTGAGCAGCTAGTGAGCCATCAGTGCAGGACAGCGCATTACTCAAACTCTCCTCCAAGTCCAAATGCTCCTTCTCTGTACTCACTGACCTCTCCCTCCCTCCTCTCTCTCTCCACCCCCTCTCTCGCTCTCTTCCCCTCCCTCTGTCTCTCCCTCTCCCTCCCTCCCTGCTCTCTGGCTGGTCTCCTGATGATGATAAGAGTCTGTAAAGACCCCTCCCTGCGTCAGTCTCCTCCCAACTGCAGCTATAAAAGGGACCTGCACTGCAGCTCTGAAGGCACAGACCCCCTCAACATCTGTGTGTGTTCATCTCTCTCTGCTCTTTTCTCCCTTTCTGGTGTGAGTCATCTCTCTGGTCTCCCGCACGGCTGATCTCCCGACGCTGTCATGGCTTCTTTGGGCTTCGACCCCTTCTTCCCCTCCTCCCACCGCCGCAGGGTGGTGCTGCGCAGCAGCGGTGGCAGCGGTGGCTACGGGGGTCCGTCTCGCTCCCGCTCCGTCTTCACCTCCTACTCCACCCCCCACTACGCGCTGACCGCGTCGTCGGGCCGCGAGCTGGACCTGGGCCAGGCGGCGCAGGTGAGCTCGGAGCTGAAGGCCGTGCGCACGGCCGAGAAGGCGCAGCTGCAGGAGCTGAACGACCGCTTCGCCGGCTTCATCGAGCGCGTGCACCACCTGGAGCAGCAGAACCGGGCGCTGGAGGCCCAGCTGCAGGCGCTCCGACAGCGCCATGGTGAGCCCACCTGCCTGCGCTCCATCTACGAGCAGGAGGTGCGTGCGCTGCGCGCGGCCGTGGAGCAGGCGCGGGAGGAGCGTCAGGCCGCGCAGGAGCGCCGTCGGCAGCTGGAGGAGGCCCTGAGGGCGCTGCAGGGCCGCTACGAGAACGAGGTTCTGACGCGCCAGGAGTCCGAGGGCCGGCTGGTGGAGGCGCGTAAGGGGGCGGAGGAGGCGGCGCTGGGCCGAGCCGAGGAGGAGAAGCGTCTGGACATGCTGCTGGACGAGATGGCCTTCCTCAAGCGGCTGCACGAGGGCGAGATCACCGAGCTGCAGGCCCAGCTCCGCTACAGCTCCCAGGTCTCCGTGGAGACAGAGGTGGCCAAGCCGGACCTGTCGGTCGCGCTGCGTGACATCAGGGGCCAGTACGAACGCCTGGCGCAGCAGAACATGCAGTCCGCCGAGGAGTGGTTCCGCTCAAAGGTCAGCACTATGGCCGAGACCACGGCCCGCCACACCGATGACATCCGTCTGGCCCGCGATGAGGCGGGTGAGTTCCGACGCCTGCTGAAAGCCCGCGACCTGGAGATTCAGGCGTGCCAGAGCCTCAACCACGCACTGGAGCAGCAGCTCCTGGAGGCCGAGGACAGACAGAGCGCCGAGGTCACCAACATGCAGGTAAGAACAGACAAGGACATGCTAGCATGCAGATATGAACCGCCAGAGACATGAAGTAAGTATGTAGCATGTATTTACCATTTCCTAATGTGCAGCCAGGAAGTGGTAAATACTGTAGATGCAGATAAGGATCACTTCAGACATGTCAAATTGCAGGTAGGGACCACTGGAACCACATGATGACTATGATAGACATGCCAGTGTATGTGTGTGCGTGCGCCTGTATGTGTGTGTGTGCGTGTGTGTGTGATATTGGGGGACTTCAGAGGTCAGCTCAGTGCAGGACGAGTTCTCCATCTTGTTTACGTTATTGTTACTTTATCTCTGTTTTGTCATATTTGTCCATCTTTCTCTCCTTCTCCATCTCTGTCCATCCTCGTCCCCTCTGTGTCCCCACCAGGACGTGATTGCCCAGCTGGAAGATGAGCTGAGGAGCATGAAGAACGAGATGGCACGCTACCTGAAGGAATATCAGGACCTGCTCAACGTCAAGATGGCTCTGGACATTGAGATCGCCGCCTACAGGTCAGTCATGCGCAACACAGCAGTCCCATACAGGGTGGTAAACACCAGTGCAAGGTCCATCAGGTCAGAATCTCTTTGTGTTTAGTAGAGTTTCTGAAAACAACCAATGAAAAACTCACAAGCTCTGTGAAGTCTATGAAAATGTTCCATAGTATTCTAAAACTCTTCTCTCCCTCTGTCCTTCTATCTTGTTCTCTCTCCCTCTCTTCTCTCCCTCTCTCTTTCTCCCTCTCTCTTTCTCTCCTACACACACTCTTTCTCTCTCTCTCTCTTTCTCCCTCTCTCTCTCTCTCTGTCCCACAGGAAGCTGCTGGAGGGGGAGGAGACACGCTTCAATGTGGGTGGAGTCGGGGGCATGTCCAGCGTCTTCTCACACACCATCTCATCCACACCCTCCTTTGGCCGGCCCGTCTTCTCCGTGCAGGCCAGCCTGAGCTCTGGCGCCCCCTACCTGCTGGGAACACGCCTCCTCAGCTCCTCTCTCTTCAGCGACGACCTGATAACCTCCAGCCGGGCTCAACAGGCCGAGGCCAGCCCAGCGAAGGAGGAGGAGGAGGAGGAGGAGAAGGAGGAAGAGGAAGAAGAGGAGAAGGAGGAGGAAGAGGAGGGAGGAAATGAGGGAGAAGGTGATGAAGACGAAAAAGAGGAAGAGGAGGAAGAGGGAGAGGGTGAGGAAGAGGCACAGGAAGTGAAGGAGGGAGAAGGAGAGGGTGAGTGACAAAATCTCATGTGCATCACACGAGTGATCCTCTCATACCACAGACATCATCTACGAGTGTTATATTTACAGATCTCATATAGTCATCTATGAGCAGGGTTGGGTAGTAACGGATTACATGTAATCTGGATTACGTAATCAGATTACAAAAATCAAGTAACTATAATCAGCCCAGATTACAATAAAAAAATTGTGTAATCAGATTACAGTTACATTGTTGGGGATTACCTGATTACATTTTATCATGCAAACAATGCAACTTTTTTATGATAGCCTAGCTATCTTTTAATTTGACAAGTCTTTCACTTTTTAGACTTTTTTAAGATATAGTTAAGAACAAAAATATTTATACCCCTGGCAAATATTGATTTTCTCTTGACCAATATGTCTGTTCTTACTTAAAGGAACCATATGTAAGATTGTGGCCAAAACTGGTACTGCAATCACCTTTAAATTACTGTAGAGCAGTGTATCCCCTCCCCCCTGACTCGAGGTTGCCAACCCGGATGCCGAAACACTACTGACTTCGTGATTAGTAGATAGGTAGAGGGTGGCGCATCAGGCCAAAACACAACATGACATGACAAAACACATCAACATCAGTTGAGGGCTGCAACATCATTTTAAAAATGACAATATCCTGGCTGGACTACTGTTGTCAGTGATATAAGTATTTGAAATGAACATGATTTCTTAATGTCTAGTGACATATCAGGGCCATTTTATGATTAATTTATGATTAATACATTTCTTACATATGGTTCCTTTAAAATTACACTTGCACATGCCAAAAGGTTACAAGACAATGTGGTAAAAACATGGAATAACATGGAATGTTTTTATCTTTTTTAAATTTTTTATGAAAAATTGCTTGTTCAAAATTATTTATACCCTTTTTAAACAATCACTGGAAACATCTATTTTTACCACCACAGCTCTCAAAATGGTTCATAATACCCACCAAGCCTCTTCATGTCTCCACAATGATTGTAGACTGCACCTTTTTAGCAGCAATCTGGTTTCTGAGGCAGGAACAATTATTTGCCATCACTTTGGCCTTTTTTGACATATTGAGGTTCGCTCTAAAATGTTGATATTGTTCTCTGTTAACCATTCCTTGCCTTGTTTGGCTGTATGTTTTGGATCATTGTGTGGCTTAACATTCAAATGCTGCCTTTTGGGGCAGCCATGGCCTACTGGTTAGGGCTTCGGCTTTTGGGCTTGCTGGTTCGACTTCACTAATTCACGGATTGGGGTAAATGCAGAGACCAAATGTCCCTCACGGGATCAAAAGATATACTCACTACTAACTTACATACTATTGGGGCAGGTCTCTCGGCACACTGCCTGATCTTTTCCTCCTAATCTTAATGTAGCCTCTTGTTTTAGTGTTACTGTTTACTTTGAGAAAGTCACCAGGCCCCCCTGGTTGAAAAACATCCCAAAATAATAATTTTCTCACCCCCACAATTGAAATGGTGTCATTTGGGTTTAATGCTTCCCTTTTTTATGCCAATCTCAGGCCATGTTCCTGGGTCAAAAAAAGCGAAAGCTAAATTCTTTGTCCAGGTGTGCCTTTATAAAGGTTAAGCTGAGTTGTGCATGTTTAGAGAAGAGTGGAGAAAAAGAGAATAAGACTTCTTTCATCAATTCTGTGGTGGTGTCTTTTACTTAATGGGCATATTTATTGAAGTAATCTAAAAGTAATCCTAAAGTAATCAGATTACGTTACATGTTTTTGGTAATCCAACTGATTACGTTACTGATTACAAAAATTACCATGTAATTTGTAGTCAGTAATGGATTACATTTCAAAGTAATCTGATCCAACCCTGTCTATGAGTGCTTTATTCACATATCTCATACACTGATCTATGACCTCATACATTAAACATGTAATTAGACCTCATACATTAAACATTAAACAGTAACAGTAAATTCCCTCACAGCACCAAAAGTCTCATCATGTGCTGTGTTTATATTTATGAGTGAACAAACAAACAAATATCATCATGAGACCCCATCCATGTTAAGTCTGAGAGTTCCATGAGATGATATGACATGGAATGACTGGGTTTAAAGCACTTTGTGTTTCTTTCCCCAACAGAGGATGCAGGTGGTGAGGAAGAGGAGGCAGGAGAAGAGGAGGAAGATGCTGAAGGAGGAGAAGAGGGAGAGAAGGAGGGAGGAGAGGAGGAAGAGGGAGGAGATGAAGAAGAGAAGGAGGAGAAAGGAGAGGACAAGAAGAGTCCAGAGGAGGAGAAGAAGAGTGAAGCAGAAACTAAACCAAAGAAAAAGTAGACCAGATGCAACCAGACCCACGGTGCTAAGTGACTTTAATGAATGGCATCTCAACACATCTCTCCTAAACACTCGCGTGCACACACACACACACATGCACACAAAAATACACACACATACACACACACACACTCACAGACACACACACACACTGCTGTCATCATTATGAATGTCCAACTCCAAATGCAAACCAACATTGTGGCTGTAAGCAAGAACCCTACCAGGAGCTAGTGCTGAGTGTATGCATGGACCTCCAGTGTGTGTTTGTGTGTGATGGTTTCATTTGTCTACGCAACAACTGTTAGCTATGAGTAAGAGTGTGACTGCTTGTTCTGTGTGTAAAGAGGCTGAGCAATCCCCCAGGCAATGCAGTTAGCGTACGAGTTTGGAGCCAAAACCTGCCTGTAACCTTAACACAAGTGTGCTTAAAACATGATCCAAATGCCTTAGAATCCTTCAGAGAGGGACCATGATGATGTACAAATAAAGTCTTAAACTGCTTCACTTCACTTTGGTCCAAGTGTCATTATGAATGAATGAAGTGAGTCAGTTCACTAGTTCGTCCATTGAATTGCTTTACACTGAGTACTGAGAATAAGCATATTTTGCTTGGAAGCAGGCCGTGGTCGTGGGATTGCAATAATGGAGTTCACATGCTAGTGATGTCTGCTGACACCCCCTATAGATAAGGGGTAATATGAGCTGATATCCCCTATAGATAAGGGGTAATATGAGCTGATATCCCCTATATATAAGGGGTAATATGCCTATAGATAAGGGGTAATATGAGCTGATATCCCCTATAGATAAGGGGTAATATGAGCTGATATCCCCTATAGATAAGGGGTGATATGAGCTGATATCCCCTATATATAAGGGGTAATATGCCTATAGATAAGGGGTAATATGAGCTGATATCCCCTATAGATAAGGGGTAATATGAGCTGATATCCCCTATAGATAAGGGGTAATATAAGCTTCGAGCTAATAGGGAAATGGAGAAAGGGAGACGGCTTTGCAACTCCAGAGCTTGATGTAGTGAGCAGGTAAGGAGGGTTTAATGATCTCCTACAAATGGAAGTTGGGTGAGTGATGGCTGTCAATCAAACCTAAGGGCTCCTCCTGAACTTTGTATATAAAACATAATTTGGTGTTATGGCATGTGACTCTCAAGGCTAAACACTGACATTACTTCAAAGATAAACTGGTTGCCTCAAAAAGCTAAACTTAAAAAGACAAATTATAAAGACCAAAGACCATATTTGGAAAAGAATAGCTGTTTGAATAGCTTATTTGGGTTGGCTAATGTACATTATGAATAAGCCCATATAACAATATAAAGTTGGTTAGTTAGCAAGCTAATTATGCTAACATTGAATGTTAGGTACCAGGCAAGTTTGTTGTCAACATCAGGAAATTGAGGGCGAATTAGTTTGATGGAACTGTGTTCAGCTGAATCTCATCTGATTTTAAAATGAATGTGTAATGTGTAACTGCTAGTGATTTCTCCCATTGACTCCCACTGCGTGCTGTTAAAATCTCCTGGAACCTAGAGCGAACAAGAGCACGCAAGCCAGACCGGACTTCAAATCGCGTGTGCATCGCGTGTGCATCGAGTTTAACACGCACACAACGGATAGGGAGAGAGAGGGGAGTGGTGCGTGTGTGCCTGAAGCGCATCCAAGACAGAGAGCATCCTGGTCTGTTTTGCTAAATCAACCAATCAGTTTTCAGTGTAGGAAGGCTTATATCTCTTATTAACTTAATTAATCAGTCAGTGTATCTAGGAACAGGAGCGTTATGGCAGAGTCAGTGCCCCTCAAAAAGGAACATTTAAGACCCATTTCACATCAGACTACACAAAAGTGTACCCAATTGTTTCATAAGAGTAAAACATAAGTCTTGCACACTGCACTGTTTGTAACAGTGACTTTAGCATTGCTCACGGCGGGTTAAATGATTGCAAATGACTTGTTGAGGTGAGTTTAACAAGTGTAATTTCATTTGCATATTACTCAGGCCTATACTAGATGGCTAGTTGCCAAGGCTACATGAAAAGGCCAAACTACCAAAATCTAAATATTTTACTATCACAATTTCTATCAATAGGCCTTCCTTATTTGGTGTACTGACTAGACATTATCGAACAAACATCTGAATTTCAGTATCTAAGTAGGTTAGGTTGGGATGTCTGCTATACATTGTTGACATTACTGTTAAAATGCACTTCCAGTATAGTGAGTATCGGCAAAACCGTTTATCATTTTTATGTTGAGGCGGTGGGGGTGTTGTCGGCAGCTGCTAAAAGTAACTAATAAAGTATCATGTAATTGAACTTAGTTACTTTTAAAATCAAGTAATCAGTAAAGTAACTAAGTTACTTTTTAAATGAGTAATCAGTAATCAGATTACTTTTTCAAGGTAACTGTGACAACACTGTAAGTGACATAAAATATTTTAGCCTAAAAAACGTGTGGCATCGCTTAGAGCACAAAGTGTCCTTTAAATTAACTACAAAGTGGCCTTAAAATAAATGTCATCTATCAACAATAACACCTGTGTATGGTATCTGCCATTACTTGTTGGGGCAGCTGTGGCCTACTGGTTAGCGCTTCGTACCTGTAACCGGAGGGTTGCCAGTTCAAACCCCGACCAGTAGGCACGGCTGAAGTGCCCTTGAGCAAGGCACTAAACCAGGCTCGGACTGGTAATCTGTACAACCGGGCAAATGCTCGGTGGGCCGGTGACCTCCGGGGGATTTTTAAAAAAAAAGACAAAAGTTATTTAGCCTATTTGCGGACCGTCATGTAGACCTAGGCCTAGCCTATAAATGCAGTTGCATCCATTTGGATTGGTGGGTGACAGGTCAATCATTTTAGCCTCTTCATGACAGGTTCAGTGTGTGTTACGATCGCGCCCCCCTGCCCCACCCCTCAAGTGGATTTGTCCAAGCAGCCGCTTGGTTTGTGGGGAAATATAGATTAGTCCATGCTGGTAGCCTAGGCTCTATAAATGCCCTCCGCTGGCTGGTGTTCACATCATCGCAGTTTAACCGTAAACAGCAATCAGAGGTGTCTAGTTTTACTCCATAAATATATTGTTTTTATAGACGTTAGTTGCACGCGCTACCAAGAGCTTCCATTTACTGCACCATGTAGGCTACTGTAGTGCGGTTTGTCTGTCAACATAAAAAAAACTCCGGGTAGCCTACAATTTTCGCACAATTTGGTGGAAAAGTGTAGCACAGGTTAAAGAAAACCTATTCATGTTTGGACTCAAAAGGAACTTCAAAGTATTTCCCATATAGTAGCCTTTTAGCTCACAACGACAGTGAAAGTGAAACTTGGAAAGTGGAAGTCTCTCCACTGAGTGTTACATTAGATGCACAATCAATCGCGAGTCGATGCACGTAAAAAGTATTAACTGGTAGGTTAGTAACGAAGGTAGCCTAATTTTGCAAAATGTGATGACGGCACACAAACTTGGGCAAAAACGAAATCCTGTCCCTCTCAAATCACTTTAAAATGGTGTGATTAGCAACCAGAATTTTAAAAATAAATCCCGGAGAGACCCCCCTGGACCCCCGTGTTATTGTGATTATAATAACCTATAGGTCCAAATCTAAATGTTTGGGTTCAGTTTATGAAGTGTTGCATGATACTGTGTGTTTGTTATTTATGGGGGGGAATCAGGGGGGATTTTGGTATCGGTGGGCTTGTGTGTGTGTGTAGGCTATGTGTGTGTGTGTGTGTGGGGGGGGGGGGGGGTGTTCGGTCCAGTGGTGGGCCGGTCCAGGAGAAAATTGCCAGGGCCGAATTTTGTTCCCAGTCCGACCCTGCACCAAACCCCTCACTGCTCCCCCAGTGCCGCTGTTGTTGCAGGCAGCTCACTGCGCCGGGATTAGTGTGTGCTTCACCTCACTGTGTGTTCACTGTGTGCTGAGTGTGTTTCACTAATTCACGGATTGGGATAAATGCAGAGACCAAATTTCCCTCACGGGATCAAAAGAGTATATGAACTTATACTTATATACTTGTTTCTGGTTAGATCAGGTAAGTAAAACATCACAGTATCACATTCAGTTTATGGCCACACTAGATTATTTAGGGCATATAAGGGTCACTCTAAATTAATAAGTTTTTTTTCACTTATAAGCTCACAAAAGTTAAGCAAATCATCTAATTTGTTTAAGTTGATGTTACAATTAGTCTTGACAGAAGTGAGATCTGCTGGAGTAATGATAACTTTATTGTACTTAGATTATCCACACTGTTAGGATAGAGTTATGTCACTAAATTGTTTGTCAATGTTATATGATAATTGAATTAGTAAAAATGAGTAGAAACCCAAAGGTCACTGAACACGTGCAGACACAAATATCCCCCTATCAGAGACACACACACACCATGCTTGGAAGATCTGTATTGCTTTATTAAGGCAATGGGTTTTCCATATTGCTCTGGAGTTGTAAACAGCAGTGTTTGTGTTTGTGTTTGTATGTTTCACAGCTGAGCGTTCCGGGCTTGCGGCGCGATTAAGGCGGGAAGCGTAGAACAGCCGGCAGGTCAGTGGTCACCGACACGTTTGAGGGAGTCGCACCTTTGGGACTTGACGGAGAGTTTGCGCCTTTGAGATTTATCACTAAATTGAATGTGCCTCTGGCTTCATATTAGCGCTCATATAGCTCCTGTCCCTGACACTGCCCAAATCTCCCTCACCATCCTCAGCATTACATGCAGTTATAGTCTCTTGCTGTGGAGCTTGTCTTAGTGGTTTTGACTCTTTGTCTACTCTCGCCCTGCTCTGAGTTTACTTCTCCTTCACTTCTTTAGCGGCTGGGGCAGATGTCTTTCCTGCTTTTTTGGCGGTGGTTTTGGAGTCTTTGACCTCCTCTGCTGGCTTGCTCTTCTTGGCAGGCTTGGCCGCCACCTGGTCTTCATTGCTGATGGTTTCTTCAGTGCGGGTGAGGACCTCCTCCTCTTTGGGGCTGCCAGGAGTCTTGGGGGGACTCTTCTGCTCCTCCTCTTTGGGGCTGCCAGGAGACTTGGGGGGACTCTTCTGCACCTCCTCTTTGGGGCTGCCAGGAGACTTGGGGGGACTCTTCAGCTCCTCCTCTTTGGGGCTGCCAGGAGTCTTGGGGGGACTCTTCTGCTCCTCCTCTTTGGGGCTGCCAGGAGACTTGGGGGGACTCTTCTGCACCTCCTCTTTAGGGCTGCCAGGAGACTTGGGGGGACTCTTCAGCTCCTCCTCTTTGGGGCTGCCAGGAGTCTTGGCGGGACTCTTCAACTCCTTCTCCTGCACCTCCTCTTTGGGGCTGCTAGGTGTCTTGGGGGGACTCATCTGCTCCTCCTCTTTGGGGCTGCCAGGTGTCTTGGGAGGACTCTTCTGCTCCTTCTCCTGCACCTCCTCTTTGGGGCTGCTAGGTGTCTTGGGGGGACTTATCTGCTCCTCCTCTTTGTGGCTACCAGGTGTCTTGGGGGGACTCTTCTGCTCCTCCTCTTTGGGGCTGCCAGCAGTCTTGGGGGGACTCTTCTGCTCCTCCTCTTTGGGGCTGCCAGGAGACTTAGGGGGACTCTTCAGCTCCTTCTCCTGCACCTCCTCTTTGGGGCTGCTAGGTGTCTTGGGGGGACTCTTCTGCTCTTCCTCTTTGGGGCTGCCAGGAGTCTTGGGGGGACTCTTCTGCTCCTCCTCTTTTGGGCTGCCTGGAGACTTGGGGGGACTCTTCACCTCCTCTTTGGGGCTGCCAGGAGACTTGGGAGAACTCTTCTGCTCCTCCTCTTTTGGGCTGCCTGGAGACTTGGGGGGACTCTTCAGCTCCTCCTCTTTGGGGCTGCCAGGAGACTTGGGAGGACTCTTCTGCTCCTCCTCTTTTGGGCTGCCTGGAGACTTGGGGGGACTCTTCTGCTCCTCCTCTTTGGGGCTGCCAGGAGACTTGGGAGGACTCTTCTGCTCCTCCCCTTTGGGGCTGCCAGGAGTCTTTGGGGGACTCCTCAGCTCCTCCACCTGATCCTCCTGCTTCTGATCAGGTGCTGCTGCCTCCTTCACCTCTTTCTTGTCACCTGCCTGTTCTCCTTCCTCTCCCTCTGAGTCACTCTTTTTGTCTTTCTCTCCTGACTCCTGTACTTCATCTTCCTCCTCCTCTTCTTCAGCACCAGCCTTTTGAGCTTTGGTACTGCTCAGTTGTGTTTCCCCAATAGCAGACTCTTCTTCCTCTCCCTCACCCTCTTCACCTCCCTCTTCTCCACCCTCCTCCTCCTCTCCTGTAGGGGGAGTAGCGCTCAGTTTGGGTCGCTTGGAGACAGCCACCTCTTCCTCCACGGCCTCCTCCTCCTTCTGGAGTTCCTCCACTACAGCAGCCAGGTCATCGTTCAGGTCCGCCTTCTTGTCTTCCTTCTTCCCTTTAGAGGAGGTCATTGGCTGACAGTACGGGAAGGCGGGGCTTGGGAAAAAGTCAGCAAATGGCCTGAAGCGAGTCTCCTCCCCCTCCAGTAGTTTTCTGCACAGACACAGGAGGTGTGAACACACTTATGCAACACACTGCATCATTCAGCAAAGAGATTCACCTGTACAACACATGTCAACACACTGCATCATTCAGCAAAGAGATTCACCTGTACAACACATGTCAACACACTGCATCATTCAGCAAAGAGATTCACCTGTACAACACATGTCAACACACTGCATCATTCAGCAAAGAGATTCACCTGTACAACACATGTCAACACACTGCATCATTCAGCAGGGTGATTCACCTGTATAACACATGTCAAAACACTGCATCATTCAGCAGGGTGATTCACCTGTAGGCTGCGATCTCAGCGTCTAGGGCCATCTTGACGTTGAGCAGGTCCTGGTATTCCCTGAGGTGGTGACCCATCTCACCCTTCATGCCCTTCAGCTCCCGCTCCAGCTGATGAATCATCTCCTGGGAGACGGGAAAGAGAAGAGTCTCATCAGCAACACATCTTTCGACAGCACTAGCTTTTACATCCCGACATCTTTCAGCCAGTAAGCAACAGAATCTTTCTGAATAAAAACGGCTAGGTTCTCGCTGTTAGCACTAGCTTTTAGCTTCTGTCAATGAGTAACTTTATTCCGATCATCATAGCAACCGCCCGTCATGCCCACCAAGTTTGATGTTTTTCAATTCAATTCAATACAATATATTGCACTTATAGAGCGCCAAAACATTACACATGTATCATGGCGCTTTGTGTCTCAGAATGTAGGCAATCAGAGAAAAAAGAAAAGAAAGGAAGAAGGCCCATGGGTAACAGGGGTGAGGAAAAACTCCCTAGTATTGGAGATCTCCCTCGAGCAGATGCACGACTCAAGGGCCTGACCCATCTGCCTAGGGTCAATACAGGACAGTAAGGTCTGTATACATGACAAATGCATATGATAGTCAGGTGTAGAGAATAGGACATGGTGTTTAAAGCACCTGAGGTGAAAGTTACAAAAGGTGGGATGATTACGTATCCGGTATGATAATGCATTAATCATGATTTAGTGACAGAAAGTGCAAATAGTCCAGCGTTGGAATTGTCCAGGGGAAGGGAGTTGTCAAAGGGCATGTGGTGGGTCGGCAGACGGCCAGGGATCCGGGCAGAGTTGTCATAGGCAGGTGATGGGTCGCTAGGCTGCAGGCAGCAACAAATCAGGGGCTAGATCCTGCCTAGGTCTTGCCTTGATGGGTGACTGACTTATTTATTTATTTTATGGCCATTGCAAGATCGTATGGATGGCAATGTCAATATGTAGTATTTATATTTTATCTTTTATGTATTTATTTCATATTTCATTTATTTATTTAATTTTGTCTCAAAATAAAACATTCCATAGGCATGACAATAAAGTATATTCTATTCTGTTCTATTCTATTCTATTATATTATAATTTAGGCAGAAGCGGGTGTGCTCTCTGGTTTGTTTATACTTCCTGCATATATTTGGTGAAATAAAAGATAAAGCAAAACGGGAGCAAGTGTGCGGACATTCAATTTTTTAATTTTTTTATTGTCTGACCCTTTTGTCCTGCACCTGCGTTTTGGATGTGCGCACCTCTACCTTAGCTACTTCCTGCATATATAAATAAATTACTATGACTATGACTATTTCTTACTAAGTTTATGCTGTTTTCATTGTATGCATATGCATATATTGTATGCATGCACACAGGTGTGTAGTGGTAAAATAAGAGGTGGGTAAACTATGAATTATGTGATCACGATAAGGTGGACTGCGCCATGTGGCCATGTGTCATTCAGAACAATTTTGTATTGAAGGTGAAGATTATTGTCCAATGTTTATAACAATGCCAGTGGAATCACATGGTGCCTAGAGTGTTGATGATTGTACATATTGTGAATGTGGATAATACAGTGTGAATTTTGAATGTTAAAAGTTGCAATTGGTGAATAAACTCTTTTGAGAGGTAGATGAACTCTAATAAGAGGTGGATAAACTCTATTTCTGACATTTCAGAGGTGGATAAACTGCGTTTACTTCCGTTTAGCATCCACGACAGCCCTGCCTGTGCATTTTTTTATTTTGTGCGTTTCAATATGCAGACTGATTCAACAGGATAGTGTTTTACTGATAAATGTTTAAATATTTAAATGTTAAAGTGTCGAAGTTACAATTATTTTCAATGAGCCCAAACTAACCTGGTAGCTGCCCAAGTCGTTGTTATGCCGGTCTTCGATGTAAGTCAGCTGTCTCTCCAGGGACTCTTTGGTGCCGCGGAGAGTCTCCAGTTCCACGTTCTTCACCTGCAGCTGCCGGCGATAATCTGCGATCTCATCGCGGACAGATTTGATCGCGTCCTTATTCTGGTCTGCAGCGTCCGTGAGTTTGGCGTAGCGACACTGGAACACCTCTTCCGCCTGAAGAAAGTTTTGGGGTGAGAGACCGTTCAGCTGCTCGCGTATTTCTCGGAGCGCAGAGGTGATGTCCGTTTTACTGTATTCCCGCATGTCTACCGGGACTTGAGCCTCTTGGAGCTGCGCGAGGAGGTCGTTGACCTCTTGTTCGTGGTTACTGCGCAGGAAGTCTGCCTCATCCAGGAGGGACTGAACTTTGTTCTCCAAATCCAATTTCATCAGATCCGAGTCATCTTTTTCCTTCTTCATTTCCCGGATTGACATCTCGATTTTTTCTCTAAAGCGGGCTTCATCCTCGTAGCGGTTTTTGAGACGGTGGATGTCGTCTTCGACGTTATCGGCATCAATAATAATCTGCACTTTCTCTCTATGCAGTTGCTCGAGCGCGGAGCGGAGTTCGCCGAGCTCTTGGTCGAAAGCATCACTAAGTTGCGACTGCGTGAACTTTTTCTGCCGGAGTTCTTGGATTTCAGTCTCCAGCAGGTTGTTTTGTTCTTCCAGATACCGGACTTTATCGATATAACTGGAGAATCGGTCATTCAACCCTTGAAGTTGTTCCTTCTCGTTGTTGCACATGTGGTCACCATTGAATGCGGATGAGAGTTCCAGACTGTCTGGCGCGGTCGTGTACGCCCTGCTTGCTGGCATCTTGGTAGTTCTTTTGTAGGAGATGGACATGAACCCGGGATTTCTCTGAGACCAGGAGTGTGATCTTAGGCTGGCGGGTGGGGATGAGCGGTTGCTCCGAGTCTCGAGCATTCTCCTGCGGGATGGAGCCCCGATGACATCCATTGTGTAGCCATCCATTGTTATTGTGAAGCAGAGTCAATACAGGTGGCAGCACCTGCTGAGTCAGACCCACAAGGGGACAAGACTCATGAGGTCACGCACACACACACACACACACACACACGCACACACACACGCACACACACACACACACACACACACACACACAGACACACACACACATACACTCCTACTAAACACACACACATACTTACTAAACACGCAAAAGACGCAAATCCAGGTGGTCATACTCACACACACACACACACACACACACACACACACATTTGCTAAACACACACACATGCACAACTAGATGCTGACAAAATGCAGGATGCACACACAGAGATGAGAGGAGAAAGAGAGAGAGAGAGTGAGCAGCTAGTGAGCCATCAGTGCAGGACAGCGCATTACTCAAACTCTCCTCCAAGTCCAAATGCTCCTTCTCTGTACTCACTGACCTCTCCCTCCCTCCTCTCTCTCTCCACCCCCTCTCTCGCTCTCTACCCCTCCCTCTGTCTCTACCTCTCCCTCCCTCCCTCCCCTCTGGCTGGTCTCCTGATGATGATAAGAGTCTGTAAAGACCCCTCCCTGCGTCAGTCTCCTCCCAACTGCAGCTATAAAAGGGACCTGCACTGCAGCTCTGAAGGCACAGACCCCCTCAACATCTGTGTGTGTTCATCTCTCTCTGCTCTTTTCTCCCTTTCTGGTGTCAGTCATCTCTCTGGTCTCCCGCACGGCTGATCTCCCGACGCTGTCATGGCTTCTTTGGGCTTCGACCCCTTCTTCCCCTCCTCCCACCGCCGCAGGGTGGTGCTGCGCAGCAGCGGTGGCAGCGGTGGCTACGGGGGTCCGTCTCGCTCCCGCTCCGTCTTCACCTCCTACTCCACCCCCCACTACGCGCTGACCGCGTCGTCGGGCCGCGAGCTGGACCTGGGCCAGGCGGCGCAGGTGAGCTCGGAGCTGAAGGCCGTGCGCACGGCCGAGAAGGCGCAGCTGCAGGAGCTGAACGACCGCTTCGCCGGCTTCATCGAGCGCGTGCACCACCTGGAGCAGCAGAACCGCGCGCTGGAGGCCCAGCTGCAGGCGCTCCGACAGCGCCATGGTGAGCCCACCTGCCTGCGCTCCATCTACGAGCAGGAGGTGCGTGCGCTGCGCGCGGCCGTGGAGCAGGCGCTGGAGGAGCGTCAGGCCGCGCAGGAGCGTCGTCGGCAGCTGGAGGAGGCCCTGAGGGCGCTGCAGGGCCGCTACGAGGACGAGGTTCTGACGCGCCAGGAGTCCGAGGGCCGGCTGGTGGAGGCGCGTAAGGGGGCGGAGGAGGCGGCGCTGGGCCGAGCCGAGGAGGAGAAGCGTCTGGACATGCTGCTGGACGAGATGGCCTTCCTCAAGCGGCTGCACGAGGGCGAGATCACCGAGCTGCAGGCCCAGCTCCGCTACAGCTCCCAGGTCTCCGTGGAGACAGAGGTGGCCAAGCCGGACCTGTCGGTCGCGCTACGTGACATCAGGGGCCAGTACGAACACCTGGCGCAGCAGAACATGCAGTCCGCCGAGGAGTGGTTCCGCTCAAAGGTCAGCACTATGGCCGAGACCACGGCCCGCCACTCCGATGACATCCGTCTGTGCCGCGATGAGGCGGGAGAGTTCCGACGCCTGCTGAAAGCCCGCGACCTGGAGATTCAGGCGTGCCAGAGCCTCAACCACGCGCTAGAGCAGCAGCTTCAGGAGGCCGAGGACAGACAGAGCGCCGAGGTCACCAACATGCAGGTAAGAAAAGACAAGGACATGCCAGCATGCAGATATGAACCGCCAGAGACATGAAGTAAGTACTGTATGTAGCATGTATTTACCATTTCCTAATGTGCAGCCAGGAAGTGGTAAATACTGTAGATGCTGATAGGGACCACTGCAGACATGTCAACTTGCAGGTAGGGACCACTAGAGCCACATGATAACTATGATAGACATGCCAGCATACAGGTGGGGAAAGAGTGGCAGACTGCAGAGAGTTGGGAATGACTACTGAGCAGTACTTGAGTTGAGGGGGGATGAGGGGGGATGGCATCCCCTTTAAAAATAAAGATGGTCAAAATCATCCCCCTTCTAAAACGGCCATCCCCCCTTCCCATCCTCCGTGATTTTGTCAATGAATGTGGACATATTACCTCTATTTCAGCATTTAGTTTTTGCAAATATTGAATTATCCAAAAAAGAAAAAGAAACTAACTTGACGGTAGGCTACTTGACTGTTTACTCATTCTAACAAAACCATAATGCCATTGTTTTGATGAATTCTCAATAGATATACACTACCAGTCAAACATTTGCAGAGACTTAGACATTTCCATTCCACTCCATAGACAGAATACCAGCTGAGATCATTTGCATTGTTTATTTTAATCAGGGCAGCAGATTTCAGATCACATTATGTGCTTACATAATTGCAAAAGGGTTCTGGACTGTTGTAGAAAGAAATGGCTGATCTTTAATGCAATATCTACATTGCCCATTATCAGCAACCATCCATCCAGTGTTGCAAAGGCGCATTCTGTTTACTAATCTGATATCATTTTAAAAGGCTAACTGAGAAAACATTGGAGAATATTTGTGCTTAAACAATAGTCAAAAGGGTACACTACTTGTCTCCCACCATATGCGCTGAAATCAGCACAAATGATCTGTCCCTAAATGTTAAATCCACCCCCCCTGAATTTTTTTTACAACTCGAGTACTGCTACTGTGTGTGTGTGTGTGTGTGTGTGTGTGTGTGTGTGTGTGTGTGTTGTGTGTGTGTGTGTGTTGTGTGTGTGTGTGTGTGTGTGTGTGTGTGTGTGTGTGTGTGTGTGTGTGTGTGTGTGTGTGTGTGTGTGTGTGTGTGTGTGCGCACGTGTGTATGTGTGCGTGTGTGTGTGTGATATTGGGGGGCTTCAGAGGTCAGCTCAGTGCAGGACGAGTTCTGCATCTTGTTTACTTTATTGTTACATTATCTCTCTGTTTTGTCATATTTCCATCTGTCCATCTTTCTCTCCTTCTCCATCTCTGTCCATCCTCGTCCCCTCTGTGTCCCCACCAGGACGTGATTGCCCAGCTGGAAGATGAGCTGAGGAGCATGAAGAACGAGATGGCACGCTACCTGAAGGAATATCAGGACCTGCTCAACGTCAAGATGGGTCTGGACATTGAGATCGCCGCCTACAGGTCAGTCATGCGCAACACAGGCAGTCCCACCAGTGAAAAACTCACAAGCTCTGTGAACTTGTTTGTGAGAATGTTCTAAATCTGCTGTTTCTGAACGTTCTCTCTCTCTTTTTCTCCTACATACACTCTTTCTCTCTCTTTCTCCCTCTCTCTATCTCTCTGTCCTACAGGAAGCTGCTGGAGGGGGAGGAGACACGCTTCAATGTGGGTGGAGTCGGGGGCATGTCCAGCGTCTTCTCACACACCATCTCATCCACACCCTCCTTTGGCCGGCCCGTATTCTCCGTGCAGGCCAGCCTGAGCTGTGGCGCCCCCTACCTGCTGGGAACGCGCCTCCTCAGCTCCTCTCTCTTCAGCGACGACCTGATAACCTCCAGCCAGGCTCAACAGGCCGAGGCCAGCCCAGTGAAGGAGGAGGAGGAGGAGGAAGAGGAGAAGGAGAGAGATGAAGAAGAGGAGGAGAAGGAGGAGGAAGAGGAGGGAGGAGATGAGGGAGAAGGCGATGAAGATGTAAAAGAGGAGGAAGTGGGAGAGGGTGAGGAAGAGGCACAGGAAGTGAAGGAGGGAGAAGGAGAGGGTGAGTGACAAAATCTCATGTGCATCACACGAGTGATCCTCTCATACCTCAGACATCATCTACGAGTGTTATATTCACATATCTCATATATTCATCTACGAGTGTTATATTCACATGTCACATACACTCATCTACATGCTTTATTCACATATCTCATACACTGATCTATGACCTCATACATTAAACATGTAATTAGACCTCATACATTAAACATGTAAATTTCCTCACAGCACCAAAAGTCTCATCATGTGCTGTCTTTATATTTATGAGTGAACAAACAAACAAATATCATGAGACCCCATCCATGTTAAGTCTAAGAGTTCCATGAGATGATATGACATGGAATGACTGGGTTTAAAGCACTTTGTGTTTCTTTCCCCAACAGAGGACGCAGCTGGTGAGGAAGAGGAGGCAGGAGAAGAGGAGGAAGATGCTGAAGGAGGAGAAGAGGGAGAGAAGGAGGGAGGAGAGGAGGAAGAGGGAGGAGATGAAGAAGAGAAGGAGGAGAAAGGAGAGGACAAGAAGAGTCCACAGGAGGAGAAGAAGAGTGAAGCAGAAACTAAACCAAAGAAAAAGTAGACCAGATGCATCCAGACCCACGGTGCTAAGTGACTTTAATGAATGGCATCTCAACACATCTCTCCTAAACACTCGCGTGCACACACACACACACATGCACACAAAAATACACACACATACACACACACACACACTCACAGACACACACACACACTGCTGTCATCATTATGAATGTCCAACTCCAAATGCAAACCAACATTGTGGCTGCAAGGAAGAACCCTACCAGGAGCTCGTGCTGAGTGTATGCATGGACCCCCAGTGTGTGTTTGTGTGTGATGGTTTCATTTGTCTACGCAACAACTGTTAGCTGTGAGTAAGAGTGTGACTGCTTGTTCTGTGTGTAAAGAGGCTGAGCAATCCCCCAGGCAATGCAGTTAGCTTACGAGTTTGGAGCCAAAACCTGCCTGTAACCTTAACACAAGTGTGCTTAAAACATGATCCAAATGCCTTAGAATCCTTCAGAGAGGGACCATGATGATTTACAAATAAAGTCTTAAACTGCTTCACTTCACTTTGGTCCAAGTGTCATTATGAATGAATGAAGTGAGTCAGTTCACTAGTTCGTCCATTGAATTGCTTTACACTGAGTACTGAGAATAAGCATATTTGGCTTGGAAGCAGGCCGTGGTCGTGGGATTGCAATAATGGAGTTCACATGCTAGTGATGTCTGCTGACACCCCCTATAGATAAGGGGTAATATGAGCTGATATCCCCTATAGATAAGGGGTAATATGAGCTGATATCCCCTATAGATAAGGGGTAATATGAGCTTCGAGCTAATAGGGAAATGGAGAAAGGGAGACGGCTTTGCAACTCCAGAGCTTGATGTAGTGAGCAGGTAAGGAGGGTTTAATGATCTCCTACAAATGGAAGTTGGGTGAGTGATGGCTGTCAATCAAACCTAAGGGCTCCTCCTGAACTTTGTATATAAAACATAATTTGGTGTTATGGCATGTGACTCTCAAGGCTAAACACTGACATTACTTCAAAGATAAACTGGTTGCCTCAAAAAGCTAAACTTAAAAAGACAAATTATAAAGACCAAAGACCATATTTGGAAAAGAATAGCTGTTTGAATAGCTTATTTGGGTTGGCTAATGTACATTATGAATAAGCCCATATAACAATATAAAGTTGGTTAGTTAGCAAGCTAATTATGCTAACATTGAATGTTAGCTACCAGGCAAGTTTGTTGTCAACATCAGGAAATTGAGGGCAAATTAGTTTGATGGAACTGTGTTCAGCTGAATCTCATCTGATTTTAAAATGAATGTGTAATGTGTAACTGCTAGTGATTTCTCCCATTGACTCCCACTGCGTGCTGTTAAAATCTCCTGGAACCTAGAGCGAACAAGAGCACGTAAGCCAGACCGGACTTCAAATCGCGCGTGCATCTGAGTTTAACACGCACACAACGGAGAGGGAGAGAGAGGGGAGTGGTGCGTGTGTGCCTGAAGCGCATCCAAGACAGAGAGCATCCTGGTCTGTTTTGCTAAATCAACCAATCAGTTTTCAGTGTAGGAAGGCTTATATCCCTTATTAACTTAATTAATCAGTCAGTGTATCTAGGAACAGGAGCGTTATGGCAGAGTCAGTGCCCCTCAAAAAGGAACATTTAAGACCCATTTCACATCAGACTACACAAAAGTGTACCCAATTGTTTCATAAGAGCAGAACATAAGTCTTGCACACTGCACTGTTTGTAACAGTGACTTTAGCATTGCTCACGGCGGGTTAAATGATTGCAAAAGACTTGTTGAGGTGAGTTTAACAAGTGTAATTTCATTTGCATATTACTCAGGCCTATACTAGATGGCTAGTTGCCAAGGCTACATGAAAAGGCCAAACTACCAAAATCTAAATATTTTACTATCACAATTTCTATCAATAGGCCTTCCTTATTTGGTGTACTGACTAGACATTATCGAACAAACATCTGAATTTCAGTATCTAAGTAGGTTAGGTTGGGATGTCTGCTATACATTGTTGACATTACTGTTAAAATGCACTTCCAGTATAGTGAGTATCGGCAAAACCGTTTATCATTTTTATGTTGAGGTGGTGGGGGTGTTGTCGGCAGCTGCTAAAAGTAACTAATAAAGTAACATGTAATCAAACTTAGTTACTTTTAAAATCAAGTAATCAGTAAAGTAACTAAGTTACTTTTTAAAGGAGTAATCAGTAATCAGATTACTTTTTTAAGGTAACTGTGGCAACACTGTAAGTGACATAAAATGTTTTAGCCTAAAAAACGTGTGGCATCGCTTAGAGCACAAAGTGTCCTTTAAATTAACTACAAAGTGGCCTTAAAATAAATGTCATCTATCAACAATAACACCTGTGTATGGTATCTGCCATTATTTGTTGGGGCAGCTGTGGCCTACTGGTTAGCGCTTCGTACCTGTAACCGGAGGGTTGCCAGTTCAAACCCCGACCAGTAGGCACGGCTGAAGTGCCCTTGAGCAAGGCACCAAACCAGGCTCGGACTGGTAATCTGTACAACCGGGCAAATGCTCGGTGGGCCGGTGACCTCCGGGGGATTTTTTAAAAAAAAGAAAAAAGTTATTTAGCCTATTTGCGGACCGTCATGTAGACCTAGGCCTAGCCTATAAATGCAGTTGCATCCATTTGGATTGGTGGGTGACAGGTCAATCATTTTAGCCTCTTCATGACAGGTTCAGTGTGTGTTACGATCGCGCCCCCCTGCCCCACCCCTCAAGTGGATTTGTCCAAGCAGCCGCTTGGTTTGTGGGGAAATATAGATTAGTCCATGCTGGTAGCCTAGGCTCTATAAGTGCCCTCCGCTGGCTGGTGTTCACATCATCGCAGTTTAACCGTAAACAGCAATCAGAGGTGTCTAGTTTTATTCCATAAATATATTGTTTTTATAGACGTTAGTTGCACGCGCTACCAAGAGCTTCCATTTACTGCACCATGTAGGCTACTGTAGTGCGGTTTGTCTGTCAACATAAAAAAAAACTCCGGGTAGCCTACAATTTTCGCACAATTTGGTGTGAAAGTGTAGCACAGGTTAAAGAAAACCTATTCATGTTTGGACTCAAAAGGAACTTCAAAGTATTTCCCATATAGTAGCCTTTTAGCTCACAACGACAGTGAAAGTGAAACTTGGAAAGTGGAAGTCTCTCCACCGAGTGTTACATTAGATGCACAATCAATCGCGATTCGATGCACGTAAAAAGTATCAACTGGTAGGTTAGTAACAAAGGTAGCCTAATTTTGCAAAATGTGATGACGGCACACAAACTTGGGCAAAAACGTTTAGTATACACTTGTGGTGATAGCCTACAGTTAATGTGAATCGCTGACTATAACCAAATAGGCATAAAGGCTGTAGTTGTGTTTCTACAACATGTTGGCAAAAATCGTAATTTCTGTCAACTATGACGATCTCCATGCATGTTCAGTAGCCTATATTTTTCATTTAGTCAAGCAGTGACATGTGGTTTAATGCATGGGGTAACATGACGTGAGACAGACAGAAGATGAGCATATCTTTAGTAGCCTATCCCTGAATCCTGTCCCTCTCAAATCACTTTAAAATGGTGTGATTAGCAACCAGAATTTAAAAAAAAAATCCCGGAGAGACCCCCCGGACCCCCGTGTTATTGTGATTATAATAACCTATAGGTCCAAATCTAAATGTTTGGGTTCAGTTTATGAAGTGTTGCATGATACTGTGTGTTTGTTATTTATGGGGGGGAATCAGGGGGGGATTTTGGTATCGGTGGGCTTGTGTGTGTGTGTAGGCTATGTGTGTGTGTGTTTGGGGGGGGGGGGGGGGTTCGGTCCAGTGGTGGGCCGGTCCAGGAGAAAATTGTCAGGGCCAAATTTTGTTCCCAGTCCGACCCTGCACCAAACCCCTCACTGCTCCCCCCAGTGCCACTGTTGTTGCAGGCAGCTCACTGTGCCAGGTGCCATTAGTGTGTGCTTCACCTCACTGTGTGTTCACTGTGTGCTGAGTGTGTTTCACTAATTCACGGATTGGGATAAATGCAGAGACCAAATTTCCCTCACGGGATCAAAAGAGTATATGAACTTATACTTATATACTTGTTTCTGGTTAGATCAGGTAAGTAAAACATCACAGTATCACATTCAGTTTATGGCCACACTAGATTATTTAGGGCATGTAAGGGTCACTCTAAATTAATAAGTTAAATAAGTTTTTTTTCACTTATAAGCTCACAAAAGTTAAGCAAATCATCTAATTTGTTTAAGTTGATGTTACAATTAGTCTTGACAGAAGTGAGATCTGCTGGAGTAATGATAACTTTATTGTACTTAGATTATCCACACTGTTAAAGGATAGAGTTATGTCACTAAATTGTTTGTCAATGTTATATGATAATTGAATTAGTAAAAATGAGGAGATACCCAAAGGCCACTGAACACGTGCAGACACAAATATCCCCCTATCAGAGACACACACACACCATGCTTGGAAGATCTGTATTGCTTTATTAAGGCAATGGGTTTTCCATATTGCTCTGGAGTTGTAAACAGCAGTGTTTGTGTTTGTGTTTGTATGTTTCACAGCTGAGCGCACCGGGCTTGCGGCGCAATTAAGGCGGGAAGCGTCTGCAGCATAGCACAGCCGGCAGGTCAGTGGGGTCAGAGCAGACCAGAGGTCACCGACACGTTTGAGGGAGTCGCACCTTTGGGACTTGACGGAGAGTTTGCGCCTTTGAGATTTATCACTAAATTGAATGTGCCTCTGGCTTCATATTAGCGCTCATATAGCTCCTGTCCCTGACACTGCCCAAATCTCCCTCACCATCCTCAGCATTACATGCAGTTATAGTCTCTTGCTGTGGAGCTTGTCTTAGTGGTTTTGACTCTTTGTCTACTCTCGCCCTGCTCTGAGTTTACTTCTCCTTCACTTCTTTAGCGGCTGGGGCAGATGTCTTTCCTGCTTTTTTGGCGGTGGTTTTGGAGTCTTTGACCTCTTCTGCTGGCTTGCTCTTCTTGGCAGGCTTGGCCGCCACCTGGTCTTCATTGCTGATGGTTTCTTCAGTGCGGGTGAGGACCTTCTCCTCTTTGGGGCTGCCAGGAGTCTTGGAGGGACTCTTCTGCTCCTCCACTTTGGGGCTGCCAGGAGACTTGGGGGGACTCTTCTGCACCTCCTCTTTGGGGCTTCCAGGAGACTTGGGGGGACTCTTCAGCTCCTCCTCTTTGGGGCTGCCAGGAGTCTTGGGGGGACTCTTCAACTCCTTCTCCTGCACCTCCTCTTTGGGGCTGCTAGGTGTCTTGGGGGGACTCATCTGCTCCTCCTCTTTGGGGCTGCCAGGTGTCTTGGGAGGACTCTTCTGCTCCTTCTCCTGCACCTCCTCTTTGGGGCTGCTAGGTGTCTTGGGGGGACTCATCTGCTCCTCCTCTTTGTGGCTACCAGGTGTCTTGGGGGGACTCTTCTGCTCCTCCTCTTTGGGGCTGCCAGGAGTCTTGGGGGGACTCTTCTGCTCCTCCTCTTTGGGGCTGCCAGGAGACTTAGGGGGACTCTTCAACTCCTTCTCCTGCACCTCCTCTTTGGGGCTGCTAGGTGTCTTGGGGGGACTCTTCTGCTCTTCCTCTTTGGGGCTGCCAGGAGTCTTGGGGGGACTCTTCTGCTCCTCCTCTTTGGGGCTGCCAGGAGACTTGGGAGGACTCTTCTGCTCCTCCTCTTTGGGGCTGACGGGAGCCTTGAGGGGACTCTTCAGCTCCTTGTCCTGCTCCTCTTTGGGGATGCTAGGTGTCTTGGGGGGACTCTTCTGCTCTTCCTCTTTGGGGCTGCCAGGAGTCTTGGGGGGACTCTTCTGCTCCTCCTCTTTGGGGCTGCCAGGAGACTTGGGAGGACTCTTCTGCTCCTCCTCTTTGGGGCTGACGGGAGCCTTGAGGGGACTCTTCAGCTCCTTGTCCTGCTCCTCTTTGGGGCTACCAGGAGACTTAGGAGAACTCTCCTGCTCCTCCTCTTTTGGGCTGCCAGGAGACTTGGGGGGACTCTTCTGCTCCTCCTCTTTGGGGCTGCCAGGAGACTTGGGGGGACTCTTCTGCTCCTCCTCTTTGGGGCTGCCAGGAGACTTGGGGGGACTCTTCTGCTCCTCCTCTTTGGGGCTGCCAGGAGACTTAGGAGAACTCTTCTGCACGTCCTCTTTGGGGCTGCTAGGTGTCATGGGAGGACTCTTTTGCTCCTCCTCTTTGGGGCTGCTAGGTGTCTTGGGAGGACTCTTCTGCTCCTCCCCTTTGGGGCTGCCAGGAGTCTTTGGGGGACTCCTCAGCTCCTCCACCTGCTCCTCCTGCTTCTGCTCAGGTGCTGCTGCCTCCTTCACCTCTTTCTTGTCACCTGCCTGTTCTCTTTCCTCTCCCTCTAAGTCACTCTTTTTGTCTTTTTCTCCTGACTCCTGTGCTTCATCTTCCTCCTCCTCTTCTTCAGCACCAGCCTTTTGGGCTTTGGTACTGCTCAGCTGTGTTTCCTCAATCTCAGACTCTTCCTCCTCTCCCTCACCCTCTTCATCTCCCTCTTCTCCACCCTCCTCCTCCTCTCCTGTAGGGGGAGTAGCGCTCAGTTTGGGTCGCTTGGAGACAGCCACCTCTTCCTCCACGGCCTCCTCCTCCTTCTGGAGTTCCTCCACTACAGCAGCCAGGTCATCGTTCAGGTCCGCCTTCTTGTCTTCCTTCTTCCCTTTAGAGGAGGTCATTGGCTGACAGTATGGGAAGGCGGGGCTTGGGAAAGAGTCAGCAAATGGCCTGAAGCGAGTCTCCTCCCCCTCCAGTAGTTTTCTGCACAGACACAGGAGGTGTGAACACACTTATGCAACACACTGCACCATTCAGCAAAGAGATTCACCTGTACAACACATGTCAACACACTGCATCATTCAGCAAAGAGATTCACCTGTATAACACATGTCAACACACTGCATCATTCAGCAAAGAGATTCACCTGTACAACACATGTCAACACACTGCATCATTCAGCAGGGTGAATCACCTGTACAACACATGTCAAAACACTGCATCATTCAGCAAAGAGATTCACCTGTACAACACATGTCAAAACACTGCATCATTCAGCAGGGTGATTCACCTGTATAACACATGTCAAAACACTGCATCATTCAGCAGGGTGATTCACCTGTAGGCTGCGATCTCAGCGTCTAGGGCCATCTTGACGTTGAGCAGGTCCTGGTATTCCCTGAGGTGGTGACCCATCTCACCCTTCATGCCCTTCAGCTCCCGCTCCAGCTGATGAATCATCTCCTGGGAGACGGGAAAGAGAAGAGTCTCATCAGCAACACATCTTTCGACAGCACTAGCTTTTACATCCCGACATCTTTCAGCCAGTAAGCAACAGAATCTTTCTGAATAAAAACGGCTAGGTTCTCGCTGTTAGCACTAGCTTTTTACTTCTGTCAATGAAGTAACTTTATTCCGATCATCATAGCAACCGCCCGTCATGCCCACCAAGTTTGATGTTTTTCAATTCAATTCAATACAATTTATTGTACTTATAGAGCGCCAAAACATTACACATGTATCATGGCGCTTTACAGAATGTAAGCAATCAGAGAAAAAAGAAAAGAAAGGAAGAAAAGAAAATTAATAAAGAAGGCCCATAGGTAACAAGGGCGAGGAAAAACTCCCTAGAATTGGAGATACATAGGAAGAAACCTCGAGCAGATCCACGACTCCAGGGCCTAACCCATCTGCCTAGGGTCAATACAGGACAGTAAGGTCTGTATACATGACAAATGCATATGATAGTCAGGTGTAGAGAATAGGACATGGTGTTTAAAGCACCTGAGGTGAAAGTTACAAAAGGTGGGATGATTACGTATCCGGTATGATAATGCATTAATCATGATTTAGTGACAGAAAGTGCAAATAGTCCAGCGTTGGAATTGTCCAGGGGAAGGGAGTTGTCAAAGGACATGTGGTGGGTCGGCAGACGGCCAGGGATCCGGGCAGAGTTGTCATAGGCAGGTGATGGGTCGCTAGGCTGCAGGCAGCAACAAATCAGGGGCTAGATCCTGCCTAGGTCTTGCCTTGATGGGTGACTGACTTATTTATTTATTTTATGGCCATTGCAAGATCGTATGGATGGCAATGTCAATATGTAGTATTTATATTTTATCTTTTATGTATTTATTTCATATTTCATTTATTTATTTAATTTTGTCTCAAAATAAAACATTCCATAGGCATGACAATAAAGTATATTCTATTCTGTTCTATTCTATTCTATTATATTATAATTTAGGCAGAAGCGGGTGTGCTCTCTGGTTTGTTTATACTTCCTGCATATATTTGGTGAAATAAAAGATAAAGCAAAACGGGAGCAAGTGTGCGGACATTCAATATTTTTATTTTTTTATTGTCTGACCCTTTTGTCCTGCACCTGCGTTTTGGATGTGCGCACCTCTACCTTAGCTACTTCCTGCATATATAAATAAATTACTATGACTATGACTATTTCTTACTAAGTTTATGCTGTTTTCATTGTATGCATATGCATATATTGTATGCATGCACACAGGGGTGTAGTGGTAAAATAAGAGGTGGGTAAACTATGAATTATGTGATCACGATAAGGTGGACTGCACCATGTGGTATCAGATTTTTTTTTAAAGGAATTCAGAACAATTTTGTATTGAAGGTGAAGATTATTGTCCAATGTTTATAACAATGCCAGTGGAATCACATGGTGCCTAGAGTGTTGATGATTGTACATATTGTGAATGTGGATAATACAGTGTGAATTTTGAATGTTAAAAGTTGCAATTGGTGAATAAACTCTTTTGAGAGGTAGATGAACTCTAATAAGAGGTGGATAAACTCTATTTCTGACATTTCAGAGGTGGATAAACTGCGTTTACTTCCGTTTAGCATCCACGACAGCCCTGCCTGTGCATTTTTTTATTTTGTGCGTTTCAATATGCAGACTGATTCAACAGGATAGTGTTTTACTGATAAATGTTTAAATATTTAAATGTTAAAGTGTCGAAGTTACAATTATTTTCAATGAGCCCAAACTAACCTGGTAGCTGCCCAAGTCGTTGTTATGCCGGTCTTCGATGTAAGTCAGCTGTCTCTCCAGGGACTCTTTGGTGCCGCGGAGAGTCTCCAGTTCCACGTTCTTCACCTGCAGCTGCCGGCGATAATCTGCGATCTCATCGCGGACAGATTTGATCGCGTCCTTATTCTGGTCTGCAGCGTCCGTGAGTTTGGCGTAGCGACACTGGAACACCTCTTCCGCCTGAAGAAAGTTTTGGGGTGAGAGACCGTTCAGCTGCTCGCGTATTTCTCGGAGCGCAGAGGTGATGTCCGTTTTACTGTATTCCCGCATGTCTACCGGGACTTGAGCCTCTTGGAGCTGCGCGAGGAGGTCGTTGACCTCTTGTTCGTGGTTACTGCGCAGGAAGTCTGCCTCATCCAGGAGGGACTGAACTTTGTTCTCCAAATCCAATTTCATCAGATCCGAGTCATCTTTTTCCTTCTTCATTTCCCGGATTGACATCTCGATTTTTTCTCTAAAGCGGGCTTCATCCTCGTAGCGGTTTTTGAGACGGTGGATGTCGTCTTCGACGTTATCGGCATCAATAATAATCTGCACTTTCTCTCTATGCAGTTGCTCGAGCGCGGAGCGGAGTTCGCCGAGCTCTTGGTCGAAAGCATCACTAAGTTGCGACTGCGTGAACTTTTTCTGCCGGAGTTCTTGGATTTCAGTCTCCAGCAGGTTGTTTTGTTCTTCCAGATACCGGACTTTATCGATATAACTGGAGAATCGGTCATTCAACCCTTGAAGTTGTTCCTTCTCGTTGTTGCACATGTGGTCACCATTGAATGCGGATGAGAGTTCCAGACTGTCTGGCGCGGTCGTGTACGCCCTGCTTGCTGGCATCTTGGTAGTTCTTTTGTAGGAGATGGACATGCACCCCGGATTTCTCTGAGACCAGGAGTGTGATCTTAGGCTGGCGGGTGGGGATGAGCGGTTGCTCCGAGTCTCGAGCATTCTCCTGCGGGATGGAGCCCCGATGACATCCATTGTGTAGCCCCGGTGTGCGTGCTCTGCGGAGATGGTGCGTCTGTCGGTGCGTCCTGACCAGATGTCGAGTGTGAGAATGCGGTGAGTGTGGGGAGATGCAGTGGACTGCTGCCCCGCTGTATTTATAGAGCCGCAGCTGCGTGTCTACATAAATCAATACAGTGATGAAGGGGAGGGTTTTTTTAAGGTCGGAGAGGCGATAAAGACAATTCCTGATGGTTGCCTGTTAATGTGCGAATGGGAAACTACTTTAGGCACCTACGAGAATGGAAGTAACTTAGTAACCTCAAATGTCACCCTTTCAACTCTTAAAAATGTGTATTTTATCAGGCAGAATGAAAAATGATGACACACTGATGTATGTATTGTATGATGTATGATGTACCTATTAATGAACCATAAACATAGTAAATCTGACCTGTAGCCTATCCTAGAAATACATTTAATTTATGTGCGTCCTGGATGTTAGTTAAGCAGTGCAAAGCAGTTCAGCAGTGATGATATTATAATGTTGGGGTTCAGGTGTGAGTTGTGGCTGCGGGAGGCTATGTTAGGGTTCAGGTGTGGGTTGAGTGACTGACATGAGCCTTATTGGTTAGGTTCAGGTTTGGGTCTGAATTTGACTCTGGGGTTCAGTTTGGTGCCAGGTTAGGGTCGTTTCAGCTCCATTGAGATGAATGAGTTAACCTTTGAAGAGGAAACACCCTGAATTCTGTTCCCATGGAAACCGCAAGCTCATGTGCTTATGGCTGTGTGTGTGTGTTTGTGAGTGTCAGTGTGTGGGTGTGGTGTGGTGTCAGGAAGTATTCAGTGGGGAAGCAGAGTCAATACAGGTGGCAGCACCTGCTGAGTCAGACCCACAAGGGGACAAGACTCATGAGGTCACGCACACACACACACACACGCACACACACACGCACACACACACACACACACACACACACACAGACACACACACACATACACTCCTACTAAACACACACACATACTTACTAAACACGCAAAAGACGCAAATCCAGGTGGTCATACTCACACACACACACACACACACACACACATTTGCTAAACACACACACATGCACAACTAGATGCTGACAAAATGCAGGATGCACACACAGAGATGAGAGGAGAAAGAGAGAGAGAGAGTGAGCAGCTAGTGAGCCATCAGTGCAGGACAGCGCATTACTCAAACTCTCCTCCAAGTCCAAATGCTCCTTCTCTGTACTCACTGACCTCTCCCTCCCTCCTCTCTCTCTCCACCCCCTCTCTCGCTCTCTACCCCTCCCTCTGTCTCTACCTCTCCCTCCCTCCCTCCCCTCTGGCTGGTCTCCTGATGATGATAAGAGTCTGTAAAGACCCCTCCCTGCGTCAGTCTCCTCCCAACTGCAGCTATAAAAGGGACCTGCACTGCAGCTCTGAAGGCACAGACCCCCTCAACATCTGTGTGTGTTCATCTCTCTCTGCTCTTTTCTCCCTTTCTGGTGTCAGTCATCTCTCTGGTCTCCCGCACGGCTGATCTCCCGACGCTGTCATGGATTCTTTGGGCTTCGACCCCTTCTTCCCATCCTCCCACCGTCGCAGGGTGGTGCTGCGCAGCAGCGGTGGCAGCGGTGGCTACGGGGGTCCGTCTCGCTCCCGCTCCGTCTTCACCTCCTACTCCACCCCCCACTACGCGCTGACCGCGTCGTCGGGCCGCGAGCTGGACCTGGGCCAGGCGGCGCAGGTGAGCTCGGAGCTGAAGGCCGTGCGCACGGCCGAGAAGGCGCAGCTGCAGGAGCTGAACGACCGCTTCGCCGGCTTCATCGAGCGTGTGCACCACCTGGAGCAGCAGAACCGCGCGCTGGAGGCCCAGCTGCAGGCGCTCCGACAGCGCCATGGTGAGCCCACCTGCCTGCGCTCCATCTACGAGCAGGAGGTGCGTGCGCTGCGCGCGGCCGTGGAGCAGGCGCGGGAGGAGCGTCAGGCCGCGCAGGAGCGCCGTCGGCAGCTGGAGGAGGCCCTGAGGGCACTGCAGGGCCGCTACGAGGACGAGGTTCTGACGCGCCAGGAGTCCGAGGGCCGGCTGGTGGAGGCGCGTAAGGGGGCGGAGGAGGCGGCGCTGGGCCGAGCCGAGGAGGAGAAGCGTCTGGACATGCTGCTGGACGAGATGGCCTTCCTCAAGCGGCTGCACGAGGGCGAGATCACCGAGCTGCAGGCCCAGCTCCGCTACAGCTCCCAGGTCTCCGTGGAGACAGAGGTGGCCAAGCCGGACCTCTCGGTCGCGCTGCGTGACATCAGGGGCCAGTACGAACGCCTGGCGCAGCAGAACATGCAGTCCGCCGAGGAGTGGTTCCGCTCAAAGGTCAGCACTATGGCCGAGACCACGGCCCGCCACTCCGATGACATCCGTCTGGCCCGCGATGAGGCGGGAGAGTTCCGACGCCTGCTGAAAGCCCGTGACCTGGAGATTCAGGCGTGCCAGAGCCTCAACCACGCACTGGAGCAGCATCTGCAGGAGGCCGAGGACAGACAGAGCGCCGAGGTCACCAACATGCAGGTAAGAACAGACAAGGACATGCCAGCTTGCAGATATGAACCGCCAGAGACATGAAGTAAATACTGTATGTAGCATGTATTTACCATTTCCTAATGTGCAGCCAGGAAGTGGTAAATACTGTAGATGCTGATAGGGACCACTGCAGACATGTCAACTTGCAGGTAGGGACCACTAGAGCCACATGATAACTATGATAGACATGCCAGCATACAGGTGGGGAAAGAGTGGCAGACTGCAGAGAGTTGGGAATGACTACTGAGCAGTACTTGAGTTGAGGGGGGATGAGGGGGGATGGCATCCCCCTTTGAAATAAAGATGGTCAAAATCATCCCCCTTCTAAAACGGCCATCCCCCCTTCCCATCCTCTGTGATTTTGTCAATGAATGTGGACATATTACCTCTATTTCAGCATTTAGTTTTTGCAAATATTGAATTATCCACAAACCCCTAACTTGACGGTAGGCTACGGTAGGCTTGACTGTCTATTCATTCTAACACAACCATAATGCCATTGTTTTGATGAATTCCCAATAGATATACACTACCAGTCAAACATTTGCAGAGACTTAGACATTTCCATTCCACTCCATAGACAGAATACCAGCTGAGATCATTTGCATTGTTTATTTTAATCAGGGCAGCAGATTTCAGATCACATTATGTGCTTACATAATTGCAAAAGGGTTCTGGACTGTTGTAGAAAGAAATGGCTGATCTTTAATGCAATATCTACATTGCCCATTATCAGCAACCATCCATCCAGTGTTGCAAAGGCGCATTCTGTTTACTAATCTGATATCATTTTAAAAGGCTAACTGAGAAAACATTGGAGAATATTTGTGCTTAAACAATAGTCAAAAGGGTACACTACTTGTCTCCCACCATATGCGTTGAAATCAGCACAAATGATCTGTCCCTAAATGTTAAATCCACCCCCCCAGAATTTTTTTTACATCTCGAGTACCGCTACTGTGTGTGTTTGTGTGCGTGTGTGTGTGTGTGTGTGTGCGTGTGTGTGTGTGTGTGTGTGTGTGTATGTGTGTGTGTGTGTGTGTGTGTGCGCACGTGTGTGTGTGCGCGCGCCTGTGTGTGTGTGTGTGTGTGTGCGTGTGTGTGTGTGATATTGGGGGGCTTCAGAGGTCAGCTCAGTGCAGGACGAGTTCTGCATCTTGTTTACTTTATTGTTACTTTATCTCTCTGTTTTGTCATATTTCCATCTGTCCATCTTTCTCTCCTTCTCCATCTCTGTCCATCCTCGTCCCCTCTGTGTCCCCACCAGGACATGATTGCCCAGCTGGAAGATGAGCTGAGGAGCATGAAGAACGAGATGGCACGCTACCTGAAGGAATATCAGGACCTGCTCAACGTCAAGATGGCTCTGGACATCGAGATCGCCGCCTACAGGTCAGTCATGCGCCACAGTCCATCAGGAAAGAAACTCTTTGTGTTTAGTAGAGTTTCTGATAACAACCAGTGAAAAACTCACAAGCTCTGTGAACTTGTTTGTGAGAATGTTTTACATCTGCTGTTTCTGAACGTTCTCCCTCTCTCCCTCTCTCTTTCTCTCCTACACACACTCTTTCTCTCTCTCTCTCCTTCTCCTTCTCTCTCTCTCCCTCTCTCTCTCTCTCTGTCCTACAGGAAGCTGCTGGAGGGGGAGGAGACACGCTTCAATGTGGGTGGAGTCGGGGGCATGTCCAGCGTCTTCTCACACACCATCTCATCCACACCCTCCTTTGGCCGGCCCATTTTCTCTGTGCAGGCCAGCCTGAGCTCTGGCGCCCCCTACCTGCTGGGAACGCGCCTCCTCAGCTCCTCTCTCTTCAGCGACGACCTGATAACGCCCAGCCAGGCTCAACAGGCCGAGGCCAGCCCAGCGAAGGAGGAGGAGGAGGAGGAAGAGGAGAAGGAGGGAGAGGAAGAAGAGGAGGAGAAGGAGGAGGAAGAGGAGGGAGGAGATGAGGGAGAAGGCGATGAAGATGTAAAAGAGGAGGAAGTGGGAGAGGGTGAGGAAGAGGCACAGGAAGTGAAGGAGGGAGAAGGAGAGGGTGAGTGACAAAATCTCATGTGCATCACACGAGTGATCCTCTCATACCTCAGACATCATCTACGAGTGTTATATTCACAGATCTCATATATTCATCTACGAGTGTTATTTTCACAGATCTCATATATTCATCTACGAGTGCTTTATTCACATATCTCATACACTGATCTATGACCTCATACATTAAACATGTAATTAGACCTCATACATTAAACATGTAAATTCCCTCACAGCACCAAAAGTCTCATCATGTTCTGTGTTTATATTTATGAGTGAACAAACAAACAAATATCATGAGACCCCATCCATGTTAAGTCTAAGAGTTCCATGAGATGATATGACATGGAATGACTGGGTTTAAAGCACTTTGTGTTTCTTTCCCCAACAGAGGACGCAGGTGGTGAGGAAGAGGAGGCAGGAGAAGAGGAGGAAGATGCTGAAGGAGGAGAAGAGGGAGAGAAGGAGGGAGGAGAGGAGGAAGAGGGAGGAGATGAAGAAGAGGAGGAGGAGAAAGGAGAGGACAAGAAGAGTCCAGAGGAGGAGAAGAAGAGTGAAGCAGAAACTAAACCAAAGAAAAAGTAGACCAGATGCAACCAGACCCACGGTGCTAAGTGACTTTAATGAATGGCATCTCAACACATCTCTCCTAAACACTCGCGTGCACACACACACACACATGCACACAAAAATACACACACATACACACACACACACACTCACAGACACACACACACACTGCTGTCATCATTATGAATGTCCAACTCCAAATGCAAACCAACATTGTGGCTGTAAGCAAGAACCCTACCAGGAGCTGGTGCTGAGTGTATGCATGGACCTCCAGTGTGTGTTTGTGTGTGATGGTTTCATTTGTCTACGCAACAACTGTTAGCTGTGAGTAAGAGTGTGACTGCTTGTTCTGTGTGTAAAGAGGCTGAGCAATCCCCCAGGCAATGCAGTTAGCTTACGAGTTTGGAGCCAAAACCTGCCTGTAACCTTAACACAAGTGTGCTTAAAACATGATCCAAATGCCTTAGAATCCTTCAGAAAGGGACCATGATGATGTACAAATAAAGTCTTAAACTGCTTCACTTCACTTTGCTCCAAGTGTCATTATGAATGAATGAAGTGAGTCAGTTCACTAGTTCGTCCATTGAATTGCTTTACACTGAGTACTGAGAATAAGCATATTTGGCTTGGAAGCAGGCCGTGGTCGTGGGATTGCAATAATGGAGTTCACATGCTAGTGATGTCTGCTGACACCCCCTATAGATAAGGGGTAATATGAGCTGATATCCCCTATAGATAAGGGGTAATATGAGCTGATATCCCCTATAGATGAGGGGTAATATGAGCTGATATCCCCTATGATATCCCCTATAGATAAGGGGTAATATGAGCTTATATCCCCTATAGATAAGGGGTAATATGAGCTGATATCCCCTATAGATAAGGGGTAATATGAGCTGATATCCCCTATAGATAAGGGGTAATATGAGCTGATATCCCCTATGATATCCCCTATAGATAAGGGGTAATATGAGCTGAAATCCCCTATAGATAAGGGGTAATATGAGCTTCGAGCTAATAGGGAAATGGAGAAAGGGAGACGGCTTTGCAACTCCAGAGCTTGATGTAGTGAGCAGGTAAGGAGGGTTTAATGATCTCCTACAAATGGAAGTTGGGTGAGTGATGGCTGTCAATCAAACCTAAGGGCTCCTCCTGAACTTTGTATATAAAACATAATTTGGTGTTATGGCATGTGACTCTCAAGGCTAAACACTGACATTACTTCAAAGATAAACTGGTTGCCTCAAAAAGCTAAACTTAAAAAGACAAATTATAAAGACCAAAGACCATATTTGGAAAAGAATAGCTGTTTGAATAGCTTATTTGGGTTGGCTAATGTACATTATGAATAAGCCCATATAACAATATAAAGTTGGTTAGTTAGCAAGCTAATTATGCTAACATTGAATGTTAGCTACCAGGCAAGTTTGTTGTCAACATCAGGAAATTGAGGGCGAATTAGTTTGATGGAACTGTGTTCAGCTGAATCTCATCTGATTTTAAAATGAATGTGTAATGTGTAACTGCTAGTGATTTCTCCCATTGACTCCCACTGCGTGCTGTTAAAATCTCCTGGAACCTAGAGCGAACAAGAGCACGTAAGCCAGACCGGACTTCAAATCGCGCGTGCATCTGAGTTTAACACGCACACAACGGAGAGGGAGAGAGAGGGGAGTGGTGCGTGTGTCCCTGAAGCGCATCCAAGACAGAGAGCATCCTGGTCTGTTTTGCTAAATCAACCAATCAGTTTTCAGTGTAGGAAGGCTTATATCTCTTATTAACTTAATTAATCAGTCAGTGTATCTAGGAACAGGAGCGTTATGGCAGAGTCAGTGCCCCTCAAAAAGGAACATTTAAGACCCATTTCACATCAGACTACACAAAAGTGTACCCAATTGTTTCATAAGAGTAGAACATAAGTCTTGCACACTGCACTGTTTGTAACAGTGACTTTAGCATTGCTCACGGCGGGTTAAATGATTGCAAAAGACTTGTTGAGGTGAGTTTAACAAGTGTAATTTCATTTGCATATTACTCAGGCCTATACTAGATGGCTAGTTGCCAAGGCTACATGAAAAGGCCAAACTACCAAAATCTAAATATTTTACTATCACAATTTCTATCAATAGGCCTTCCTTATTTGGTGTACTGACTAGACATTATCGAACAAACATCTGAATTTCAGTATCTAAGTAGGTTAGGTTGGGATGTCTGCTATACATTGTTGACATTACTGTTAAAATGCACTTCCAGTATAGTGAGTATCGGCAAAACCGTTTATCATTTTTATGTTGAGGTGGTGGGGGTGTTGTCGGCAGCTGCTAAAAGTAACTAATAAAGTAACATGTAATCGAACTTAGTTACTTTTAAAATCAAGTAATCAGTAAAGTAACTAAGTTACTTTTTAAAGGAGTAATCAGTAATCAGATTACTTTTTCAAGGTAACTGTGGCAACACTGTAAGTGACATAAAATGTTTTAGCCTAAAAAATGTGTGGCATCGCTTAGAGCACAAAGTGTCCTTTAAATTAACTACAAAGTGGCCTTAAAATAAATGTCATCTATCAACAATAACACCTGTGTATGGTATCTGCCATTACTTGTTGGGGCAGCTGTGGCCTACTGGTTAGCGCTTCGTACCTGTAACCGGAGGGTTGCCAGTTCAAACCCCGACCAGTAGGCACGGCTGAAGTGCCCTTGAGCAAGGCACCAAACCAGGCTCGGAATGGTAATCTGTACAACCGGGCAAATGCTCGGTGGGCCGGTGACCTCCGGGGGATTTAAAAAAAAAAAAAAAAAAAAGTTATTTAGCCTATTTGCGGCCCGTCATGTAGACCTAGGCCTAGCCTATAAATGCAGTTGCATCCATTTGGATTGGTGGGTGACAGGTCAATCATTTTAGCCTCTTCATGACAGGTTCAGTGTGTGTTACGATCGCGCCCCCCTGCCCCACCCCTCAAGTGGATTTGTCCAAGCAGCCGCTTGGTTTGTGGGGAAATATAGATTAGTCCATGCTGGTATTCTAGGCTCTAAAAGTGCCCTCCGCTGGCTGGTGTTCACATCATCGCAGTTTAACCGTAAACAGCAATCAGAGGTGTCTAGTTTTATTCCATAAATATATTGTTTTTATAGACGTTAGTTGCACGCGCTACCAAGAGCTTCCATTTACTGCACCATGTAGGCTACTGTAGTGCGGTTTGTCTGTCAACATAAAAAAAAACTCCGGGTAGCCTAGAATTTTCGCACAATTTGGTGTAAAAGTGTAGCACAGGTTAAAGAAAACCTATTCATGTTTGGACTCAAAAGGAACTTCAAAGTATTTCCCATATAGTAGCCTTTTAGCTCACAACGACAGTGAAAGTGAAACTTGGAAAGTGGAAGTCTCTCCACCGAGTGTTACATTAGATGCACAATCAATCGCGAGTCGATGCACGTAAAAAGTATCAACTGGTAGGTTAGTAACGAAGGTAGCCTAATTTTGCAAAATGTGATGACGGCACACAAACTTGGGCAAAAACGTTTAGTATACACTTGTGGTGATAGCCTACAGTTAATGTGAATCGCTGACTATAACCAAATAGGCATAAAGGCTGTAGTTGTGTTTCTACAACATGTTGGCACAAATCGTAATTTCTGTCAACTATGACGATCTCCATGTATGTTCAGTAGCCTATATTTTTCATTTAGTCAAGCAGTGACATGTGGTTTAATGTATGGGGTAACATGACGTGAGACAGACAGAAGATGAGCATATCTTTAGTAGCCTATCCCTGAATCCTGTCCCTCTCAAATCACTTTAAAATGGTGTGATTAGCAACCAGAATTTAAAAAAAAAAATCCCGGAGAGACCCCCCGGACCCCCGTGTTATTGTGATTATAATAACCTATAGGTCCAAATCTAAATGTTTGGGTTCAGTTTATGAAGTGTTGCATGATACTGTGTGTTTGTTATTTATGGGGGGGAATCAGGGGGGGATTTTGGTATCGGTGGGCTTGTGTGTGTGTGTGTAGGCTATGTGTGTGTGTGTTTGGGGGGGGGGGGTTCGGTCCAGTGGTGGGCCGGTCCAGGAGAAAATTGTCAGGGCCGAACTTTGTTCCCAGTCCGACCCTGCACCAAACCCCTCACTGCTCCCCCCAGTGCCACTGTTGTTGCAGGCAGCTCACTGTGCCGGGATTAGTGTGTGCTTCACCTCACTGTGTGTTCACTGTGTGCTGAGTGTGTTTCACTAATTCACGGATTGGGATAAATGCAGAGACCAAATTTCCCTCACGGGATCAAAAGAGTATATGAACTTATACTTATATACTTGTTTCTGGTTAGATCAGGTAAGTAAAACATCACAGTATCACATTCAGTTTATGGCCACACTAGATTATTTAGGGCATGTAAGGGTCACTCTTAGTTAATAAGTTAAATAAGTTTTTTTTCACTTATAAGCTCACAAAAGTTAAGCAAATCATCTAATTTGTTTAAGTTGATGTTACAATTAGTCTTGACAGAAGTGAGATCTGCTGGAGTAATGATAACTTTATTGTACTTAGATTATCCACACTGTTAAAGGATAGAGTTATGTCACTAAATTGTTTGTCAATGTTATATGATAATTGAATTAGTAAAAATGAGTAGAAACCCAAAGGTCACTGAACACGTGCAGACACAAATATCCCCCTATCAGAGACACACACACACCATGCTTGGAAGATCTGTATTGCTTTATTAAGGCAATGGGTTTTCCATATTGCTCTGGAGTTGTAAACAGCAGTGTTTGTGTTTGTGTTTGTATGTTTCACAGCTGAGCGTTCCGGGCTTGCGGCGCGATTAAGGCGGGAAGCGTAGAACAGCCGGCAGGTCAGTGGTCACCGACACGTTTGAGGGAGTCGCACCTTTGGGACTTGACGGAGAGTTTGCGCCTTTGAGATTTATCACTAAATTGAATGTGCCTCTGGCTTCATATTAGCGCTCATATAGCTCCTGTCCCTGACACTGCCCAAATCTCCCTCACCATCCTCAGCATTACATGCAGTTATAGTCTCTTGCTGTGGAGCTTGTCTTAGTGGTTTTGACTCTTTGTTTACTCTCGCCCTTCTCTGAGTTTACTTCTCCTTCACTTCTTTAGCGGCTGGGGCAGATGTCTTTCCTGCTTTTTTGGCGGTGGTTTTGGAGTCTTTGACCTCCTCTGCTGGCTTGCTCTTCTTGGCAGGCTTGGCCGCCACCTGGTCTTCATTGCTGATGGTTTCTTCAGTGCGGGTGAGGACCTCCTCCTCTTTGGGGCTGCCAGGAGTCTTGGGGGGACTCTTCTGCTCCTCCTCTTTGGGGCTGCCAGGAGACTTGGGGGGACTCTTCTGCACCTCCTCTTTGGGGCTGCCAGGAGACTTGGGGGGACTCTTCAGCTCCTCCTCTTTGGGGCTGCCAGGAGTCTTGGGGGGACTCTTCTGCTCCTCCTCTTTGGGGCTGCCAGGAGACTTGGGGGGACTCTTCTGCACCTCCTCTTTAGGGCTGCCAGGAGACTTGGGGGGACTCTTCAGCTCCTCCTCTTTGGGGCTGCCAGGAGTCTTGGCGGGACTCTTCAACTCCTTCTCCTGCACCTCCTCTTTGGGGCTGCTAGGTGTCTTGGGGGGACTCATCTGCTCCTCCTCTTTGGGGCTGCCAGGTGTCTTGGGAGGACTCTTCTGCTCCTTCTCCTGCACCTCCTCTTTGGGGCTGCTAGGTGTCTTGGGGGGACTTATCTGCTCCTCCTCTTTGTGGCTACCAGGTGTCTTGGGGGGACTCTTCTGCTCCTCCTCTTTGGGGCTGCCAGCAGTCTTGGGGGGACTCTTCTGCTCCTCCTCTTTGGGGCTGCCAGGAGACTTAGGGGGACTCTTCAGCTCCTTCTCCTGCACCTCCTCTTTGGGGCTGCTAGGTGTCTTGGGGGGACTCTTCTGCTCTTCCTCTTTGGGGCTGCCAGGAGTCTTGGGGGGACTCTTCTGCTCCTCCTCTTTTGGGCTGCCTGGAGACTTGGGGGGACTCTTCACCTCCTCTTTGGGGCTGCCAGGAGACTTGGGAGAACTCTTCTGCTCCTCCTCTTTTGGGCTGCCTGGAGACTTGGGGGGACTCTTCAGCTCCTCCTCTTTGGGGCTGCTAGGTGTCATGGGAGGACTCTTCTGCTCCTCCCCTTTGGGGCTGCCAGGAGTCTTTGGGGGACTCCTCAGCTCCTCCACCTGATCCTCCTGCTTCTGCTCAGGTGCTGCTGCCTCCTTCACCTCTTTCTTGTCACCTGCCTGTTCTCCTTCCTCTCCCTCTGAGTCACTCTTTTTGTCTTTCTCTCCTGACTCCTGTGCTTCATCTTCCTCCTCCTCTTCTTCAGCACCAGCCTTTTGAGCTTTGGTACTGCTCAGTTGTGTTTCCCCAAGAGCAGACTCTTCTTCCTCTCCCTCACCCTCTTCACCTCCCTCTTCTCCACCCTCCTCCTCCTCTCCTGTAGGGGGAGTAGCGCTCAGTTTGGGTCGCTTGGAGACAGCCACCTCTTCCTCCACGGCCTCCTCCTCCTTCTGGAGTTCCTCCACTACAGCAGCCAGGTCATCGTTCAGGTCCGCCTTCTTGTCTTCCTTCTTCCCTTTAGAGGAGGTCATTGGCTGACAGTATGGGAAGGCGGGGCTTGGGAAAGAGTCAGCAAATGGCCTGAAGCGAGTCTCCTCCCCCTCCAGTAGTTTTCTGCACAGACACAGGAGGTGTGAACACACTTATGCAACACACTGCATCATTCAGCAAAGAGATTCACCTGTACAACACATGTCAACACACTGCATCATTCAGCAAAGAGATTCACCTGTACAACACATGTCAACACACTGCATCATTCAGCAAAGAGATTCACCTGTACAACACATGTCAACACACTGCATCATTCAGCAAAGAGATTCACCTGTACAACACATGTCAACACACTGCATCATTCAGCAAAGAGATTCACCTGTACAACACATGTCAACACACTGCATCATTCAGCAAAGAGATTCACCTGTACAACACATGTCAACACACTGCATCATTCAGCAGGGTGATTCACCTGTATAACACATGTCAAAACACTGCATCATTCAGCAGGGTGATTCACCTGTAGGCTGCGATCTCAGCGTCTAGGGCCATCTTGACGTTGAGCAGGTCCTGGTATTCCCTGAGGTGGTGACCCATCTCACCCTTCATGCCCTTCAGCTCCCGCTCCAGCTGATGAATCATCTCCTGGGAGACGGGAAAGAGAAGAGTCTCATCAGCAACACATCTTTCGACAGCACTAGCTTTTACATCCCGACATCTTTCAGCCAGTAAGCAACAGAATCTTTCTGAATAAAAACGGCTAGGTTCTCGCTGTTAGCACTAGCTTTTAGCTTCTGTCAATGAGTAACTTTATTCCGATCATCATAGCAACCGCCCGTCATGCCCACCAAGTTTGATGTTTTTCAATTCAATTCAATACAATATATTGCACTTATAGAGCGCCAAAACATTACACATGTATCATGGCGCTTTGTGTCTCAGAATGTAGGCAATCAGAGAAAAAAGAAAAGAAAGGAAGAAGGCCCATGGGTAACAGGGGTGAGGAAAAACTCCCTAGTATTGGAGATCTCCCTCGAGCAGATGCACGACTCAAGGGCCTGACCCATCTGCCTAGGGTCAATACAGGACAGTAAGGTCTGTATACATGACAAATGCATATGATAGTCAGGTGTAGAGAATAGGACATGGTGTTTAAAGCACCTGAGGTGAAAGTTACAAAAGGTGGGATGATTACGTATCCGGTATGATAATGCATTAATCATGATTTAGTGACAGAAAGTGCAAATAGTCCAGCGTTGGAATTGTCCAGGGGAAGGGAGTTGTCAAAGGGCATGTGGTGGGTCGGCAGACGGCCAGGGATCCGGGCAGAGTTGTCATAGGCAGGTGATGGGTCGCTAGGCTGCAGGCAGCAACAAATCAGGGGCTAGATCCTGCCTAGGTCTTGCCTTGATGGGTGACTGACTTATTTATTTATTTTATGGCCATTGCAAGATCGTATGGATGGCAATGTCAATATGTAGTATTTATATTTTATCTTTTATGTATTTATTTCATATTTCATTTATTTATTTAATTTTGTCTCAAAATAAAACATTCCATAGGCATGACAATAAAGTATATTCTATTCTGTTCTATTCTATTCTATTATATTATAATTTAGGCAGAAGCGGGTGTGCTCTCTGGTTTGTTTATACTTCCTGCATATATTTGGTGAAATAAAAGATAAAGCAAAACGGGAGCAAGTGTGCGGACATTCAATTTTTTTATTTTTTTATTGTCTGGCCCTTTTGTCCTGCACCTGCGTTTTGGATGTGCGCACCTCTACCTTAGCTACTTCCTGCATATATAAATAAATTACTATGACTATGACTATTTCTTACTAAGTTTATGCTGTTTTCATTGTATGCATATGCATATATTGTATGCATGCACACAGGGGTGTAGTGGTAAAATAAGAGGTGGGTAAACTATGAATTTTGTGATCACGATAAGGTGGACTGCGCCATGTGGTATCAGATTTTTTTTTAAAGGAATTCAGAACAATTTTGTATTGAAGGTGAAGATTATTGTCCAATGTTTATAACAATGCCAGTGGAATCACATGGTGCCTAGAGTGTTGATGATTGTACATATTGTGAATGTGGATAATACAGTGTGAATTTTGAATGTTAAAAGTTGCAATTGGTGAATAAACTCTTTTGAGAGGTAGATGAACTCTAATAAGAGGTGGATAAACTCTATTTCTGACATTTCAGAGGTGGATAAACTGCGTTTACTTCCGCTTAGCATCCACGACAGCCCTGCCTGTGCATTTTTTTTATTTTGTGCGTTTCAATATGCAGACTGATTCAACAGGATAGTGTTTTACTGATAAATGTTTAAATATTTAAATGTTAAAGTGTCGAAGTTACAATTATTTTCAATGAGCCCAAACTAACCTGGTAGCTGCCCAAGTCGTTGTTATGCCGGTCTTCGATGTAAGTCAGCTGTCTCTCCAGGGACTCTTTGGTGCCGCGGAGAGTCTCCAGTTCCACGTTCTTCACCTGCAACTGCCGGCGATAATCTGCGATCTCATCGCGGACAGTTTTGATCGCGTCCTTGTTCTGGTCTGCAGCGTCCGTGAGTTTGGCGTAGCGACACTGGAACACCTCTTCCGCCTGAAGAAAGTTTTGGGGTGAGAGACCGTTCAGCTGCTCGCGTATTTCTCGGAGCGCAGAGGTGATGTCCGTTTTACTGTATTCCCGCATGTCTACCGGGACTTGAGCCTCTTGGAGCTGCGCGAGGAGGTCGTTGACCTCTTGTTCGTGGTTACTGCGCAGGAAGTCTGCCTCATCCAGGAGGGACTGAACTTTGTTCTCCAAATCCAATTTCATCAGATCCGAGTCATCTTTTTCCTTCTTCATTTCCCGGATTGACATCTCGATTTTTTCTCTAAAGCGGGCTTCATCCTCGTAGCGGTTTTTGAGACGGTGGATGTCGTCTTCGACGTTATCGGCATCAATAATAATCTGCACTTTCTCTCTATGCAGTTGCTCGAGCGCGGAGCGGAGTTCGCCGAGCTCTTGGTCGAAAGCATCACTAAGTTGCGACTGCGTGAACTTTTTCTGCCGGAGTTCTTGGATTTCAGTCTCCAGCAGGTTGTTTTGTTCTTCCAGATACCGGACTTTATCGATATAACTGGAGAATCGGTCATTCAACCCTTGAAGTTGTTCCTTCTCGTTGTTGCACATGTGGTCACCATTGAATGCGGATGAGAGTTCCAGACTGTCTGGCGCGGTCGTGTACGCCCTGCTTGCTGGCATCTTGGTAGTTCTTTTGTAGGAGATGGACATGCACCCCGGATTTCTCTGAGACCAGGAGTGTGATCTTAGGCTGGCGGGTGGGGATGAGCGGTTGCTCCGAGTCTCGAGCATTCTCCTGCGGGATGGAGCCCCGATGACATCCATTGTGTAGCCCCGGTGTGCGTGCTCTGCGGAGATGGTGCGTCTGTCGGTGCGTCCTGACCAGATGTCGAGTGTGAGAATGCGGTGAGTGTGGGGAGATGCAGTGGACTGCTGCCCCGCTGTATTTATAGAGCCGCAGCTGCGTGTCTACATAAATCAATACAGTGATGAAGGGGAGGTTTTTTTTAAGGTCGGAGAGGCGATAAAGACAATTCCTGATGGTTGCCTGTTAATGTGCGAATGGGAAACTACTTTAGGCACCTACGAGAATGGAAGTAACTTAGTAACCTCAAATGTCACCCTTTCAACTCTTAAAAATGTGTATTTTATCAGGCAGAATGAAAAATGATGACACACTGATGTATGTATTGTATGATGTATGATGTACCTATTAATGAACCATAAACATAGTAAATCTGACCTGTAGCCTATCCTAGAAATACATTTAATTTATGTGCGTCCTGGATGTTAGTTAAGCAGTGCAAAGCAGTTCAGCAGTGATGATATTATAATGTTGGGGTTCAGGTGTGAGTTGTGGCTGCGGGAGGCTATGTTAGGGTTCAGGTGTGGGTTGAGTGACTGACATGAGCCTTATTGGTTAGGTTCAGGTTTGGGTCTGAATTTGATTCTGGGGTTCAGTTTGGTGCCAGGTTAGGGTCGTTTCAGCTCCATTGAGATGAATGAGTTAACCTTTGAAGAGGAAACACCCTGAATTCTGTTCCCATGGAAACCGCAAGCTCATGTGCTTATGGCTGTGTGTGTGTGTTTGTGAGTGTCAGTGTGTGGGTGTGGTGTGGTGTCAGGAAGTATTCAGTGGGGAAGCAGAGTCAATACAGGTGGCAGCACCTGCTGAGTCAGACCCACAAGGGGACAAGACTCATGAGGTCACGCACACACACACACACACGCACACACACACACACACACACACACACACACACACACACACACACACATACACTCCTACTAAACACACACACATACTTACTAAACACGCAAAAGACGCAAATCCAGGTGGTCATACTCACACACACACACACACACACACACACACATTTGCTAAACACACACACATGCACAACTAGATGCTGACAAAATGCAGGATGCACACACAGAGATGAGAGGAGAAAGAGAGAGAGAGTGAGCAGCTAGTGAACCATCAGCGCAGGACAGCGCATTACTCAAACTCTCTCCCGAGTCCAAATGCTCCTTCTCTGTACTCACTGACCTCTCCCTCCCTCCTCTCTCTCTCCACCCCCTCTCTCTCTTTCTTCCCCTCCCTCTGTCTCTCCCTCCCTCCCTCCCCTCTGGCTGGTCTCCTGATGATGATAAGAGTCTGTAAAGACCCCTCCCTGCGTCAGTCTCCTCCCAACTGCAGCTATAAAAGGGACCTGCACTGCAGCTCTGAAGGCACAGACCCCCTCAACATCTGTGTGTGTTCATCTCTCTCTGCTCTTTTCTCCCTTTCTGGTGTCAGTCATCTCTCTGGTCTCCCGCACGGCTGATCTCCCGACGCTGTCATGGCTTCTTTGGGCTTCGACCCCTTCTTCCCCTCCTCCCACCGCCGCAGGGTGGTGCTGCGCAGCAGCGGTGGCAGCGGTGGCTACGGGGGTCCGTCTCGCTCCCGCTCCGTCTTCACCTCCTACTCCACCCCCCACTACGCGCTGACCGCGTCGTCGGGCCGCGAGCTGGACCTGGGCCAGGCGGCGCAGGTGAGCTCGGAGCTGAAGGCCGTGCGCACGGCCGAGAAGGCGCAGCTGCAGGAGCTGAACGACCGCTTCGCCGGCTTCATCGAGCGCGTGCACCACCTGGAGCAGCAGAACCGGGCGCTGGAGGCCCAGCTGCAGGCGCTCCGACAGCGCCATGGTGAGCCCACCTGCCTGCGCTCCATCTACGAGCAGGAGGTCCGTGCGCTGCGCGCGGCCGTGGAGCAGGCGCGGGAGGAGCGTCAGGCCGCGCAGGAGCGCCGTCGGCAGCTGGAGGAGGCCCTGAGGGCGCTGCAGGGCCGCTACGAGAACGAGGTTCTGACGCGCCAGGAGTCCGAGGGCCGGCTGGTGGAGGCGCGTAAGGGGGCGGAGGAGGCGGCGCTGGGCCGAGCCGAGGAGGAGAAGCGTCTGGACATGCTGCTGGACGAGATGGCCTTCCTCAAGCGGCTGCACGAGGGCGAGATCACCGAGCTGCAGGCCCAGCTCCGCTACAGCTCCCAGGTCTCCGTGGAGACAGAGGTGGCCAAGCCGGACCTGTCGGTCGCGCTGCGTGACATCAGGGGCCAGTACGAACGCCTGGCGCAGCAGAACATGCAGTCCGCCGAGGAGTGGTTCCGCTCAAAGGTCAGCACTATGGCCGAGACCACGGCCCGCCACTCCGATGACATCCGTCTGGCCCGCGATGAGGCGGGTGAGTTCCGACGCCTGCTGAAAGCCCGCGACCTGGAGATTCAGGCGTGCCAGAGTCTCAACCACGCACTGGAGCAGCAGCTCCTGGAGGCCGAGGACAGACAGAGCGCCGAGGTCACCAACATGCAGGTAAGAACAGACAAGGACATGCTAGCATGCAGATATGAACCGCCAGAGACATGAAGTAAGTATGTAGCATGTATTTACCATTTCCTAATGTGCAGCCAGGAAGTGGTAAATACTGTAGATGCAGATAAGGATCACTTCAGACATGTCAAATTGCAGGTAGGGACCACTGGAACCACATGATGACTATGATAGACATGCCAGTGTATGTGTGTGCGTGCGCCTGTATGTGTGTGTGTGCGTGTGTGTGTGATATTGGGGGACTTCAGAGGTCAGCTCAGTGCAGGACGAGTTCTCCATCTTGTTTACGTTATTGTTACTTTATCTCTGTTTTGTCATATTTGTCCATCTTTCTCTCCTTCTCCATCTCTGTCCATCCTCGTCCCCTCTGTGTCCCCACCAGGACGTGATTGCCCAGCTGGAAGATGAGCTGAGGAGCATGAAGAACGAGATGGCACGCTACCTGAAGGAATATCAGGACCTGCTCAACGTCAAGATGGCTCTGGACATTGAGATCGCCGCCTACAGGTCAGTCATGCGCAACACAGCAGTCCCATACAGGGTGGTAAACACCAGTGCAAGGTCCATCAGGTCAGAATCTCTTTGTGTTTAGTAGAGTTTCTGAAAACAACCAATGAAAAACTCACAAGCTCTGTGAAGTCTATGAAAATGTTCCATAGTATTCTAAAACTCTTCTCTCCCTCTGTCCTTCTATCTTGTTCTCTCTCCCTCTCTTCTCTCCCTCTCTCTTTCTCCCTCTCTCTTTCTCTCCTACACACACTCTTTCTCTCTCTCTCTCTTTCTCCCTCTCTCTCTCTCTCTGTCCCACAGGAAGCTGCTGGAGGGGGAGGAGACACGCTTCAATGTGGGTGGAGTCGGGGGCATGTCCAGCGTCTTCTCACACACCATCTCATCCACACCCTCCTTTGGCCGGCCCGTCTTCTCCGTGCAGGCCAGCCTGAGCTCTGGCGCCCCCTACCTGCTGGGAACACGCCTCCTCAGCTCCTCTCTCTTCAGCGACGACCTGATAACCTCCAGCCGGGCTCAACAGGCCGAGGCCAGCCCAGCGAAGGAGGAGGAGGAGGAGGAGGAGAAGGAGGAAGAGGAAGAAGAGGAGAAGGAGGAGGAAGAGGAGGGAGGAAATGAGGGAGAAGGTGATGAAGACGAAAAAGAGGAAGAGGAGGAAGAGGGAGAGGGTGAGGAAGAGGCACAGGAAGTGAAGGAGGGAGAAGGAGAGGGTGAGTGACAAAATCTCATGTGCATCACACGAGTGATCCTCTCATACCACAGACATCATCTACGAGTGTTATATTTACAGATCTCATATAGTCATCTATGAGCAGGGTTGGGTAGTAACGGATTACATGTAATCTGGATTACGTAATCAGATTACAAAAATCAAGTAACTATAATCAGCCCAGATTACAATAAAAAAATTGTGTAATCAGATTACAGTTACATTGTTGGGGATTACCTGATTACATTTTATCATGCAAACAATGCAACTTTTTTATGATAGCCTAGCTATCTTTTAATTTGACAAGTCTTTCACTTTTTAGACTTTTTTAAGATATAGTTAAGAACAAAAATATTTATACCCCTGGCAAATATTGATTTTCTCTTGACCAATATGTCTGTTCTTACTTAAAGGAACCATATGTAAGATTGTGGCCAAAACTGGTACTGCAATCACCTTTAAATTACTGTAGAGCAGTGTATCCCCTCCCCCCTGACTCGAGGTTGCCAACCCGGATGCCGAAACACTACTGACTTCGTGATTAGTAGATAGGTAGAGGGTGGCGCATCAGGCCAAAACACAACATGACATGACAAAACACATCAACATCAGTTGAGGGCTGCAACATCATTTTAAAAATGACAATATCCTGGCTGGACTACTGTTGTCAGTGATATAAGTATTTGAAATGAACATGATTTCTTAATGTCTAGTGACATATCAGGGCCATTTTATGATTAATTTATGATTAATACATTTCTTACATATGGTTCCTTTAAAATTACACTTGCACATGCCAAAAGGTTACAAGACAATGTGGTAAAAACATGGAATAACATGGAATGTTTTTATCTTTTTTAACATTTTTATGAAAAATTGCTTGTTCAAAATTATTTATACCCTTTTTAAACAATCACTGGAAACATCTATTTTTACCACCACAGCTCTCAAAATGGTTCATAATACCCACCAAGCCTCTTCATGTCTCCACAATGATTGTAGACTGCACCTTTTTAGCAGCAATCTGGTTTCTGAGGCAGGAACAATTATTTGCCATCACTTTGGCCTTGTGCTCACTTTTTTGACATATTGAGGTTCGCTCTAAAATGTTGATATTGTTCTCTGTTAACCATTCCTTGCCTTGTTTGGCTGTATGTTTTGGATCATTGTGTGGCTTAACATTCAAATGCTGCCTTTTGGGGCAGCCATGGCCTACTGGTTAGGGCTTCGGCTTTTGGGCTTGCCGGTTCGACTTCACTAATTCACGGATTGGGGTAAATGCAGAGACCAAATGTCCCTCACGGGATCAAAAGATATACTCACTACTAACTTACATACTATTGGGGCAGGTCTCTCGGCACACTGCCTGATCTTTTCCTCCTAATCTTAATGTAGCCTCTTGTTTTAGTGTTACTGTTTACTTTGAGAAAGTCACCAGGCCCCCCTGGTTGAAAAACATCCCAAAATAATAATTTTCTCACCCCCACAATTGAAATGGTGTCATTTGGGTTTAATGCTTCCCTTTTTTATGCCAATCTCAGGCCATGTTCCTGGGTCAAAAAAAGCGAAAGCTAAATTCTTTGTCCAGGTGTGCCTTTATAAAGGTTAAGCTGAGTTGTGCATGTTTAGAGAAGAGTGGAGAAAAAGAGAATAAGACTTCTTTCATCAATTCTGTGGTGGTGTCTTTTACTTAATGGGCATATTTATTGAAGTAATCTAAAAGTAATCCTAAAGTAATCAGATTACGTTACATGTTTTTGGTAATCCAACTGATTACGTTACTGATTACCATGATTACCAAATTACCATGTAATTTGTAGTCAGTAATGGATTACATTTCAAAGTAATCTGACCCAACCCTGTCTATGAGTGCTTTATTCACATATCTCATACACTGATCTATGACCTCATACATTAAACATGTAATTAGACCTCATACATTAAACATGTAAATTCCCTCACAGCACCAAAAGTCTCATCATGTGCTGTGTTTATATTTATGAGTGAACAAACAAACAAATATCATCATGAGACCCCATCCATGTTCAGTCTGAGAGTTCCATGAGATGATATGACATGGAATGACTGGGTTTAAAGCACTTTGTGTTTCTTTCCCCAACAGAGGACGCAGGTGCTGAGGAAGAGGAGGCAGGAGAAGAGGAGGAAGATGCTGAAGGAGGAGAAGAGGGAGAGAAGGAGGGAGGAGAGGAGGAAGAGGGAGGAGATGAAGAAGAGGAGGAGGAGAAAGGAGAGGACAAGAAGAGTCCAGAGGAGGAGAAGAAGAGTGAAGCAGAAACTAAACCAAAGAAAAAGTAGACCAGATGCATCCAGACCCACGGTGCTAAGTGACTTTAATGAATGGCATTCTCAACACATCTCTCCTAAACACTCGCGTGCACACACACACATGCACACAAAAACACAAACACATAAACACACACACACACACACACAAACACACTCACACACACACACACACACACACACACACTGCTGTCATCATTATGAATGTCCAACTCCAAATGCAAACCAACATTGTGGCTGTAAGCAAGACCCCTACCAGGATCTGGTGCTGAGTGTATGCATGGGCCGCCAGTGTGTGTGTGTGACGGTTTCATTTGTCTACGCAGGAGGTGTGTGACCTTAGCTGTGAGTAAGAGTGTGACTGCTTTTTCTGTGTGTAAAGAGGCTGAGCAATCCTCCAGGCAATGCAGTTACTAGCTTACGAGTTTGGAGCCAAAACCTGCCTGTAACCTTAACACAAGTGTGCTTAAAACATGATCCAAATGCCTTAGAATCCTTCAGAAAGGGACCATGATGATGTACAAATAAAGTCTTAAACTGCTTCACTTCACTTTGGTCCAAGTGTCATTATGAATGAATTAAGTGAGTCAGTTCACTAGTTCGTCCATTGAATTGCTTTACACTGAGTACTGAGAATAAGCATATTAGGCTTGGTAGCAGGCCGTGGTCATGGGATGACAGTAACAGAGTTCACATGCTAGTGATGTCTGCTGACACCCCCTATAGATAAGGGGTAATATGAGCTGATATCCCCTATAGATAAGGGGTAATATGAGCTGATATCCCCTATATATAAGGGGTAATATGAGCTGATATCCCCTATAGATAAGGGGTAATATGAGCTTCGAGCTAATAGGGAAATGGACAGCGGCAGCGCTATGAGTCCCATGCTTTTCCCACCAGCGGAGCTAGTTGGCTAATTCAAATGTTTGCCAACTTAATAAAAGCTGAACTCGTGTCACACTGTTCGCCAACAGCAACATCCATCTTATTTGTTTTCAAGTAGCAGGGAATTCACGCCAAACCGTTGCAACTCTGCCATCAATCATTATGTTAAGCCCACCTAACGACTATACACGATTTCATTGGCCTGATTAAGTTTCGATTTCTGGAGCTCACAAGCCAACGGAGAGTTGCTAGACTAGCCCTAGCCGCTAGGGTTGCTAGACTAGCCCTAGCCGCTAGGGGCGCGTCTAGATTTCTAGGCTAGGTAATGAGGGTTTAATGATCTCCTACAAATGGAAGTTGGGTGAGTGATGGCTGTCAATCAAACCTATGGGCTCCTCCCGAACTGTATATACAACATCATTTGGCGTTATAGCATGTGACTCTCAAGACTACTCAACACACATTACTTCTAAGATAAACTGGTTTCCTTGACATTTGAAGTAAACTTATTTGGGGAATTTCACTTATTTTCCACCTGCCCTTGAGTTAAACAATTGATTTTTACCTTTTTCCAGTTCATCTAGCCATTTTCTGAGTCTGGCGATACCACTTTTTGCTCCAGCCTAGCATAGATCATATGTTTATGACATCCTGGGGCGTAACCAGCAGTAAAATGAAGCTTAAATTGGTGCATTAAACTCTTACCAAATTGTTTTCCCGAAGTGCAGCAACAAACACATCTTTCTTGTAAATGAAGGTTTTAAATGCAGTTATTTAAATATATATAAATAAAAGTGTCTTGACTTGATTACCGTATTTTCCAGACTATAAGTCGCAGTTTGTAGTTTGGCGACTTATAGTCAGGTGTATATATCAAAATATAATTTAACATATTGTTAAATGTTAATTCCTGTTGACTTGACATTAATCTCTGCATGAACCAAGGTAACATTATCGTCTACAGCCGCGAGAGGGTGCTCTAGGCTTGTGACTCGCTGGCTTGTTATGTTAACTTAGCCTATTCAGCTTCTTCTACTTCCCATGTTCAACACAGCCAACTGCTAGCATTTTGCTAATTATTAGCATCTAGTTAACAAATTACACAGCAAAGGACAACGGCAGTTCAAACAAGGGTAAGCAAACAAACGTCTAGTCATCGTTAATATTCCACATCTGGCAGAAAGGAGACTGTGCAACCAGGAACCGACATTTTAATGTCCTTGTCACCAAGCTAACCAACATCAAGCTGGCTAAATAGTGTAGCTGAATAACTGTGCTACATTAACATACCTACACCTATTCAGCCTGTTGTTCTGTGTGCTATTGTGTAGTTGAATAACTTTACTTTCCAGATTAAATGTCTGTTCTTGGTCTTGGATTTTGTGAAATAAATGTCTAAATAACTTATAGTCCAGCACGACTTATATATGGTTTTTCCTCTTCATGACGCATTTTTTGACTGATGCGACTTATACACGGGAGCGACTTATAGTCCGGAAAATACGGTATATATTTAGTGTGGCTTCTAAAGATGTGATGGAAAAATACAAAAGGGTTCCCATGTCTGTGGTTCTCAACCGGAGTGGCATGTGGGAAAGTGAGGAGTGCCAATTTTGTGTTGCTGGCTCCGTCCATCAAGGCCTTTAAAACAATAAACTTTACTGAGCCATGACAGGTGTGATGTGTTCTCTCTTCTTAGTGCCTGTTAGGAGTCTGACTGCAGCATTTTGTAGGCTACTATTGGAAGTCTGATAGCCTAATAATCATTAAAGCAAGAAAGTGGCATTTGCCCATAACCTCTAAAACTAGGTACTTTTCAACACTGACATTCATTACAGCAATATACTGGCTCTATGTTGTAAACTTTATCATTTAACCACATAGTAGCCTTAAAGGAACACGCCAACTAATTGGGAAATTAGCTTATTCACCATCTCCCCAAAAGTTATAGTGCGATCACTTTATCACTTTTGGGTAGTTGGAACTGCCCACCTCAATGAACTGTGCTAAGCTATGCTAACACTGGGTGCTTCAGACTGACTTACTGCACGCACAGACGAGAAGGGTATGCATCTTATCTAACTGTAGCGGAGACAGTGACTAAGCTTTTTTTCCAAAATGTTGGCGTTCCTTTAAAGTAAATATCATCTATCAGTATCATCTGTTCATGGTGTCAGGTTAGATCATTTGTCAGGTTAGATCAGGTGTTGAGTGACATATCATATCCAGTTTATGGCAATACTAGAGGCCAAACTAGATTATTTAGGGTAAGTAAGAGTCATCCTAAATAATGAGTTATTTTTTTTTTTTTTTCACTTTTAAGCACACCAAAGTTAAAGGGGAACTTGGCAACTATTTCAACTTAATAAACCCGTTTAGAAATCATTTGGATGGTTAAATGACCTGTTCCGGTGAAAATGTGACATTCCCCGTTCCCCCTAGCGTCCCCAGGCAGATAACCAACCTTGCAACATTGGGACTACCATCCCGGTAAGAGAAGTGAGAAATAAGAAACTCGTTTTAAATCGTGTTTCTTACCTTGTAACATCCACATTGTTCTTCCAAACTTATGCTAACCGTTTCGCTAGCTTGTAAACAAATCCATGTGCTTTATCATGACCATTTTCCACAGTTTGAAATAGGATTATGCTCAACTTCTCCAGCAGAGGGGGAAATATAGCTTTATCTTTACTTTACTTTATATAGCTATATCTTTACAGAAATCCGTTTTGCTGGAGTAATTATCAACATTTTTAAAGGATAAGAGTAATGTCAACTAAATTGTTTAATGTCAATGTTATATGATAATTGAATTAGTAGAAATTAGTAGATATCCAAAGGTCACTGAACACATGTAGACACAAATATCCCCCTATCAGAGACACACACACACCACGATGGGAAGATCTGTATTGCTTTATTGAGGCAATGTTTTTTCCATATTGCTCTGGAGTTGTAAACAGCAGTGTTTGTGTTTGTATATCTCATAGCTGGGCGCACCGGGCTTGCGGCGCGATTAAGGCAGGAAGCGTCTGCAGCATAGCACAGCCGGCAGGTCAGTGGGGTCAGAGCAGACCAGAGGTCACCGACACGTTTGAAAGAGTAGCACCTTTGGGACATGACGGACAGCTTGCACCTTTCAGATTTATCTATAAATTTAACTCTGTCTTTGACTTCATTTGCGTCTTCCTGAAATGTTTTCTGGACTCTCCTCTCAGCACACTCACTACTCTCCCCAGAAAGCTCTGAAGTCTTATTGTGTTCATGCATATTAGCGCTCATATAGCTCCTGTCCCTGACACTGCCCAAATCTCCCTCACCATCCTCAGCATTACATGCAGTTATAGTCTCTTGCTGTGTAGCTTGTCTTAGTGGTTTTGACTTTGTTTACTCTCGCCCTGCTCTCAGTTTACTTTTCCTTCACTTCTTTAGCGGCTGGAGCGGATGTCTTTCCTGCTTTCTTGGCGGCAGGCTTGGCGTCTTTGGCCTCCTCTGCTGGCTTGCTCTTCTTGGCAGGCTTGGGCGCTACCTTGTCTCCATTGGTGATGGTTTCTACAGTGCGGGTGAGGACCTCCTCCTCTTTGGGGCTGCCAGGAGTCTTGGGGGGACTCTTCTGCACCTCCTCTTTGGGGCTGCCAGGAGTCTCTGGGGGACTCTTCTGCTCCTCCTCTTTGGGGCTGCCAGGAGACTTGGGGGGACTCTTCAGCTTCTCTTCCTGCTCCTCTTCTTTGGGGCTACCAGGAGACTTGGGAGGACTCTTCTGCTCCTCCTCTTTGGGGCTGCTAGGTGTCTTGGGAGGACTCTTCTGCTCCTCCTCTTTGGGGCTGCTAGGTGTCTTGGGAGGACTCTTCTGCTCCTCCTCTTTGGGGCTGCCAGGAGACTTGGGAGGACTCTTCTGATCCCCCTCCTGGTCATCCTCTTTGGGACTGCCAGGAGTCTCGTGGGGACTCTTCTGCTCCTCCTCCTGCTCCTCTTTGGGTCCTTTGCTGGTGTCTTCTTCTTCTTGTCCGTCAGCATCTGCCTTCTCTTCCTCCTCTCCTCCTTCCTCTTCTCTTCCCTCATCTGTCTCTTTCTCCTCTTCTTCTCCTCCCTGCTCCTCTTGTTCAGCACCAGCTTTTTGGGCTTTGGTACTGCTCAGTTCTGTTTCCTCAATCTCAGACTCTTCCTCCTCGCCCTCATCATCATCTTCTCCCTCTTCTCCACCCTCCTCCTCCTCTTCTCCACCCTCCTCCTCCTCCTCTCCACCCTCCTCCTTCTCCCCCTCTCCTTCTTTTTCCTCATCACCTTCCTCCTCCTCTCCTGTAGGAGGAGTAGCGCTCACTTTGGGTCCCTTGGAGACAGCCACCTCTTCCTCCACGTCCTCCTCCTCCTTCTCGGCCTGAAGTTCCTCTGCTACAGCAGCCAGGTCATCGTTAAGGTCCGCCTCCTTGTCTTCTTTCTTTCCTTTGGAGGAGGTCATTGGCTGACGGTATGGGAAGGCGGGACTTGGGAAAGAGTCAGCAAATGTCCTGAAGCGAGTCTCCTCCCCCTCCAGGAGTTTCCTACACAGACACAAGAGGTGTGATCACACCTATGCAGGGTGATTGACCTGTATTGACCCTTTCAACAGCATAAACAAACATGCATTCCCAAGGCATTTCTGGTGGCACAGAAAACAACATTGTGCTAATGGTAACTTGGGGACAACCCCCCATTAAATTTGACATTTTGTAGAACATTTAGTTTAAGTCTGATTAATTTTGAATTTCAAACTAGGCTTATTTGCATTGGTTTAGAACATTTCAACAGGAACACTCTAGGAACACATGTCAACACACTGCATCATTCAGCAGGATGATTCACCTGTATACAACACATGTCAAAACACTGCATGATCATTGCACTGCATGATTCACCTGTAGGCTGCGATCTCAGCGTCCAGGGCCATCTTGACGTTGAGCAGGTCCTGGTATTCCCTGAGGTGGCGACCCATCTCACCCTTCATGCCCTTCAGCTCCCGCTCCAGCTGATGAATCATCTCCTGGGGGACGGGAAAGAGAAGAGTCTCGTCAGCAACACAGGCACAAGCACTGGGCTCTCCGTTTTGTTTATACATCCTGCATAAATTAATAAATGACTATGACTATGGCTATTTCTTGCTTTCTTGAGGTCTATGCTGTTGTCATTGTATGCATATGCATATATTGTATTTTTATTCCACTTTTTTATTTTACGCACTTTAATATACAGCTTACATTGTTTACCCTAATATTTCAACAGGATAGTGCTTTACGATAAATGTTTAAATATTTAAATGTTAAAGTGCCGAAGTGTGTTACAATTATTTTCACTCAGCCCAAACTAACCTGGTAGCTGCCCAAGTCGTTGTTATGCCGGTCTTCGATGTCATTCAGCTGTCTCTCCAGGGACTCCTTGGTGCCGCGGAGAGCCTCTAGTTCAACGTTCTTCACTTGCAGCTGCCGGCGGTAATCTGCTATCTCATCGCGGATAGATTTGATCGCGTCCTTGTTCTGGTCCGCAGCATCCGTGAGTTTGGCGTAGCGGCACTGGAACACCTCTTCCGCCTGCAGCAAGTTTTGGGAGGAGAGACCGTCCAGCTGCGCGCGTATCTCTCGGAGCGCAGAGGTGATGTCCGTTTTACTATACTCCCGCATGTCTACCGGGACCTGAGCTTCCTGGAGCTGCGCGAGGAGTTCGTTGACCTCTTCTTCGTGGTTACTGCGCAAGAAGTCTGCCTCATCCAGGAGGGACTGAACTTTTTTCTCCAGATCCAACTTCATCAGATCCGAGTCATCTTTTTCCTTCTTCATTTCCCGGATTGACATCTCGATTTTTTCTCTAAAGCGGGCTTCATCCTCGTAGCGGTTTTTGAGACGGTGGATGTCGTCTTCGACGTTATCGGCATCAATAATGATCTGCGCTTTCTCTCTATGCAGTTGCTCGAGCGCGGAGCGGAGTTCGCTGAGCTCTTGGTCGAAAGCATCACTATGTTGTGATTGTGTGAACTTTTTCTGCCGGAGTTCTTGGATTTCAGTCTCCAGCAGGTTGTTTTGTTCTTCTAGATACCGGACTTTATCGATATAGCTGGCGAATCGGTCATTCAGCCCTTGAAGTTGTTCCTTTTCGTTGTTGCGCGTGTGGTCGCCGGATGAGAGTTCCAGGCTATCTGTCGAAGCGAACACTGCGGCGGACGCGGTCGGGTACGCCCTGCTGGCTGGCACCTTGGTAGTTCTTTTGTAAGAGATGGACATGGACCCCGGATTTCTCTGAGACCAGGAGTGTGATCTTAGGCTGGCGGGTGGGGATGAGCGGATGCTCCGAGTCTCGAGCATTCTCCTGCGGGATGGAGCTCCGATGACATCCATTGTGCAGCCCCGGTGTGCGTGCTCTGCGGAGATGGTGCGTGTGCCGGTGCGTCCTGACCAGATGTCGAGTGTGAGAATGCGGTGAGTGTGGGGAGTGCAGTGGACTGCTGCTCCGCTGTATTTATAGAGCCGCAGCTGCGTGTCTACATAAATCAATACAGTGATGAAGGGCAGGTTTTTTCAAGCTGGAGAGGTGATAAAGACAATTCCTGATGGTTGCCTTTTAATGTGCGAATGGGAAACTACTTTAGGCACCTACGAGAATGGAAGTAACTTAGTAACCTCAAAGCATGTCACCCTTTCAACTCTTCAAAATGTTTGTTTTATCAGGTAGGCTACTAGAAAGTATAAAAAATGCTAAATTAAAATGTATCACATACATTTATTTTTTGAGTTACTTATGGTGTGAAATGATCCAGAAACAGAAACACGGTCTAAGAAGACTGATGATAGCTCACTGCTGAGAAATGTCAGAATAAAACAAAATAACGAAGGAGGACTCCATGTGCATAAATGGCCCACTTCCAATGAGCAGAGAGCCCACACTTGACAGCTAGTTAGTTCTGATCAATAATACTAAGCCATTTCATTTGTATAATGGATTGCCTTTAAGCACACCCGGTGTCTGGAGTGCTGATTTAGAATATCAGATAGTAGCAGTACATACCACACAGTTTGTATCAAAGATTCTTGAGCGGAGGTCTGTTCTACAATCTTTGGTTTGTATGCTAAAAGCACCAGCTCTGGGGTAT
>NC_055964.1:29274576-29312076 GCF_018492685.1 Alosa sapidissima | reverse complement strand
CTATTCCATTAGTATACTCTCTCAGCAGAGTATCTAGCTCTATTCCATTAGTATACTCTCTCAGCAGAGTATCTAGCTCTGTTCCATTAGTATACTCTCTCAGCAGAGTATCTAGCTCTGTTCCATTAGTATACTCTCTCAGCAGAGTATCTAGCTCTTATCCATTAGCCTTCACAGCCGAGTATACATCTCTCTCATGGACAGTGTTTCCTCTATGTTGATTTGGTAGTGGCGGCCCCCCACAGTTTAATTTTCTTCCACAATGATTTTCCAGGTTGTACTAAATTGTGATTAAATCTGGTTAGCATCATAAACACGCTGCGCTAATTTGCTAAAAACTGTTGCATTCAAGTTAATTCTGCAAACCTACCACCACACATAGAATTCAATTATGTGGGAAACACTGCATACAATAGTCGCAGTTGCTTTTCAAAATTCATTGTGCAGACCTGTTGTAGATTCTCCAAATATACAGCTCAATCACAACTGAAAATAATGGCTCATTGTGTGTGAATAGAGGTGAATACATATAATTATTTGTGTTGCAGCAAAGTGTCAGCTGTCAGTTCCTTGGGATGGGGGGACGGTGTGGGGGGGGATGGGAGTTCGGACAGGCCTGCCCCCACTGCTTAAAAAAATCCTAGAGGAAACACTGCATGGAGTATACTACATCTCTCTCTCATGGAGTATACTACATCTCTGTCCTCTACATCTTTTTCACAATAGAATATATACTAAATCTCTTTCACAACAGAGTATCCTAAATCTCTATCACAAAAGAATATACAAAATCTCTGTCACAACGGAGTATACTACATTTTTTTTAATCAGATAGTGGGTATAATGTATCCACAGTGAAGTTTCTCTGTTATGGTTTGGGGGAGAAATTGTGCTTGAATCAGTGTAATCCTCTGTAGTTTACCAACCACCTTTTTAACCTGAAAACGACTACTGTACTTGGTATAAGTGATGTTGCTTTAAAGGGAGTCAGCCCTATAGACGCAGTGACCTCTCCACTGCCCACCACCGTAGATGTGGTCGCATTGGCAGGCTCTGTGTTGGCGTGGCAGGACGAGGGCATTGAGGGCTCTGCTGAGTATTCTGCTGAGGCACAGAAAGGCAGAAGGAAAGCAAGCTTTCCTTCTCTTTGCGATTTGCTGTATGGGGCAACTTGAAGAGACGCTCTTCCTCTAGATGTGCAGAAACCACAATTTCCACGCTTCCTCCCACACCTGACAACAGGGAACACCAGCAAAGACCTGTCTATTTGTGTTGCACCAGCAGACAGACAGACAGAAATCCAAGAAGACAAACAGGCAGGCAGACAGACAGACAGATATCCATGCAGACCGAAAGACAATTAGATTAGAAGACATGTAGGCAGGTAGGTAAACAGAAAAACAGACACACTGAGAAATAAACTATTGTAATAAAAGCTCTGCTCATCTGCAGTTTAAATATCTAGAACGGAAGGTTTTCACACAGTGAAACACCTCACGAATTTCACCATGCCAAATTTGCCTCAGGGGCTTGGATGGCACAAAAGCAAGCCTTTTTGCAAGTTGAACTACTTAATGAAGATATGCAGGGGACTTTATGCCTCGACTAAGTTGATGTTTTTCCTCAACCTCAAGGTAAAAAAAAACAAAACAAAAAAAAAAACACTTTAATTCAAATGCAATAAGTTTAGACAGATCTTCGTCAGGCATTATAACATTTATTTGGGTGGAGAGTGGACACCGATAGAGGAAAACATGTGGCCACTAAAACACATGCAATACACACAAGGGAGTCTCTGTGTGTGTGTGTGTGTGTGTGTGTGTGTGTGTGTGTGTGTGTTTGTGTGTGTGTGTGTGTGTGTGTGTGTCTGTGTCTGTGTGTGTGTGTGTGTGTGTGTGTGTGTGTGTGTGTGTGTGTAGCTGTGTTAGACCTATAGCTTTGCTGCAGTGTGAAGCGGGGCCAAATGCAGCGCTGACATCATCACTCTTTTTCCTGCAGACTCATGCTGGAGCTCCGCCCCCCTCATCAGTGTGTAAATCAGCCTGCTGCTCACACTGCTACTCCTCAGGGCGAGCTCTGCAGCACACACACACACACACACACACACAGGCACACACTGTATTTTCCTTGTAGTGGAAAGTGCAGCAACATTCAGTTCCATATATTACAGTCAGTAACATTTGGTTACATTCATCACATATTGTTGCATTCAGTTACATACTTTATTCAGTTACATTCTATTTACCATGCATTACTATCAGTTGCATACATTACGTTCAGTAACACACATTACATTGAGTTAACGTTACCGACATTACGCTGCATTCAGTTACATACGTTACATTCAGTTATTATACAGCTCTTCACAATGCTAGTAGAACGCTCCATTGACTTGAATGGGATTTCACAACGTTCTATATTGTAATTATGTAATTAGCGCTGAAACATATAATTACCGTTGTTAATGGCAACAGGTTTTGTGCTCCTGATTTACATCTTTCATATCACTCCGTAAGTAGTCCGGTCACTTCTTGCATTGGAACTTCATTCAAAAGTGAAAGCAGACGGTTGATCAGCTGTGTTCTAAAGAATGTTTGATTCAAGTTCCGCATGTGTTGCAAACTATTTGTTTCTCAGCAAAAGCCATAACGAAACAGTAACAAATAAATGCAAAGAGACATATCATGTGGAGTTTATTTTTATTTCCGTTTTGGCAAGTAGCCGTATAATAAGCGGGATAATGTATGGAACGCCGGTCATTATTGGTTCCTTCAAGTCCCTTCAGGGTGAAGGAAGACCCTTCCACTGGTGCGCCGGGGTCCGGTTCGTCCTGTCGGGACTTATTTTCCCAAAAATGACCGGCGTTCCATACGTTACATATGTTACACTCAGTTACATACGTTACATTCAGTTACATACGTTACATTCAGTTACATATGTTACATTCAGTTACATACGTTACATTCAGGCACATATGTTACATTCAGTTATTTTTGCTTACATACGTTACATTATATTTCTCTTACATACGTTACAGTTATATGGAGCGAGAGTACGCAGGTAAATGCATGTAGGACTGGTTGGTGTGTGTGTGTGTGTGTGTGTGTGTGTGTGTGTGTGGTTGTACAGGTTTATGTTTATGTTTATAGTAAAGTCATATGTCATATGGCCTAAATTAGAAATATATCAGTTATTAATAGACTTAATTAACAGAATGATGACACTAACCAAATAGAACATATTAATTAGTTAGAAACAAAGTGGACAGATAAGTCTCGAGATGCTTTTTGAAGATCCCAAAACTATCACTAGAATGAAGAGCTGTAGGAAGATCATTCCACCAAGCAGGAGGAGTCACGGAGGAAAAGAGTCTTGACTGTGCCCCCTTTAGTGTGGCTGACGTAGCAGGCGCTCAGCAGAGTACCGCAGCGGGCTACAGGGGACATAGACCTGGGTCATGGAAGTAGGATAGCAATGGATCAGTAAGTGTCCATAGGGAAGGATATATAGTGAGGGTATGAGTGTGCATACAGTATACGGTGTGTGTGTCTCTATGCATATGATGCATTATATAGGTGTGTCTCTGTGTGTCTTTGTGTGTGTGTGTGTGTGTGTGTTTGTGTGTGTGTGTGTGTGTGTGTGTGTGTGTGTGTGTGTGTGTGTCTGTATGCATATGATGCATTATATAGGTGTGTCTCTGTGTGTCTTTGTGTGTGTGTGTGTGTGTGTGTGTGTGTGTGTGTGTGTGTGTGTGTGTCTGTATGCATATGATGTATTATATAGGTGTGTCTCTGTGTGTCTTTGTGTGTGTGTGTGTGTGTGTGTGTGTGTGAGTGTGAAAGATGCGCCATGTAAGTGAAGTGCTGTGTAGGTGGGTTAACATGAGGACAGACGACTGCAGCAAACTGAGCAGGAGGAAGTGGAAGGCTGCCAAGATGGCCAAGCCACCAGAGGACCACCTCTCTCTCTCTCTCTCTCTCTCTCTCTCTCTTTCTCTCTCTCCCTTCACACACACACACACCAATGTTGCTGTTAATACTGATCTACAGTCAGTGATACTGATACTGCTTTATACTGATCTACAGTCAATGATGCTGTTTTATGCTGATCTCGTGTCAGTGATGCTGATCTCCAGTCACTGATGCTGGTCACTAGTTAGAGATGCTGTTCTGTTGTTAGTGATGATGATCTCTAGTTAGTGATGCTGTTCTGTTGTTAGTGATGCTGATCTCTAGTTAGTGATGCTGTTTTATACTGATCTCCAGTCAATGATGCAGATTTCTAGTTACTGATGCTAATCTCTAATTACTGATGCAGATCTACAGTCAGTGATACTGATCTCTAGTTAGTGATGCTGTTTTATACTGATCTTTAGTTACTGATTTTGATCTGTAGTTACTGATACTGATCTCCAGTCAATGATGCTGTTCTAGTGATGCTGATCTTTAGTTACTGATACTGATCTCCAGTCAATGATGCTAATCTTTACTTATGCAGATCTTTAGTTACTGATTCTGATATTTAGTTAGTGATGCTGATCTCTAGTTAGTGATGCTGTTCTCTAGTTAGTGATGCTGATCTCCAGTCAGTGATGCTGATTTACAGTCAGTCAGCTGTTTTTTTATGTCGTTAACCTCCAATCAGGTTGCTGATGCTGTCTATTGTGGTTTACTGAGCTTTTGTTAGTGTTAGTGTTCTTGTGGGTTCCAATTCTGATACTGCAGTATTTCTGTGAGGACACACCAACCTGACACTATCAACTTGCAGAGAACACAGTCTGCAGACTTTGAGGCATTACACCGCCCTCTCCTGGTAGTACAGTGTATAAAAATTAAATATTATGTGTGTGTGTGTGTGTGTGTGTGTGTGTGTGTGTATGTGTGTGTGTGTGCTTATGTGTGTGTGTGAGAGAGTCAGTGGTGATTGGTGTATGGGATAGTATATTGAGGGGATTGTTTTGTCTTCCAGACTGGACGCCCTTGAGATTTACCTGCCAGAACAGCCACCCCTGTTGCCAGGCAGCCTGACAGAAATTAGTGTGTGTGTGTGTGTGTTACTGTCTGTGTGTGTGAGTTTGAAACCGTATGAGATGTTTGTGTGATTGATTGTGTGTATCTGTGTGTGTATGTATGTATGTATGTGTGTGTGTGTGTGTGTGTGTGTGTGTGTGTAAACTGGCTGTGTGAGTTTCTGTAAAGTGTGTGGCTCCAGGCTCAGCCCAATTAATAGCAGGTCCTGTTAGCTCCCCCTGCTGGTAGTTATTAAGTGTTATTCCCCTCTCACCTGTTGATTGGCAGGCTAGGAGCACCTAAGACCTGAGAACTGGCAGGACAGCCTTTTATAAGACACCAGGCTGACACACATAGGTGTTCTATTAGTTGGTGTTAGGGTTAGCTCTATACACATAATAAAAAGTGTTCTATTAGTTAATGTTTGGGTTAGCTCTATACACATAATAAAAAGTGCTCTATTAGTTAATGTTAGGGTTAGTGCTCTATACATATAGAACATGCTCTATTAGTTAATGTTAGGGTTAGCTCTATAAACATAATAAAAAGTGTTCTATTAGTTAATGTTAGGGTTAGCTCTATACACATAATAAAAAGTGCTCTATTAGTTAATGTTAGGGTTAGTGCTCTATACATATAGAACGTGCTCTATTAGTTAATGTTTGGGTTAGCTCTATACACATAATAAAAAAGTGCTCTATTAGTTAATGTTTGGGTTAGCTCTATACACATAATAAAAAAGTGCTCTATTAGTTAATGTTAGGGTTAGCTCTATACACATAATAAAAAAGTGCTCTATTAGTTAATGTTTGGGTTAGCTCTATACACATAATAAAAAAGTGCTCTATTAGTTAATGTTTGGGTTAGCTCTATACACATAATAAAAAGTGCTCTATTAGTTAATGTTAGGGTTAGCTCTATACACATAATAAAAAGTGCTCTATTAGTTAATGTTTGGGTTAGCTCTATACACATAATAAAAAGTGCTCTATTAGTTAATGTTTGGGTTAGCTCTATACACATAATAAAAAAGTGCTCTATTAGTTAATGTTTGGGTTAGCTCTATACACATAATAAAAAAGTGCTCTATTAGTTAATGTTTGGGTTAGCTCTATACACATAATAAAAAAGTGCTCTATTAGTTAATGTTTGGGTTAGCTCTATACACATAATAAAAAGTGCTCTATTAGTTAATGTTAGGGTTAGTGCTCTAACCCCCCCCCCCACACACACACACCACCACTCTCATTTTCACCTCATATGGCCATCCATTACTGGCTACATGGCTATATGGGGAAACATTGTGACTGTAGCCGCTTGCTGTAAGGCCTCATGTGGTTAATGACTTGAGAGTTTATTGTTTTGGTTTCATTGTTTGTTTGTTTGCTATTTTTCATCCTCTGCACATCTTGTGCACCGTAAACAAACCTGCATCATTTCCCACCACAAGCCCTTCAGCAGTTTTTCCATCTTTGTGGACCCGATCTCACTGTGTGTGTGTGTGTGTGTGTGTGTGTGTTTGTGTGTGTGTGTGTGTGTGTTTGTGTGTGTGTGTGTGTGTGTGTGTGAGAGTGTTTTAAATGTGGTGTTGTGTCTGTAATGTCTCCCAGGAGGATAGATTGGCTCAGTCCAAATTACTGCAGTGGACATAACTCATCTAACTGGACGTGCTCTTCTGCTGTCTCCCGTTCCTCTTAGCTTCCTATGAGACGCTCCTGCTAAACCCAGTCAGCAAACATCATTTCGCTGTACAGAGGGTGTGCGGTACTTAATGTGGGAGAGTTAAATTAACTTTCTCCAATACTATTGCATGTGGTATACGTACAAATGTGTGTGTGTGTGTGTGTGTGTGTATGCTGTCCCATCCATAGACCCATCTATGAGTAATATTAATGAGATGTAAATGGATCCAGACGCAACTCATCTGATAGTCTGTCTCTCAATGATGGAGTAGTGGGGGATCTGCTCAGTTCTGTCTTTTAAACAAGCAGAGGACGATTCCTCTGATCTTACCCATGATTCTTCTCTCTTCTTTTAAAACCACCAGCAACCAACGGCCATACCCTGCAGTGGCCACCCCAATCCTCACTTCTCCCCTCCTTTATGTCTGCCCCCCTCTTCCCTCTCCCCTCTCTCCTCCTCTCACTCATCCCCCACTCTCTCCTCCTCATCCTCTCTCCCTTCTTCTCTTTTATTCTCTCCCTCTCTCTCCTCCTCCCCTCCCCTCTCTCTCTCCTCCTCCTCTCCCTCTCTTTCCTCCTCTCTTTCCCTCTCTCCTCCTCCTCTCCCTCTCTTTCCTACTATCTCTCCCCCTCTCTCCTCCCCCTCTTTCCTCCTCTCTCTCCTCCTCCTCTCCCTCTCTTTCCTCCTCTCTCTCCTCCTCTCCCTCTCTTTTCTCCTCTCTCTCCCTCTCTTTTCTCCTCTCTCTCCCCCTCTCTCCTCCTCCTCTCCCTCTCTTTCCTACTCTCTCTCCCCCTCTCTCCTCCCCCTCTTTCCTCCTCTCTCTCCTCCTCTCTCCTCCTCCTCTCTCTCCTTTTTTCTCCTCCTCCTCCTCTCCTCTATGTTTCACTCACTCATCCATGTCCTCAGATCACCCCCAGATTCTCTACTGCATAGCCCCCGCCCCCCGCCCCCCCCCCCCTCCCCCCACACCAGACATGGCATGAGGAGACAAACGCTCATCAGTGACGCAACTCAGCCCACTGCTGCATTGCACTGCAACACGCCCTCCACCCCCACAAACCACACCCTCACAGCTCAGGGCCACACACACACACACACACACTTCACTCAATCTTGAATGCCCAAACACAAACACACACTTTGCTCAATTTCACACACACACACACACACACACACACACACACACACACATGTGAACAGAATGTGACTGATTAAGTGAGCAAAGTGTACATGTGTGTGTCTGGGTGTTACCAATTGAGCAAAGTGTTAATGTTTCTGGGCATTAAAGATTGAGTAAAATGTGTGTGTGTATGTGTGTCTGTCTGGGCTTTTGAGATTGAGTAAAGTGTGTGTGTGTGTGTCTGTGTCTTGGTGTGTGAAATTGAGCAAAGTGTGCGTTTGTGTTTGGGCATTCAAGACTGAGTGAAGTGTGTGTGTGTGTGTGTGTGTGTGTGTGTGTGTGTGTGTCTGGGCTTACAAACTGACTAAAGTGTGTGTGCGCGTCTGGGCATTCGAGATTAAGTGAAGTGTGTGTGTCTGAGTGTTTGAGATTGAGTAAAGTGAGTGTGGGTGTCTGGGTGTTCAAGATTGAGTAAAGTGTGTGTATGTGTGTGTGTGTGTCTGTGTGTGTGTGTGTGTGTGTGTGTGTGTGTCTGGGCGTTTGAGATTGAGTAAAGTGAGTGTGTGTGTCTGGGTGTTTAAGATGGAGTAAAGTGATTGTCTGTGTCTGGGCATGAGTGTTTGTGTGTGTGTCAGTGTTTAATTTTTCCCCACCTGGATAAAGAAGGCAAACTATTATTCAAGCCTTTTGCAACAGGACTCAGGGTTTGATACCTAAGTTGCGAGTCTGTTGCTTTGGATAAAAGCGTCCCCCTCCCACACACGCACGCACGCACGCCCACACACACACAGTCTCACTCAATCACTCTTCTGTTCTGTTCAGGTTCCCATTTGATAACATCACACTTAGGAGTCGTTATGGGTGGAATAGAAATTCAAATAATGTCTCATTGCTCTTTCGAGAAACGTGGCCTTGCCAGAGTGTTTTGTACCCTGAGATGGTGCCAGACTAATGTATGGGGCAGTATTGAGCCCCTCAGCAGTTTGGGCGTGGACACTCTGCATTTACTTGACAAGATTTAAAGCTGCAGTGCTGAGGTTTTGGCCTCGGTGAAGAACATTTCAGCCGAAATGGCACAGCCGTAGCCAAACGCTTTGGCTCCTCTTAATTGCACCTGCACTTAGCGATTGGCCATGAGAGCCGCTGTGCTAATGAGGACAGACAGAGGGCCCAGTGGACGCTGTGACCTCTCCATCTCTCACCTGAGGCCAGAGCTCCTCTAAACTCTCCAGGACTTGCCAGGGGGGGTTTAATGCAGGAGATGGGCTCAAACACAAATAATAGATGTTCTCATTTACTGTGAGCCGTTCGACCTCTCCATCAAGGTTTAACGCAGTGCTTCTAAATCTGAGTCATTCAGACCTCATTTACATGTAGTCAATACAGCACTCTATCTATCTCTCTCTCTCTATCTATCTATCTATCTATCTATCTATCTATCTATCTATCTATTTATCTATCTATCACCATGTGCACTAGTTGCATTGTAGTCCTTTCAATATGCTTTTTCAGGCCTACTTTTACTGTAATTACAGTTTTTCTCAGTCGCTTTGGTGCTTTTCTCACATCACTATTAACATTTGCACAGCAGTTAATGCATTTTTCAAAACAATTAGTGCAAACTGCAAAACCTAGTAGATAACCTGCAAAAAGCACATCACTTGCTCAAAATGAATAGTCCATTCCTCAAAAGCAAGTATTTATGTCAATGAAACTGCCAGTGTCATCAAAATGAGAAGTCTTGACACCATCGTTTATGAACAAGATAGTCAAATGGCTTTGTCATGTTTTCATTACGGCAGTTTATGCTCTCAGTGTTTTCCCTGCCTGGCTGCTTTAGCTGTTGGTTGCAGCAGCTTGTGCTAGGTAAAACCGATTGTTTTTGTTTTTATTAGTACTGACGGTACTCAGTGACCTCGAGAAACAGAGATCTATGTGAAAGATCCCCAGATTTCTCCTCAAATAGGCCTCAAATACTGTTGGGACCTCTGAAGATATGAACCCCTCCATGATGCAGTGGATGCAAGACACCCCATCACAGATGCTAAGGGCCCATCACACATCAGACTCATCAGGATGCTAAAGGCATGTCATAGATGCAGACTCCTTAGGATGCAAAGGGCCCATCACAGATGCAGACTCCTCAGGATGCTAAAGGCATGTCACAAGGCAGACTCTTCAGGATGCTAAAGGCATGTCACAAGGCAGACTCTTCAGGATGCTAAAGGCATGTCACAGATGCAGACTCCTCAGGATGCAAAGGGCCCATCACAGATGCAGACTCCTCAGGATGCAAAGGGCCCATCACACAGCAGACTCCTCAGGATGCAAAGGGCCCATCACACAGCAGACTCCTCAGGATGCAAAGGGCCCATCACACAGCAGACTCCTCAGGATGCAAAGGGCCCATCACACAGCAGACTCCTCGGGATGCAAAGGGCCCATCACACAGCAGACTCCTCAGGATGCAAAGGGCCCATCACACAGCAGACTCCTCGGGATGCAAAGGGCCCATCACACAGCAGACTCCTCAGGAGTCCTATGATGAAAGGAAGAATGGTGAGGCAGTGTGGATCGGGACGTGTCCCAAAGGTAGTCCTTATGTGGACAGTCGTTTAGATTATAGTTCTATGTGTGGACAGTAGTATTTATTTTATGTGGACAGCCATATTAATATTATGTGGAGGGTAGTTAATGGGTTAGTTGCATGTGGACACAGTCATGTTTGTTGTATGTGGACAGTGGTGGAAAAGTTATGTATTATGTAGACAGTGGTGTTGCATGCCGCACACACACACCAGGGTGTCCCCAAGATAGACTAGGTCCGGTGCCCCGGTCCATGCGGTGTCCTTGGGAGCGACACTGAGAAGGCCTCTCAAGATGAGGTGTGTGTTGATCTGGGCTGCCAGCACCCCCTGGTGGACATTAGGAATCATCTCACCTTGATCATGTGTATCGTACGAGTGTTTTGAGAAGCCTAAAATAATCATTCTTCATTTCTTTTAATATATTTTTTTTCCTGGATGCTCCCATTGTTTCACCTGGCTGATTCTCAGTTTGGTGAAATACAATTCTGTGATAACTTACAGACATCATTGCAGTTTATAGATGTATGAGTGTGTTGTGTGTTTGGTGGTTTTTGAGTTACATGATTTTTGGTGGTGATTATAATGTGAGATGTGAGTTATGGCAGTGGTGATGGTCTGTGTGTGTGTGTGTGTGTGTGTGTGTGTGTGTGTGTGTGTGTGTGTGTGTGATTGCCAGCTAGCTAGGCCTGCTCTTTGTTTCTGGTTTGTCTCCCCTGTTCAGGTGCGCTTGTGGGTGGGGCCATCTCCTTGGGGCGAATGCCATACACCAGCGCACAAGTTTGCTCGGGCTTTTTAGGTAGTCGCTCCCGTTACTCCAGCAGACCTTTTGCTTCTCGTTACTTTTGACGAGACACGCAACACGCACACGTGCCACATTCCACTCACTGCAACACCCTTTCACAACTAAACACTGACCCGCTCCTGTCCGACCCGTTTTTTTCACTTGTAATTTGACATGAATGCTACGTACACCTAGCCTCCCCTCTCATTGTTGCGGCTTCTTTGAGGCCTTAACAATGTGCATGTTAGTTGTGTGAGTTGTGTGAGTGGTGTGTGTGTGTATGTGTGTGCTTGTTCAGTGATATTGTGAAGACCTGGTGCATGCCACTGGTCCTCGGGTTTGTGTATGTATTGTACTGCATTCTTAATATTTGTGTCCCTGTACCATTTTGGACATAAATAAATGGTTAAAATGTGTGTGTGTGTGTGTGTGTGTGTGTGTGTGTGTGTGTGTGTGTGTGTGTTTGGTGAGTGGGCAGTGTTGGAGTGAAGTGAGTGGAGAGAGTATAACTGAACACAGTTGATAAACACAGCTCAGGAGCATAACTTTGCCAACACCTGACTAGGGTGCAACGCCTGTGATTATACAGTAGTGGCTACAAGAGTCACATCAGGTTCACACTATATATGTGGGCGGTGGTAGTGTAGTGATTAAGGAGCTAGGCTAGCATGCAGTAGTCTGAAAAGTTGTGGGTTCAATTCCCGCCTTCCACCGTTGTGCCCTTGAGCAAGGCACTTAACCTTGAGTTGCTCCAGGGACAATGCAATCTCTGGTAATATAGTTGACATATGTAAGTCACTTTGGACTAAGTGTCTGCTAAATGCCTAAGTACAAATATTCGCCTTATTCACCTGGCGGACAGAACGAGGCTACAGGGTACATTTGCCATTACACCTCAGTCCAGCAGATGGTGGAGGTAATGCACTCCGTTTGCAAACTGCCAAAAAAAGCTTGCCGAAAAAGAGGGTTGGCTGGCCTGTTCTTCTTCAGTGAGTTTTTTTTGGCAGTTTGCAAACGGAGTGCATTAGTCTCGTTCTGGTGAATAAGGCAAATTCACTCCAGTTCTATTGCCCTTCTGTCCAGTTCTGTTGCCCTTCTGCACCTGTGTCTCTGATGTGACAGCTTGGTCGGTGTGTTACAGCGCCCTCTGTTGGGGCGGAAACTAACTTCTGTAAGAACTACTGCAATGTATATATATATATATATATATATATATATATATATATATATATATATATATGACTTTTTCATTACAGTTTTTCCTTTGTTGCTTTGGTGCATTTCTCAAATCAGCATGTTTAAACAACGGTTTGTGCATTTCTCAAAACAATTAGTGCAGACTGCACCCCACAGTGGATTACATGCAAATGTATGTATGTTGCTTAGAATGCCTAGTTTACAGTATGTCTCCAAAGCAAATTTATGTCAATGAAACTGTCAGTGCAATCAGAACAAGTCCATGCCATTGTTTGTAAACAAGATTGTCAAACTATTTTGTCTTGTTGTCAATATGACAGTTTACCCAATAAGTATTTTTAAAAAATGCACAAGGCAGCACTATTTCCTGTGTGACGTAGCTATTTCAAAATGACAAAGTTACACATTATTGTGCGTATGTGTGTGTGTGTGTGTGGGGGGGGGGGTATTGCTAGAGACTGGACTCAAATGTTCTACTTCAATGTACTGTTCATGCTGAAATTAGCTGCCGGACATTGTTACAATATAAAGAGAACATATATTTATGTATTATATACTGTTACAATATAAAGAGAACATTTACAATACGTGTATTTATGTATTATATATACTGTTACAATAATATAAAGAGAACATTTACAGCATTTTTACAGTGCATTACAGTTATGACAATTAATTATTTCAACAGTTCAAGTGGTCTAGGACTATTCAGCATGGAACCAGTATAATGTATTTTTAACAATGTGACATTAGTAACTAAAAATGTAAAAAAAAAAAATTTGCTGTTTCTGAGATTGGTAGAAATTGCTTTTATGATGTGCACAAGTTATACGTTCAAACAAGCAGTTTTGAGAATAGAAATTGTAATAGAAAATGCACCAAAGCATTAAGAAAAGAAAAAACTGTAATAGATCAATCTGGAACTCTCACCTGGAACCCACTTTGAAACCTAAGTAATGAATAAACCCTTAAGTGAAATATGATGAGAGTGATGCATGGAGCCTGTAGGCCCATAGCCCATATATCAGACTGTCACCGTTTGAGATCTATTCATCTTATTGGGAAGAGTGCAAATGGCTTGGTTATTGCTCACTCACTTTATTGAGGTTACTGCCTCAGAGATATTATCATACACTGTATAAAATAGACAAGGGTGTAAGGAGGACTTTAAATGAGAAGCATAGACTACAGGTAGTGACCAAAACACAGATATACTGTTTACCATAAATAAACATTCATAAATGCTAAAATCTCAGAAAGATGGTAAGGAACCCCACATTTGTAGCTAATGGGTTATTTCTGAAAGTTGGACAAGTGGCTTAGTACTTTTTAGATGAAAACGGTGTGGAAAACAGTAGATTAAAAAAGCTGATGAAATCCGAGGAAACTTTCCAAGAGGAACAGGCTACATTTACTCATATGTTCGAAGTTGAAGGATGGGGAATCCCTCTCTCAACTGATGTCACGGCCGACGTGCCCGCGCCCAATTCCGCATGCAGGAAGGCGCGGTCGCTCGCGCCACCGCGAGAACACACTTTTCCCAGGCACGCGTTTTTTTCCCCACAGCACCGGAACTGTGATGTCCAGGACGGAGTACTGTACCTCCCGCCCCTGGTGTTTATGTATATATTTATTTATTTATCGCCCGAATACCCAACGCAATGAGTCGCTGGATTCCTACGAAAAAGGAGAAATACGGTGTTGGTAAGTTCAGACTGGCGCATTGGTTTATCGTTTGGGCTGAAAACTGTAGCTGACTTCATGCCTCTCGCTGCGTTCCCCAGCCTGTCGGTCTGTCTGTCTGGGACCTTCCCAAGTCAAACTTAACTCTGAAGTAAAACTGTCCGTTTCGCCCTGCTACCTGCAGTTCTCTTTACGTGTCATGTTGCAAAACTAAATTAATCACAAAGTGAAGTTGAACTGACACTGTCACGCTACTAAGTTTGGTCTAAGTTGCCTACCTGCTCCTGCTGCCGCTGTCGTAGAAGTCTTCTGAGGCATATCTAAGTTATATTTCAGAGTTAAACGTGTAGAATCTGAATTAAACACGGTCCGTTACATGTGTCGAAGGTAAAGTTATTTTGTAGCCAAAGCATAGACTGTTGCTGAATACTGCAGCGTCGTGTCGCAACAGATGATGAGGAAAGCGTAGTAGTAAACAGTGGGGAAGTGGTGGGCATACCCACCCTTTCAGTGAATGATAGAACGTTATTTTCCTCAGACTTTGCACGAGAATGAGGTGAAATGGAGCGTTTTCATAGTTTGGTATGCCGCACTAACTGACTTCTGAAGAAGATCCACTGATTTAAGTGAGCTAGTGACATATGCAAATGACTTCATTGTTATAAAGTAACGGGTTGTAACCTGAAAGTTGTGGCGTGACTGAACGTGCTGCCTACAAAGTTTCAGAATGTTAAAAATACGACTGACTGGAATAAGAGAAACGATGCATTGGCAAAAAAACTATTTGAAGCAGTAGGTTAGCCTACACATATGTGGTCTGTGTTGGTGTTCAGTTCCCCAACTGGTCGTCTGTGATATGATAAAGGCTATGAGCCAAAATTCTCCTGTTCGTATCTGTACAGTGGAATGTGTGTTTCTGAGGCTTCGTGCTAGGCGAAGCCTTTGGGTGTTTCGCAGTGGGTTGCTCTTAGACCAGACAGCCAGGGTTGGCCAACTCCGATGAGCTAACGTGCTTCTGAGGAATGTCCCTGTTTGCTCATTCACTACTGCCCAGGTAGGCCCTTCAGTAGGATACAATGAGTGTCTGCCTGTACTAGCTAGACAGGCCGTGCCCTGGCCGAGATGGTCTTTCTGTAAGTGCCCTGACCATGTGAGCGGCGAGCTGTCACTCTGCGATCCGCTAGTGGCCTGTGGCGGTTGTGTGTGCAGCGCTTCCACAGAGCAGTATCTGTAAAGGAGTGGCAGCTCACCCTCGCAGTGGACTTTGTCACCCAGACAGAAACACAATAGTCCTGGAGTTTAGTAACAGGAATATCTTATGTATGTAATTAATAAATACACATTGAGTGGTTGTTGGTGTTGGTCAGTGATCATCATCCATGGTATCCTTGTGAATGAAGCTTCAGTGATCAGTTTTATCAGTGAAGTGTGGTAGAAGTGAGAACTGTGTGTGTTTGAGTGTGTGTGGTAGCATTAGTGTGACTGAAAGCTGTGTGTGTGTCTGTGTATGTCAGTGTGAGTGTGTAACTCTGACTAAGCGACTGATTTGCTGATTCGAGTGAAGCTGATTGGTTGATGTGAGACTGTAGCTGGCCTGAGGCCCTCTGCATGGTTTTCCAAGCTCTCTGCTCTGTAAATGTTTTCTGTGCTTCTGTTTTGGACACATCATTCAGCACTATTTAATTTCACACTGATAACCAGTGTTTAGCTTCACACACTGCATAATGTCACTGACTAGTTTATTCAGAATGTGTATGTTTGTATATGCCTGGCATTTACATTTAGCAAGTGCAGGGGGGGGGGGGGGGGGGCATTTTTAGTTCTATAGCTAAACTTATCAGGCGTAGATGTGTGTAAAGATAGATGTCTGGAAAGGACATATGGGTGTGAAACAAGCCATAGGGAAGTAAACCACAGAGAAGCTCCTCTTTATGCCAGACTGTGACTCACACACACACACAAACATACACAGAATAAATAGCAGAACTGCAGTGGAAGTGACACAGGTGGCCTCCCAAGATGGCAGACCCATGTTTGTCGCCACCAGACTGGCCTTATATTTCCCATACTGGCCTTATATCTCCTATACTGGCAGACCTGCGTTGGCAAAATGGCATTAGCAGACCTGGCAGACTGGCATTAGCAGACCTGTGTTGGCAGACTGTTGTTAGCAGGCCTGTGTTGGCTCACTGGCATTAGCAGACCTGTGCTGGTAGTATGGTGTTAGCAGACCTCTACTGGTAGAATGGCTTTAGCAGACCTCTACTGGTAGAATGGCATTAGTAGATCTGCGTTGGCAAACCTGCGTTAGTAGATCTGCGTTGGCAAACCTGCGTTGGTAGACCTGCACACTGCTGAGAGTGTGTGTCACATTTGTCAAGTGCTCCATTCTGCTGTGTGTGTGTGTATCACGTTTGCTCCATGTTGTCATTCTGTTGGCAGGACCCCAGCACAGTGCCTGCTGTCACTGTTTCCCTCCGTGTCACTGAGTCTGTCGAACACTGTTGCCTTTGAGCCGAGGCTTGGACTCTGGGAGAGAGAGGGGCCTTCTGGCCCTGAGAGAGGAGGGAGAGAGAGAAAAGGGTGAGAAAGAAAGATGAGAGAGAAAGATGAGAGAGAGAGAGAGAGAGAGAGAGAGAGAGAGAGAGAGAGAGAGAGAGAGAGAGAGAGAGAGAGAGAGAGAGAGAGAGAGAGAGAGAAAAGGGTGAGAAAGAAAGATGAGAGAGAGAGGAGAGAGAGAGGGGAGACAGAGAGAGAGAGACAGAGAGAGGGAGGGGGGGTCCTTATGAGTCAGGCCTGGGAGATGGGGCTGCTTTAGATATACAGGAGTGTTGCAGAGAAACGCCTGTCAACATTAACACATTCTCTGTATTCATTTGCCAAAGCCAGCCACCATTTTCCTGGTGTTACCCTCTCATATGGAGACCCAAGCAGTTCTGACCTCAGCATGCTGGAAATGCCCCAGTCGGAGGTTCCTGCTAGGTGAAAATGCTCCAGTCTGTTGTGGTGCTTGGTGAAATGTCCCACTGATACTCACTCCTACCCCTCTGGCAATACACACTTCTGACACTCACACATTTCACACACGCACACACACACACACACACACTCGCATTTCAATTCTTTATTTGGATTGACAAGTAGGATAAGTATCATAACAAGATCCAAATTTAGCTTACAGTTTTACTCAGTTGCTTTGGTGCATTTCTCAAATCAGCATTAACATTTGCACAACAGTTAGTGCATTTCACAAAACAATTAGAGCAAACTGCACTGCATAGTGGACTACCTGCAAAGGCGCGTATTTTGCTCAGAATGCTTTGTTTATGCCTCAAAAGCAGATATTTATACCAATGAAACTGTCAGTGCAATCAAAATGACAAGACCTGACATTGTGTATGTTAAGATAGTCAAACTGTTTTGTCTTGTTGTCAATATGACAGTTTACTCTGTAACTCTGTAAGTATTTTCTAACGAAACATGCACAGGGCAACACTGTTTTCTTTTTCAAAATTACAAAGTGACACATTATTGTGTGGAGGGGGTTGATTGCAAGACAGTGGATATGTTTCAAAGTTTTCTCTGTTGACAGACATTGTGACAGTATAAAGAAAACAAAGGCCTTTACAACACTGTGCAAATATAAAATGAGCAATATACAGTAAAACACCCCTTAGTCAGAGCTGTGCTCCACCATACATCGTTCTATATATCCTCTATACATGGAGTTTGTACACAGAGTTTTGAGAATTTCAATTCTGATCTGAACTGAGACAAACTGTAAAAGGAGTTTCTCTCAACAGCAAGTTTAACTCTATGATATGCACATTAGGGTAAAGGTGACACACACACACACACACACACACACACACACACACACACACACTCACATATACGCACATTCACTCACAGACACACACGTGTGTGTGTGCAGCAGCGTTTACACTGGAAACAGTAGTGTGTTATGAGGACAGTGTGTGTGTGTAATGTTTAGTATTGATGGGTTATGTGGTATAAGACTCACACTGTGTGTGTGTGTGTGTGTGTGTGTGTGTGTGTGGGTGTGTGTGTGGCATTAGTGAGGGCTGTAATCTCTTTAGCTGGGCGTGAGTAAGAAATAGCAGGAGGCCCACGCCAGTACAGGCCTGTCATGAAATGCAGCCTCCGGCAACACACTTCTAACACACACACACACACACACACATACACTCAGTCACTCACAAACACACACATACACACACACACACACTATGCACTCACTCTCTCTCTTACACATGCACTCACACAGACACACACCAACACATGTATACGCACACACACACACACACACACACACACACACACACACACACACACACACACCCTCGCACATCTGACAAACATGTCAGGACAAGGCCCACTCCGTTACTCTCAGCCCTCATTCTCTCTTATTCCTCCCCTCTCTCTCTGCCTTGCACTCTTTTTTTCTATCTCTCCATCTCTCTCTTGTTCTCTTCCTCTCTCCCTCCCTCTCTCCCTCTAGTTGATTCCAATGGGTTTTGTCCTCTTTCTCTTTCTCTATCTCCTCTCTATCTTTCCATGTCTCTCACTCATTATCTTTCTCTCTTTCTCTCTCTCTTTCTATCTTTCCATGTCTCTCACTCCTTCTGTTTCTCTTTCTCTCTCCCTCTCTCCCTCCCTCTAGTTGATTGGAGTGTGTCTGTGCTCTTTCTCTCTCTGTAGTATTTTCCTGTATGATCTCACCTGCCCATGTTTGGATCTGAGCTTTAACCCTTCAGCAGGGCCTGAGAGTACTGAGTGTCAAGAGACTGATATGAGAGCCCCCTCTCACTCTGTGTGTGTGTGTGTGTTTGTGCCAGTGTTTGTGTGTGTTTGTGCCTGTGTGTGTGTGTGTGTGTGTGTGTGTGTGTGTTTGTGCCAGTGTGCTTACCCTGTGAAAACATGATGTTTTCCACACCAATAACATACACCATGCCTTACACTACCTATCCTGCAACAATTTCCAACACACTCACACACACATGTGGTGGGGGTTGGCGAAGTATTGATGCCTTTTCTCAATAAACCCTGACAGTGGCCTACATAACAGCTGTAGGGGGCGGTCCTGAACAATTGGCCCAGATATCCGTCCAATCAGATCGTCTCAGGGAACTGTACTCTGCCACTTCCTTAAGGGGTGCTGGTCACACCTTCATGTTTGAGAGACTCATTTCTTCCCGTGTCTCTTTCTTTCTCTCTCTCGGCCCTCTCTCTCTTTGTTTACCATTCTTTTTCTCTCTCCATCTCTCTTTGTCTCTCTTTCTCCCTCTCTCTCTCTGTCCCCCATCTCTCCTCCACTTTCTCTTGGTCTCTTGCTCCCTCTCTTTCTCTGCCTGTCCTCCCTCTGCCTCTCTCCCTCTCTCTCTCCCTCCCTCTTTCTCTCCCTCTCCATCTATCTCTCTGCCTCCCTCTCTCTCCCTCTCCATCTCCCTCTCTCTGCTTCTCTCTCTCTCCCTCTCCATCTCTCTCTCTCTGCTTCTCTCTCTCTCCCTCTCCATCTCTCTCTCTGGCTCTCACTCTACTACTGATTTGATAATGTGTATAAAATGATAATGAACGGCAAAAAAGTACCATCCTAGCTAATATGAATGACAACGTCCACACATAAACTATTAACGATAACGTCATGAAGAACAATGTTGTTGGGGATCACTTTCAGAGCGATTTTGAGAATGATACAAAGCTGATTCAGAATCCATCAAATTTTAGTCATCACATTCATCAACACAAGGAGAGACTTTCCTTATCGTTGGTCAATATAGAAGCTTTTATCTTCTATATCTTCTTTTATAGTTATAGTTATCTTTATAGTTATCGTTCCTGGTGTGAAAGGCCCTTAATTCTCACAATGCAAAAGGAAATTCTGTTTCAACCTCTTGTGTGCAGAAGGAGCATACCCTCTCTTTTCCTGATAGCCATGTTTATTTATGACTACCTTTTTCAGTGGCCAATATGTGGTCATTTAGTCCATACCTAGTGATTGCTTTCCAAATATTGGGGTACTCTGGAATACTCTGCCACTTTATAATCTTGTTCCATAGTCTGGTACATTTCTAATTTGCTTTGGGTTTTTTGATAGTATTTTTCCAGTCAATATAATTTTCTATTTTTTTTTAAATTAGTTTCAGGCATATTGTCTTTTCTGGGTTATATTTCCCTATGGTGGCAGAACTGTGGTTCAGGACAAGTTGACAAGTTGACCTTTTCAAACCTCTGCTCTTGGCACCAAAGAGCTTGCAATGTGTATGATTTTTTGGATCATTGGACTTTAAATGAATATACAATTAGATTACTCTTTTTTTTTGTATTCTGCAATTTTGGAGTGTTTTAGTTTCCCAATTTTGAAATTCTTGATTCCATAATGGTCCCCAGATTGGAGTGATTGGTTTGTTTATGTCACTTTTTACTTCAGGTAGGCTATTTCCTGTTGTGTTGTTGTTTTGATTGTGTAGAGAACTCTTTCATTGCTTTGTCTTTTAATTCAGGTATAGCTTGATTCAATTGCCAGTAGAATTGTATAATTTTTTTTTTTGGACAGGACAGTGAAGACAGACAAGAAGTGAGTGGGAGAGAGAGAGAAAGGGGTGGGATCAGGACATAACCACAGGTCGGACTCGAACCTGGGACCCCAGTGGGTGCTCGGATCAGTTCATGGTATAGGCGTTGTAGCCTGCTGAGCTACAGCGCCCCACCCCCCAGAATTGTATGAATTTGTGTGTTGAATAATTGTGTTGTTTAATTTGAAGTTTGACTTGGTGCCATGATACCTGGATCTATTTTGGACTATCTTGATTTGTGTTTTAACCATATTTATTTAGTATCTAATATTTAGGTCCAATAGGTTTAGACATTATGATATCATTGTACAGATTGTCTGCAAATAACATGCACTTTACCTCTGAGTCTTTAAGGTGAGATCCTGGAGTTGATGGACTATTATATTTTTGCTAATTCATTGATATAAATATTGAATAGGGTGTTGCTTAAGGGCATAGAGCGGGCAGTGAAGTGGGCAGTGAAGTGGGGATAGAGCGGGCAGTGAAGTTGGCAGTGAAGTTGGCAGTGAAGTGGGCAGTGAAGTGGGCAGTGAAGTGGGGATAGAGTGGGCAGTGAAGTGGGCAGTGAAGTGGGCAGTGAAGTGGGGATAGAGTGGGCAGTGAAGTGGGCAGTGAAGTGGGGATAGAGTGGGCAGTGAAGTGGGGATAGAGTGGGCAGTGAAGTGGGGATAGAGTGGGCAGTGAAGTGGGGATAGAGTGGGCAGTGGAGTTGGCAGTGAAGTGGGGATAGAGTGGGCAGTGAAGTTGGCAGTGAAGTGGGCAGTGAAGTGGGCAGTGAAGTGGGTAGAGAGTGGGCAGTGGAGTGGGGATAGAGTGGGCAGTGAAGTGGGCAGTGAAGTGGGGATAGAGTGGGCAGTGAAGTTGGCAGTGAAGTTGGCAGTGAAGTGGGCAGTGAAGTGGGCAGTGAAGTGGGGAGAGAGTGGGCAGTGAAGTGGGCAGTGAAGTGGGCAGTGAAGTGGGCAGTGAAGTGGGCAGTGAAGTGGGGATAGAGTGGGCAGTGAAGTGGGCAGTGAAGTGGGCAGTGAAGTGGGGATAGAGTGGGGATAGAGTGGGCAGTGAAGTGGGGATAGAGTGGGCAGTGAAGTGGGGATAGAGTGGGCAGTGAAGTGGGCAGTGAAGTGGGGATAGAGTGGGCAGTGAAGTGGGCAGTGAAGTGGGCAGTGAAGTGGGCAGTGAAGTTGGCAGTGAAGTGGGGATAGAGTGGGCAGTGAAGTGGGCAGTGAAGTGGGGATAGAGTGGGCAGTGAAGTGGGGATAGAGTGGGCAGTGAAGTGGGGATAGAGTGGGCAGTGGAGTTGGCAGTGAAGTGGGGATAGAGTGGGCAGTGAAGTTGGCAGTGAAGTGGGCAGTGAAGTGGGCAGTGAAGTGGGTAGAGAGTGGGCAGTGGAGTGGGGATAGAGTGGGCAGTGAAGTTGGCAGTGAAGTTGGCAGTGAAGTGGGCAGTGAAGTGGGCAGTGAAGTGGGGAGAGAGTGGGCAGTGAAGTGGGCAGTGAAGTGGGCAGTGAAGTGGGGATAGAGTGGGCAGTGAAGTGGGCAGTGAAGTGGGGATAGAGTGGGGATAGAGTGGGCAGTGAAGTGGGGATAGAGTGGGCAGTGAAGTGGGGATAGAGTGGGCAGTGAAGTGGGCAGTGAAGTGGGCAGTGAAGTGGGCAGTGAAGTTGGCAGTGAAGTGGGGATAGAGTGGGCAGTGAAGTTGGCAGTGAAGTGGGTAGTGAAGTGGGGATAGAGTGGGCAGTGAAGTGGGCAGTGAAGTGGGGATAGAGTGGGCAGTGAAGTGGGGATAGAGTGGGCAGTGAAGTGGGGATAGAGTGGGCAGTGAAGTGGGGATAGAGTGGGCAGTGAAGTGGGGATAGAGTGGGCAGTGAAGTGGGGATAGAGTGGGCAGTGAAGTGGGCAGTGAAGTGGGCAGTGAAGTGGGGATAGAGTGGGCAGTTGGCAGTGCTCTCTCTTTCTTGTTTGTGCAATACTGTCACTTCTTCACTCCCTCTCTCACCCCACTCTCTCTCTCTCCCTTCCTGTTTTCTCTCTCTTTTCTCTACACACTCAACCCCTCCCTCCCTCCCTCTCTCTCTCTCTCCAGCCGTCTATAACTATGAAGCGCTGGGCGAGCAGGAGCTCAGTCTGCGGGTGGGGGACACCGTGCACATACTGGAGATGTTTGAAGGTGAGTGTGAGTAGGAAACAAGCCCCGACTCAAGCCTCGACTGCTCACCTATGAGCCGGAGACGATCCTTGACTGCTCACCTGTGAGCAGGCTACGATCCTTGACTGCTCACCTGTGAGCAGGAAACGATCCTTGACTGCTTACCTGTGAGCAGGAAACAAGCCTTGACTGCTCACCTGTGAGCAGGAAATTGGCCTTGATTCTTCACCTGTGAGCAGGAAGTGAGCCCCGACTGTTCACCAGTGAGCAGGAAACTAGCCTTGACTCCTCACCTGTGAGCAGGAAAAAAGCCTTAACTTCTCACATGTGAGCAGGAAAAAAGCCTTAACTTCTCACCTGTGAGCAGGAGCTTTGTTTGTACTTGTGTAATGTTGCACAACATTAGGATCTTGATGCTGATGTTGTGTTGGTGCTGATAACTATGCTGTGATCTTGTGTTGGCACTTGGTAGTGACAGTTGGACGTCTATGCCGATGTTGTGTTGAGGCTGATTACTCTGTTGTGATTTGGTGCTGATAACTGTGTTGTTGGTGCTGATAGCTGTGTTTTTTTTTTCTTATCCCTGTAGGATGGTACAGAGGACACACACTGCGGCAGAAATCCCAGAAGGTGCTCTTCTTTCATGCTCCCTCTGGAACCTATAGACCCTTTCAACAACATAAACAAAAATAATGCTTGAACATTCTATTTTGTTCCCAATCTACTTCCTCTGCATTAAGATAACATATGGAATGTTAAAACGGAAGCCTTGTGGGAACAACTATGATGCTGATAATGGAACTCGGTCAATAATACTCGGACAATAATACTGATCACAGATCAAAGAAACACACTAAACTTTTGGGAAATGTGCTTTTTTTGCCGTCTACTCCAGTGTTAAATAAAAGAATACCTACCATTCACTTCTCTGCATGCAATAACCCAGGCTGACACACTGTTAGCCTAGCTTAGCATAATTCACTGGGACTGGGTTACACCAAAACTAAAAGGTATAGAAGTTTCCCAAAGCATTTGTGTGTTCCTTCAACCTGAACCTGTGTGTGTGACGTGTGTGTGTGTGTGTAACTGTTGATGTTTTCATGTCTGTCCAGGGCATTTTCCCAGCTTCATACATTCATCTGAAAGAGGCCAAGGTTGAGGGCAGCGGGTAAGACAAAGATGGCTACACACACACACACACACACTCTCTCTCTCTTTTGTCTTTGCCATTTGCCAGTGTGTGGTTTTGTGTTGTGTGTCCTTTAGCGCTGAGGAGACGGTCATCCCCACTGACCTGCCCCTGGTTCAGGAGCTGGCAGCTACGCTGCGAGAGTGGGCACAGATATGGCACAAGCTATACGTGGTAAGCACATATGGGCACAAATATGGCACTAGCTCTACGTGGTAAGCACTAAAGCACATATGGGAACAGATATGGCACCAGCTCTACGTGGTAAGCACTAAAGCACATATGGGCACAAATATGGCACCAGCTCTACGTGGTAAGCACTAAAGCACATATGGGCTCAAATATGGCACCAGCTCTACAGTACGTGGTAAGCACATTGGGAAAGGAAACACCTCCTGCTGGCCAGGGTAAGGTCTGTGAAGTGCAACAAGAGCACATTGCTCTGCTGTGTGTGTGTGTGTGTGTGTGTGTGTTTGTGTGTGTTGTGTGTGTGTTGTGTGTGTGTGTGTGTGTGTGTGTGGTGTGTGTGTGTGTGGTGTGGTGTGTATCATAGTGTGTGTGTGAGAGCTCTCCCCTCTGTGCTGCAGAACAACAAGAGCACGCTGTTCCGGAGCGTGCAGCAAATGGCCTACAGCCTGATGGAGTACCGCTCGCAGATCGTCTCCGGGACCCTGCCCAAGGACGATCTGGTGGAGCTCAAGAAGAAGGTCACCGCTAAGATCGACTACGGCAACCGGTAGGTGCACCGCTTCACACACAGTCCATGTGTACTTTGTGTTTGTACTTTGTGTTTGTACTTTGCGTGTGTGTGTGTGTGTGTGTGTGTTCTTATTGTCTATTGTGCCATTTATCAGTTGCGGCCAAGAAGGCTTTGAGTGTGTGCTAAGGGAGGGGTGTGTCTGTGTGTGTGTGTGTGTGTGTGTGTGTGTGTGTGCTCGCGTGCGCGCTAATGGGTCTGTGTGGAGATGTGTGTGGCAGACCGGTGTACGGTATAGGACAGTCCCACTAAGTTCTCCTGCTCAAGGCTTTCAGTGTGACTTATCATTCATCAGCTACAGATGTGCACAGTCATATTTCATACCCCGCCCCCTCCCTCAGCTTGTGTGTAAATCAGAGAGATTCTGTGTTGCTATCAGATGTAACTACTGTAAGTCAGGCATATTATTCATTAGATTAATGCACATGAATGGCATTATGTTACTCATTCAGTGGGGCTCTGTTGTCACTGCAGGATCCTGGGTTTGGATCTAGTGGTTCGGGACGAGTCCGGAAACACCCTGGACCCCGACTGCACCAGCACCGTGAGCCTGTTCCGGGCCCACGAGTCGGCCTCGGCGAGCATCAACGAGCGCATCCAGGAGGAAAAGGTCAGTGGGGGTCGGGGGTCAGAGGTCACATTCCTCTCAGGAGCCAGAGGTTAAAGGCCATCTCCAGACGGTCCCCTCTGACCCTCTTGTGCTGATCACACAACCAGCTGATCTCCATGTCCAGCATGTGCTATTATGGAAACAGATGGACTATTTGCAATGCATGTCTTACAGAGGAGTTACACGAGAGTGCTGTCATATTTATCAGACATATTTATTGTGTAGCCTTCAGTGCTGTGTGTCTGTTATGTCATTGAGTTTGTTTACATGGACATTAATATTCTGATATTAAGACAATATTCCGAATAAGACACTTCTGTGCCAGTAGCACCCTTTTTTCTTAACCGGAATGAAGTGTTCTGGAGTGTTCTGGAGTGTTCTGAATTTAGTCACATTCTTGAGGTGCGTTGTATGCATGTACACACCTTAACCGCATTATAACATCCTGTTAGAACTTTCGGTGCAGAAAGTTTTACAGAATCAACAGTCTTTGCTACCGTAGTAATAATACATATCCTGTGTTACATGTAAACGGGAATATAAATGGAATATCCTATCAACAACATTTGTGAACAACATAATCACAATATTGTCTTATGAGGTCAGTAGTTGGATTATTGCTGTGCATGTAAACATCAGTGTTTTTTTTTTTTTTTTGGTGTTGCCAGAGTCGTCTGCAGAACCTGGAGATGCGGCGTCAGACTCTCTTCAGCACGGTACACACCTACAGCCTCTTGATTAACCTCAAGAACTTTGTCTGCAACATCGGCGAGGATGCAGAGTTGCTCATGTCAATCTACGACCCTGACCAATCAGAGGTCATCAGGTCAGACATGGCCCCACACCCTTTTTTCTGGTGCTTAGATGTAGGCATGCAAGGCTCTGAGCTTGTGACGTGTGTGTGTGTGTGTGTACTGAGATGTGTGTGTGTGTGTGGGCACTGAGATGTGGTGTGTGTGTGTGTGTGTGTGTGTGTGTGTGTGTGTGCTGAGATGTTGTGTGTGTTTCCCGCAGTGAGAACTTCCTGGTGCGCTGGGATAGCACAGGCATGCCCAAAGAGATTGAGAAACTCAACAACCTGCCAGCTCTCTTCACTGTAAGAGCCTCCGCCTTTAACACACCTCCACCAGTCATCTGAAATGGCCCATATAATCCACTTAGCATTTCATCACTGATCAACGTCTGTTTGTGATTCCTCTGCTGAGTCTGTTTATGATTCTTCTGATGAAAGTCTGTTTGTGATTTCTCTGATGAGTCTGTTTGTGATCCCTCTGATGAGTCTGTTTGTGATTCCTCTGATGAGTCTGTTTGTGATTCCTCCTCATGTAAGTCTCTGTACATCATCCAATCATTTTGTGTGTGTGTGTGTGTGTGTGTGTGTGTGTGTGTGTGTGTGTGTGTGTGTTTCTCTCGTGTAGGACCTGAGCAGCAGTGACCTGATCCGTCCGCGTCTATTCCTGGTGTGCCAGATCATCAGGGTGGGCTCCATGGAGCTCAAAGAGGGCAGGAAGCACACGGGAGGGCTGAGGAGACCCTTTGGGGTGGCAGGTAAGGGGGGTAGGGGCATTAAGGAGACCCTTTGGGGTGGCAGGTAAGGGGGGTAGGGGCATTAAGGAGGCCCTTTGGGGTAGCCCATAAGGAGGGTAGGGAGCATTAAGGAGGTTCTTTTGGGGTGGCAGGTTAGGGGGGTAGGGGCATTAAGGAGACCCTTTGGGTGGCAGTTTAGGGGGCAGGAGAGCTGAGAAGGCATTATGGGGTGGCAGGAAAGGGGGTGGGTAAGGGGGATAGGGGCAATAAGGAGACCCTTTGGGTGGCAGTTCATGGGGCAGAAGAGCTGAGGAGGCATTTGAGGTGGCAGGTAAGGGGGTGTGTGTGGTGTGTTAGGATTGCGATGTCCTGTGCAGTGTGTAGTTTACATGAACACGTCCTGTGTTGTGCCCGCAGTGATGGACATCACGGATATCGCTCACGGGAAAGCTGATGATGAGGACAAACAGCACTTTATCCCCTTCCAGCAGTAGGTCACTCCCATTGGTTACTTTATCCCCTTCCAGCAGTAAGTCACTCCCATTGGTTACTTCTTTCCCCTCCGATTGGTCACTTCTTGCACCTCCATCACTAAGTCCCTCCCATTGGTCGCTTCATCCACCTTCAGCAATAAGTCCCTCCTATTGGTCACTTCTTTCCCCTCCCATTGGTCACTCCATCCACCTCCAGCTGTAAGTCCCTCCCATTGGTCACTTCTAGCAGTAAGTCCCTCCCAGTGGTCACTTCCAGTAGTAAGTCCCTGCCAGAGCCTGGCTTATTGAGTGATTGTATGTAGATTGGATTACATTATGTGAATCTGCCCATGTAAATACCACTCTTGCTCAGTTTCCATCTCTTGCTAACTGATTTTTTCCATATCTCTAGAATTGCCATGGAAACTTACATCCGTCAGAGGCAGCTGATCATGTCTCCTTTGATTCCATCGAAGATTATCGGGGAGAACGAGCCCCTCACGGCCATCTTCAACAAGGTCATCGCTAACCGTGAGGTCAACCATAAAGGCCAAGGTACATGTAAACACTCATCACTCACTCACACTGATTGGATATGCAATTGATTTTCCCTCTTTGCATCTTTGTGTATCCAGTGATATGCGTAAGGTGGGCGATGGGCAGTGGGCATGTGCTAGGTTGCCTCTAGGTTGCCGCTAGGTTAATCCAGTGATTAGGCTTGCACTAGTTTTACGCTCTAGGTTAATCCAGTGATTAGGCTTGCACTAGTTTTACGCTCTAGGTTAATCCAGTGATTAGGCTTGCACTAGTTTTACGCTCTAGGTTGGCACTAGGTTAATCCAGTGATTAGGCTTGGACTAGGTTTACGCTCTAGGTTAATCCAGTGATTAGGTTTGGACTAGGTTTACGCTCTAGGTTGGCTCTAGGTTAATCCAGTGATTAGGCTTGGACTAGGTTTACGCTCTAGGTTGGCTCTAGGTTAATCCAGTGATTAGGCTTGCAATAGGTTTACGCTCTAGGTTGGCTCTAGGTTAATCCAGTGATGCCTGCACTAGGTTACCACTCTGAATTCTCTCTGCTCTGACCTCATCAGGGTTGTTTGTGACTCTGAAGCTGTTGCCGGGAGACCTGGCGCAGGTGCAGAAGGACTATTCTCACTTTCTGGACCGCTCGACGGCCATCGTCAGGAAGATGGGCTTTCCAGAGATCATACTCCCAGGTGTGTATGTGTTGACTTCTTCATCTCCCTGAGATCTGTGTGAGGAGTACCACGGCATTCACGGCATTCCCGACAGCATCACATTCCTGCTTTTCCAACAGGGTACGTGAGGAATGACATCTACGTGACACTGCTTCAGGGGGAGTTTGACCGGGGCAAAAAAAAGACGCCCAAGAACGTGGAAGTGCTGCTGAGTGTCCATGATGAAAATGGAACCCCAGTAGAGGTACCCACACACATGCTGAACACACAAACACTCACACACTGAGCACACACACATACACACTGAACACACACACACAAATACTGAACACACAAACACTCACACACTGAGCACACACACATACACACTGAACACACACACACACATACTGAAGACACACACACACACTAAAGACACACACACACACATATTAAAGACACACACACAAATACTGAAGACACACAAACATATTGAAGACACACACACATAATGAGCACACACACACACACACACACACACACACACACACATACTGAGCACACACACACACACACACACACAGGGTTCCCGCGGGGTCTTAAAAAGTCTTAAAAAGCCTAAACTTCAGAACTTTAAATTTAAAGCCTTAAAACGTCTTAAAAACGGCCAGATTTTCATTCCGAGGTCTTAACACAGCTTAACTCTCAAAAAGAATTTCAAGTTTTTGCCTGAAATTGCACTGTGCCTATTTACAAGGGCATTGTTCCCACCTCTTCTGGGGCCTACCATCAAATGTTGCACCTCTATAGAAAGCTGAGAACCTCTAGCTTTTGTAGGAAACAGTCAAAATAAATGTGTGATGTACTCACTAAGAGTTACAGAGGCTAGAATATAGTTTTTTCTTTCTGCCGGATTACAAGCATCTCTGAACTGACCACATGCGTTTTGTAAAATGCCTATGGATACTCCCCATAGGACTTTTTGTTATCCAAAATGCAAACTGACAATCAAATACTTACTGCACATGAACCCCTTTGTGTAGAAGCATAATCCTGGTCTCAAATGAAAGGTAACACTTTGAGGTTTCATGCTTGTATTTGGATTATACTTCAGGGGTTCTGATATGGAATGACTACACTAAATATGTAATGATTACAAAAATGTCTCTATTTTTGCATTTACTTTGTTGGTTCAATGAGCGTGTATAAGATAGACTATACATCTGTACAACTAATATTGGATAACACAACATGAAGATTCAATTTCTATGGATTCTTGTGAATATTTCAGTACCCAATATGTTGCATCTACTTATTGTGCTGCAGCTACACTGCAGCCAGAAGTCAGGGTAGCACCAAAAGCGGAAGGGGGGGAGGGGGGCATTTTGGATAAAATTTAATTGAGACATAATAAGATTAATCTGAGAATATAAAGCACTATACAGATTGTACATGAAAAAAAGTTGTCATTTTTGGATTCCCAAGAGTTAAAGCTTTGAAATGGTGTATAACATTACTATGCTACATAGCAATATGGTGCATACAATTGATTTAGAATGTGGGGGAGGGGGGTAACCGTCCCGCCAGCGGGACACTGAAAGTTGTGGTTTTAAAATTAATTTAGTCAGGTCTAAAAAATATTTTACCATCGTTCATTTCCAAAAACGCTGGCCGCAGAAAGTTATTACAAAGTAGCAAAAAAGTATTCGTCGTAAGAGTCGTAGCTTGCAAAGCAGAGCTCTAGCGTCTTTGTTACACTTGTAACAAAACCAGCAGAATGCTGCTCTCAAAACATTGGTTCAGATCAGAGTCTAGAATGAACAAGAGCGCGCAAGCCAGACCGGGAATTCAAATCGCGTGTGCATCTGAGTTTAGCGCGCACACAACGGAGAGGGAGAGAGAGAGGGGTGGTGCGTGTGTGCCTGAAGCGCATCCAAGACAGAGAGCATCCTGGCCTGTTTTGCTAAATCAATCAATTTTCAGTATAGGTGGGCTTTTATCTTTTTTCTCCCGAACTAAATTTATCAGTTCAGTGTATCTAGGAACAGGAGCGTCATGGCAGAGTCAGTGGCCCCCAAAAAGGAACATTGTCCCATTTCACATCAGACTACACAAAAGTGTTCCCTTGTCTCATACAGTAAGAGTAAAACATAATGATATTTTTGCACACTGCACTGTTTGTAGCATTGCCCATGGCTGCAAAAGACTTGTTGATGTGAGTTTAACAAGTGTCATTTAATTTGCTATTATTCAGGCCTATACTAGATGGCTAGTTGCCAAGGCTACATGAAAAGCTTTTTCTTTGCAAACACCGCGCTCTCCCGTTTGTTCTCTTGTTGAAAATGAAAAGCCCAAACTACCAAAATCTGCATATTTTATCATCACAATTTCTATCTATAGGCCTTCCTTATTTGGTGTACTGACTAGACATTATTGAACAAACATCTGAATTTCAGTATCTAAGTAGGCTAAAGGGCTACCTCCCTAAAATTACTTTTTTCAGTTTGGGATGTCTGCTATACATTGTTGACATTACTGTTAAAGTGAATTTTGGCAAAACCGGTTGTCATTTTTATGTTTAGGCGGCGGGGGGTGTTGTCAGCAGCTGCTGAAAGTAATTAATAAAGTAACTTGTAATCTAACTTAGTTACTTTACTGATTACTTGATTTTAAAAGTAACTAACAGATTACTTTTTCAAGGTAACTGTGGCAACACTGGCTAGATCACAGCGATGTCTGCTGTTGGTTACAAGTGGTACCCAGCTCCAGGTACGAGGCTAGCTGCAAACTTTGCAAAAAAACTATTCAATTAGGGACTCTGGGTGTGAAGGTGCTGGAGTCACAAGCCAGAGCATGCAGAGAAACATAAGATAGCCGCAAAATGCAAACTGTTTATCAGCACTAGCCGCTATAACATCATTCGAAAGCTCCGGTTTCGCTCTTTCAAGTGACGTCTGTGCGACTTGTGCGAGATAAGTACTCCGTGAGCAATTCAACAGAGAATAATGGAAGTGAATTTGGACGCATATTACTACTATGTATTTTTAGGAGGGCTTTTGATCATCTTTAGGTGGTTTCAGCTCCCCCAAAATACTGTAAGCCTAACAACGTCCTTAACAAGGCTCATACACATACCCCACCCACACACATTCTCATGCAAACACACACACAAACGCACACAAGTGCAGAGTGTCCACCCAAAACACACACACACACAAACGCACACAAGTGCAGAGTGTCCACCCAAAACACACACACAAACGCACACAAGTGCAGAGTGTCCACCCAAAACACACACACAAACGCACACAAGTGCAGAGTGTCCACCCAAAACACACACACACACAAACGCACACAAGTGCAGAGTGTCCACCCAAAACACACACACACACAAACGCACACAAGTGCAGAGTGTCCACCCAAAACACACACACACACAAACGCACACAAGTGCAGAGTGTCCACCCAAAACACACACACACACAAACGCACACAAGTGCAGAGTGTCCACCCAAAACACACACACACACAAACGCACACAAGTGCAGAGTGTCCACCCAAAACACACACACACACAAACGCACACAAGTGCAGAGTGTCCACCCAAAACACACACACACACAAACGCACACAAGTGCAGAGTGTCCACCCAAAACACACACACACAAGTGCAGAGTGTCCACCCAAAACACACACACACAAGTGCAGAGTGTCCACCCAAAACACACGCACACAAGTGCAGAGTGTCCACCCAAAACACACACACACACAAACGCACACAAGTGCAGAGTGTCCACCCAAAACACACACACACAAGTGCAGAGTGTCCACCCAAAACACACGCACACAAGTGCAGAGTGTCCACCCAAAACACACACACACAAACGCACACAAGTGCAGAGTGTCCACCCAAAACACACACACACAAGTGCAGAGTGTCCACCCAAAACACACACACACAAGTGCAGAGTGTCCACCCAAAACACACACACACAAGTGCAGAGTGTCCACCCAAAACACACACACACAAGTGCAGAGTGTCCACCCAAAACACACTTTCACACCCAGTTTACACTCCAGTCTCATTTTTTACTTCCTTGATGAAATCTTTTCTATTTGAGGGCAAGTTTGTTTTAGATTATTTTCATTTTGGGCTTAAGGTTAAGGGCATTTGGCACGTGACACGGATATTCCTTGAGTATACTACAAGTGAGCAATGTCAAAAGCAGTTGGGTTGTAGATGTTGGGTGTGGAAGGTTACTACTGTGATTGCTTTATCTGTAAATTAAATTAATGCTTTTTCAACGACTTTTCAATGATTTTCAAAATTTCTTTGATTTGAATATTTTTTGGTAATGCGTTGTGTAGGTCTTACATTTCAATCTTTATGGTCTTAAAATGTCTTAAAAAGGTCTTAAATTTGACTTACTGAAACCTGCAAGAACTCTGCACACACTGAACGCACACATACATACTGTGCACAGTGTTCTGAGTGCTCAGGCAACACAACATGATTGGAGAGGAAATGGTTTTCACGAGTGACTTGTTGTCCCCTGACAGAAAGCCTTATTCCCTGGAGCTGGATATGATGGCATCACCGAGTACAAATCCGTCATCTACTACCAGGTCAAGCAGCCCTGCTGGAACGAGACAGTCAAGGTACAGTCCACCACCACTGGGGCTCCATCAGTGTCTTCATGTCACCTATGTTCTATAAAATGATGAACTGACCAGTTCTGTCCTCTCTGTTTCTTTTTCTCTCTCCTTTGCTCTTTCTTTTAACCCCCTCTCTCTTTCTCCCTTCCTCTCTCTCTCTTCTCTCTCTCTCCCTCCTTCTCTCTCTCTCTCTCTTTATCCCCTCCTCTCTCTCTCTCTCTCTCTCTCTCTCTCTCTCTCTCTCTCTCTTACCCTCTCCTCTCTCTCCCTCTGTCTCTCCGAACTCCAGGTAGCGATTCCCATTGAGGATGTGTGCCAATGTCACCTGAGGTTTATGTTCAGGCACCGTTCGTCTCAGGACTGTGAGTATCAAGTAAGGATCAGTCTCTGTGGTGTCCGCTGGGAGAAGCGGCCCCCTCGCTAAAGCCCCTTGTGTGTGTTTCAGCCCGGGACAAGTCCGAGAAGCCATTCGGCATGGCGTACATGAAGCTGATGAGGACCGACGGCACCACCCTACGGGACGGCAGACACGACCTCATCGTCTACAAGGTTTGCCCACGTCTGTCTGTGTCTGTGTCTGTCTGTGTCTGTGTCTGTGCCTGAAGTTTCCCCACGTCTGTCTGCCTGTGTCTGTGTCTGTGTCTGTCTGTCTGTGTCTGTGCCTGTGCCTGTTTCTGAAGTTTGTCTGTGTCTGTGTCTGTGTCTGTGTCTGTGTCTGTGCCTGTTTCTGAAGTTTGCCCACGTCTGTCTGTCTGTGTCTGTGTCTGTGTCTGTGCCTGTTTCTGAAGTTTGTCTGTGTCTGTGTCTGTCTGTGTCTGTGTCTGTGTCTGTGTCTGTCTGTGTCTGTGTCTGTGTCTGTGCCTGTTTCTGAAGTTTGCCCACGTCTGTCTATCTGTGTCTGTGTCTGTGTCTGTCTGTGTCTGTGTCTGTGCCTGTTTCGGAAGTTTGCCCATGTCTGTCTGTCTGTGTCTGTGTCTGTGTCTGTGCCTGTTTCTGAAGTTTGCCCACGTCTGTCTATCTGTGTCTGTGTCTGTGTCTGTGCCTGTTTCGGAAGTTTGCCCACGTCTGTCTGTCTGTGTCTGTGTCTGTGTCTGTGTCTGTGCCTGTTTCTGAAGTTTGCCCACGTCTGTCTGTCTGTGTCTGTCTGTGTCTGTCTGTGCCTGTTTCTGAAGTTTGCCCACGTCTGTCTGTCTGTGTCTGTCTGTGTCTGTCTGTGTCTGTCTGTGTCTGTGTCTGTGTCTGTCTGTGTCTGTGCCTGTTTCTGAAGTTTGCCCACGTCTGTCTGTCTGTGTCTGTGTCTGTGTCTGTGCCTGTTTCTGAAGTTTGCCCACGTCTGTCTGTGTCTGTGTCTGTGTCTGTGCCTGTTTCTGAAGTTTGCCCACGTCTGTCTGTCTGTCTGTGTCTGTCTGTCTGTGTCTGTGTCTGTGCCTGTTTCTGAAGTTTGCTAAAGGCTATGTTTATACGGTGACGATGAAAAGAGAAGACGCAGAAGTAGCGTCTCGTCTTCATTTTTTTATTCGCGTTTAGACAAGCATTCTCAGGGGGAAATCTTTGTTTATATGAAGATGCAAGAGTATGTGATATTCGATTGGATATGCATTCCAGACCGCTGGTGGTGTGATAGAACCCCGGTACGTCACGCGCAGACATTCTAAATTGACAGTTTAGCCATCTTATATAGTTTACATTAGAGGATTATGTGGGGCATGCCTGCTCACTCTTCCAGTGTGGTGCTGAAGTTTCTCTTCCTGGTTCCTGCTTCTGTGGTTACGGTGGGGTTGGGCTCAGTAAGGCACCCTGAGGTCTCCATGGTCCCTCTGCCCTCTGCGTATTTACAATATTGTTGGCATCTGGTGGTGCTTTTCTGTGTATGTGTTTTAGACATCCTGTTGCGCACTAAATTTCCTTTTCTAAGGATAAATAAAGTGAAACTTAAACTTGAAACTTGAACTTGTCCCCTTCAGGTGGAGAAGAAGGTGGAGGAGGCCAGCACCTACCTGACGCTGCCCGGGTCCTGGGGGGAGGTGGAGGAGCGAGAGCGTCAGACGGGGAAGTCCTTCCACCCCTCCGGCGCCATCCCCGTCACCAAGGACAGCTTCCAGATCGCCTCCCTCACCTGCTCCACCAAGCTCACCCAGAACGGTGAGGGCACTGCCACAGCACACATTAATGCTTTATTTAAATCCACAAATCATATTTCAAGAGATAAGATAGGGCTTTGTCACTCAATGGTATTCAGGGGTACAAAAAACATCTCCTGCGCCATACTGCAAGGCTGCCTATAACTGCAGATATGGAGCAAAACTTTGCTAGCTGTTTTGTTTTTCTGCTGGAGAGCCCTGTCAGCCTTAACCCACTGAAAACAAGATTGTGGACATGCCCCAAGCTGCCAAAGATCAACACCACTAGCTTGCACTGATAGCCTAGGTCGCATAGTTTTGTCCGTATGGGTTGGTACTTCATGATTTTATCATTAAAAGCCATGTCCATGTAGAGATCGTACACACATCCTATTTCAAGTATAAGTACTTCCCTTCTGTCTCGGTCTAAAAACACAACATCAGGGGAGGTGGAAGGCACGTACACACACACACACATACACACACACACACACACACACACACACACACATACACACACACACCCTGTCTTCAAGTGGTGTGGGGGAATCTTGGGTATGCTTAACATTGTTGTTGACCCTGTGTGTGTGTGTGTGTGTGTGTGTGTGTGTGTGTGTGTTGCAGTGGATCTGTTGGGGTTGTTGAACTGGAGGTCTAACCCCGAGGAGCTGGAGCAGAACCTTCAGAGGCTCATGGAGGTGGAAGGGGGAGAGATTGTCAAGGTGTGTGTGGGTGTGTGTGTGTGTTGTTTGCAAGCATGTGAATCTGTGTGTGTTTGCGAGCATGTGAATGTGTGTGTGTTTGCGAGCATGTGTGTGTGTGTGTGTGTGCATTTGCATTCATTTGAATGTGTGTGTGTGTGTGTGTGTGTGTGTGTGTGTGTGTATGAGTGCTGTCAGTAACTCTCTGAATGTGGGTTTGCAGTTCCTGCAGGACACCCTGGATGCCGTCTTCAACATTATGATGGACATGTGTCAGAAGGACACCTACGACACGCTGGTGTTCAACGCTCTGGTGAGTTTTTTTGTGTGTGTGTGTGTGTTTGTGTGTGTAGGTCATCACACCTCATCACATTGTTTTTTGTGGTGCAGGTGTTCATCATCTCTTTGATCGGAGACATCAAGTTTCAGCACTTCAACCCTGTTCTGGAGACCTACATCAACAAGCACTTCAGCGCCACCCTGGCCTATGTGTATGTCACGCCTTCCTGCTGACACCCTGACACATACAATTTGCCCTGACAAACACAGTTTACCCTGACGAACACAGCTTGCCCTGACCAACACAATTTGCCCTGACCAACACAATTTGCCCTGACCAACACAGTTTGCCCTGACAAACACAGATTGCCCTGACGAACACAGATTGCCCTGACGAACACAGTTTGCCCTGACGAACACAGTTTGCCCTGACGAACACAGTTTGCCCTGACGAACACAGTTTACCCTGACGAACACAGTTTACCCTGACGAACACAATTTGCCTTGACCAACAGTTTGCCTTGACCAACACAGTTTTCCTTGACCAACTACATCACTTAATACTATTACTAGAGGACAAGAGGACAGACATTATACAAGTACTAGTCAAAGTGTGGTAGGAGCAGAAAGTGGTAGAAGAACGAGGTAGAGGAGGGATGGAAAAAAGGGAAGTGCATGGTAAGTGCGTGTGTAGTAGCTAGAAGTGTTTGGAGAGCTTGTTGACAGTTTGCACTGATTTTGTTTTTTTCTACATTGATGTTGCACTGAAAATATCAAGTTCCTAACACATACCATAAGAATAAGATGTCAGCCAAGCCAGTAGGAATGGCTTATTCTAAAACTGATAGTTCCGGTCCTTGGTTGTGATTGGCTGACTCACATTCGATGCCGTTGTAAAATGCAGCATAAAAATACACCTTGACCGTATTTCGTTCTATATTAGTGCGCTACCATAACTTGATACAAAAGTTAAAGTAGCTGCGTCTCGACGTTGCTTGGCAACCATTCAGATAGAGGAAATATATTTCTTGGCAGAAGAATGATTATCTATGAATAAATTGTTACATTTCTCGTTGCTGTGCCTTTACTTTATGAAACTTTGCCAGGTATTTATAGTAACAGTTTGCCAGGTATTTATAGTAACAGTTTTAGAAAAGCAATAACCCATTGAGTCCGTAGGTTACACTGATTTTACAACAGCTAAGGGGC
>NC_055964.1:28919576-28924576 GCF_018492685.1 Alosa sapidissima | reverse complement strand
AAGACGAAACTCTTTTGTTAGCATTGAAGGAAAAGAGCCAATTTTGGACCAGATTTTTTACTTGCTCAGGCCTGCAAGGGGTCCTGACAAAACAAGACCCAGGGGAGCACTCAGCGGCTCGTTGGTCTAGGGGTATGATTCTCGCTTTGGGTGCGAGAGGTCCGGGGTTCAAATCCCGGACGAGACCTTTCCCACGCAACTTTCTGTCAGTATGATGTGTTTGTTTCAGCACCGTCTCTCCTTTGCTGTACAGCATGTAGCCGGCAGCTTTTCTGCAACTCAACACCACCCGACCTGCCTTTCCTTTCAGTTAAATATTGCTGCACAAAACGCTCGACAAAAGCTTTTGCAAAGCGTGGCTCGTTGGTCTAGGGGTATGATTCTCGCTTAGGGTGCGAGAGGTCCCGGGTTCAAATCCCGGAAGAGCCCTCTGTTCTGTGAAACTCTGCAACTTTTGCTGCTAGCTGCCACCGGTGAACTGCTGCAGTTCGTTACCCAGGACTTACTTTAGGAAATGTTGATGCGCAGTGGAACCAAGCTGAAAGATTGGTCTTACCTGCAGACCACTCTAAATATTTGTTGTGAAGAAAGGCACTGAATAAAAGGTACCCTTGCCCCAGGCTCGTTGGTCTAGGGGTATGATTCTCGCTTAGGGTGCGAGAGGTCCCGGGTTCAAATCCCGGACGAGCCCTCTGTTCTGTGAAACTCTGCAACTTTTGCTGCTAGCTGCCACCGGTGAACTGCTGCAGTTCGTTACCCAGGACTTACTTTAGGAAATGTTGATGCGCAGTGGAACCAAGCTGAAAGATTGGTCTTACCTGCAGACCACTCTAAATATTTGTTGTGAAGAAAGGCACTGAATAAAAGGTACCCTTGCCCCAGGCTCGTTGGTCTAGGGGTATGATTCTCGCTTCGGGTGCGAGAGGTCCCGGGTTCAACTCCCGGACGAGCCCTTCTTTCCGAAACAAACGCCAGACTTTACTGCAAGAATCGACGCTAACGAAACAAACAAAGACGAAACTCTTTTGTTAGCATTGAAGGAAAAGAGCCAATTTTGGACCAGATTTTTTACTTGCTCAGGCCTGCAAGGGGTCCTGACAAAACAAGACCCAGGGGAGCACTCAGCGGCTCGTTGGTCTAGGGGTATGATTCTCGCTTTGGGTGCGAGAGGTCCCGGGTTCAAATCCCGGACGAGCCCTTTTGTGCTTCCTCACCAATTCTTTGTCGGCCTCACTGTCTAACGCGTTTCTGCTGTGGAGATTTAGCCTCAGTTGGATGTATATTTTTTCCCCCTGAGCCATCACATTGCGGCTCGTTGGTCTAGGGGTATGATTCTCGCTTTGGGTGCGAGAGGTTCCGGGTTCAAATCCCGGACGAGCCCGCAGGCGTTACAGGTGCATTTCATTGAAATGTGTTAATTTTCAACTCTCGTCAGTGATCTAGAAAATTATGTTGTTGTTTTTTCAGCTAAATTCATAGCCAGTCAAGGCTTGTTGGTCTAGGGTATGATTCTCGCTTAGGGTGCGGGGTTCAAATCCCAGACAAGTCCTTCCCCACGCAACTATTTGTCATTATCAGGTGCTTGTGTCAGCACTGTCTTACCTTTGCTGTACAGCATATAGCCGGCAGCTTTTCTGCAACTAAACAACACCACACCTCCCTTTCCTTTCAGCTAAATATTGCTGCACAGAAGGCTCGACATAAGCGTTTGAGCAGAGTGGCTCGTTGGTCTAGGGGTATGATTCTCGCTTAGGGTGCGAGAGGTCCGGGGTTCAAATCCCGGACGAGACCTTTCCCACGCAACTTTCTGTCAGTATGATGTGTTTGTGTCAGCACCGTCTCTCCTTTGCTGTACAGCATGTAGCCGGCAGCTTTTCTGCAACTCAACACCACCCGACCTGCCTTTCCTTTCAGTTAAATATTGCTGCACAAAACGCTCGACAAAAGCTTTTGCGCAGCGTGGCTCGTTGGTCTAGGGGTATGATTCTCGCTTAGGGTGCGAGAGGTCCCGGGTTCAAATCCCGGACGAGCCCTCTGTTCTGTGAAACTCTGCAACTTTTGCTGCTAGCTGCCACCGGTGAACTGCTGCAGTTCGTTACCCAGGACTTACTTTAGGAAATGTTGATGCGCAGTGGAACCAAGCTGAAAGATTGGTCTTACCTGCAGACCACTCTAAATATTTGTTGTGAAGAAAGGCACTGAATAAAAGGTACCCTTGCCCCAGGCTCGTTGGTCTAGGGGTATGATTCTCGCTTCGGGTGCGAGAGGTCCCGGGTTCAACTCCCGGACGAGCCCTTCTTTCCGAAACAAACGCCAGACTTTACTGCAAGAATCGACGCTAACGAAACAAACAAAGACGAAACTCTTTTGTTAGCATTGAAGGAAAAGAGCCAATTTTGGACCAGATTTTTTACTTGCTCAGGCCTGCAAGGGGTCCTGACAAAACAAGACCCAGGGGAGCACTCAGCGGCTCGTTGGTCTAGGGGTATGATTCTCGCTTTGGGTGCGAGAGGTCCCGGGTTCAAATCCCGGACGAGCCCTTTTGTGCTTCCTCACCAATTCTTTGTCGGCCTCACTGTCTAACGCGTTTCTGCTGTGGAGATTTAGCCTCAGTTGGATGTATATTTTTTCCCCCTGAACCATCATATTGCGTCTCGTTGGTCTAGGGGTATGATTCTCGCTTTGGGTGCGAGAGGTCCCGGGTTCAAATCCCGGACGAGCCCGCAGGCGTTACAGGTGCATTTCTTTGAAATGTGTTAATTTTCAACTCTCGTCAGTGATTTAGAAAATTATGTTGTTGTTTTTTCAGCTAAATTCATAGCCAGTCAAGGCTTGTTGGTCTAGGGTATGATTCTTGCTTAGGGTGCGGGGTTCAAATCCCAGACAAGTCCTTCCCCACGCAACTATTTGTCATTATCAGGTGCTTGTGTCAGCACTGTCTTACCTTTGCTGTACAGCATATAGCCGGCAGCTTTTCTGCAACTAAACAACACCACACCTCCCTTTCCTTTCAGCTAAATATTGCTGCACAGAAGGCTCGACATAAGCGTTTGAGCAGAGTGGCTCGTTGGTCTAGGGGTATGATTCTCGCTTAGGGTGCGAGAGGTCCGGGGTTCAAATCCCGGACGAGACCTTTCCCACGCAACTTTCTGTCAGTATGATGTGTTTGTTTCAGCACCGTCTCTCCTTTGCTGTACAGCATGTAGCCGGCAGCTTTTCTGCAACTCAACACCACCCGACCTGCCTTTCCTTTCAGTTAAATATTGCTGCACAAAACGCTCGACAAAAGCTTTTGCAAAGCGTGGCTCGTTGGTCTAGGGGTATGATTCTCGCTTAGGGTGCGAGAGGTCCCGGGTTCAAATCCCGGAAGAGCCCTCTGTTCTGTGAAACTCTGCAACTTTTGCTGCTAGCTGCCACCGGTGAACTGCTGCAGTTCGTTACCCAGGACTTACTTTAGGAAATGTTGATGCGCAGTGGAACCAAGCTGAAAGATTGGTCTTACCTGCAGACCACTCTAAATATTTGTTGTGAAGAAAGGCACTGAATAAAAGGTACCCTTGCCCCAGGCTCGTTGGTCTAGGGGTATGATTCTCGCTTAGGGTGCGAGAGGTCCCGGGTTCAAATCCCGGACGAGCCCTCTGTTCTGTGAAACTCTGCAACTTTTGCTGCTAGCTGCCACCGGTGAACTGCTGCAGTTCGTTACCCAGGACTTACTTTAGGAAATGTTGATGCGCAGTGGAACCAAGCTGAAAGATTGGTCTTACCTGCAGACCACTCTAAATATTTGTTGTGAAGAAAGGCACTGAATAAAAGGTACCCTTGCCCCAGGCTCGTTGGTCTAGGGGTATGATTCTCGCTTCGGGTGCGAGAGGTCCCGGGTTCAACTCCCGGACGAGCCCTTCTTTCCGAAACAAACGCCAGACTTTACTGCAAGAATCGACGCTAACGAAACAAACAAAGACGAAACTCTTTTGTTAGCATTGAAGGAAAAGAGCCAATTTTGGACCAGATTTTTTACTTGCTCAGGCCTGCAAGGGGTCCTGACAAAACAAGACCCAGGGGAGCACTCAGCGGCTCGTTGGTCTAGGGGTATGATTCTCGCTTTGGGTGCGAGAGGTCCCGGGTTCAAATCCCGGACGAGCCCTTTTGTGCTTCCTCACCAATTCTTTGTCGGCCTCACTGTCTAACGCGTTTCTGCTGTGGAGATTTAGCCTCAGTTGGATGTATATTTTTTCCCCCTGAGCCATCACATTGCGGCTCGTTGGTCTAGGGGTATGATTCTCGCTTTGGGTGCGAGAGGTTCCGGGTTCAAATCCCGGACGAGCCCGCAGGCGTTACAGGTGCATTTCATTGAAATGTGTTAATTTTCAACTCTCGTCAGTGATCTAGAAAATTATGTTGTTGTTTTTTCAGCTAAATTCATAGCCAGTCAAGGCTTGTTGGTCTAGGGTATGATTCTCGCTTAGGGTGCGGGGTTCAAATCCCAGACAAGTCCTTCCCCACGCAACTATTTGTCATTATCAGGTGCTTGTGTCAGCACTGTCTTACCTTTGCTGTACAGCATATAGCCGGCAGCTTTTCTGCAACTAAACAACACCACACCTCCCTTTCCTTTCAGCTAAATATTGCTGCACAGAAGGCTCGACATAAGCGTTTGAGCAGAGTGGCTCGTTGGTCTAGGGGTATGATTCTCGCTTAGGGTGCGAGAGGTCCGGGGTTCAAATCCCGGACGAGACCTTTCCCACGCAACTTTCTGTCAGTATGATGTGTTTGTGTCAGCACCGTCTCTCCTTTGCTGTACAGCATGTAGCCGGCAGCTTTTCTGCAACTCAACACCACCCGACCTGCCTTTCCTTTCAGTTAAATATTGCTGCACAAAACGCTCGACAAAAGCTTTTGCGCAGCGTGGCTCGTTGGTCTAGGGGTATGATTCTCGCTTAGGGTGCGAGAGGTCCCGGGTTCAAATCCCGGACGAGCCCTCTGTTCTGTGAAACTCTGCA